>NC_135333.1:166677320-166986021 GCF_023851605.1 Tamandua tetradactyla
AGAAGCATGTACAGAAAGGATCAGGGAGGCCCCTATGTGATGGTCCCCGGGCTAGTCTCATACAACCCACCAAATAGGTAAGCCTGAAAGGAGAACACTTGCACAGTCAATCTACAAAGACTAGGAAAAGTGTTTTTCTTTTTGTCCTTTTGTTGTTACCTCCTGACATTCAAGAAAAGCTCTGTCATAATGCTAGCTGTATACAAGCTTAAGGGACAGATACTGCAGAGTCTGAATTTCAGCAGTAAAACATTAAAATATCGAAATGTCCAGGTTTCAACAAAAGGATACAAAATATACAAAGAAAGAGGAACTGATAGCTCAGGCAAAGGAAAAGATTAAAGAAACAACCAATGAGGAGGACCTGACCTGGGACATACTGGGTAAAGACTTTTAAAAAATGGTCCTAAATATGCTCAAAGAGCTAAAGGAAATCAGGAAAATGATAGATGAACACAAAGAGAATATCAATTGAGATATGCAAATTATGAAAAGAACCAAACAGAGCTGAAGACCATAGTAACAGAAATTAAAAACTCTCCAGAGGGGCTCAATAGCAGATTGCAGCTGTCTGAAGAAAGAACTTGAAGATAAGATAATTGAAATCATTCAGTCTGAGGAGCAGAAAGAAGAAAAGGAAAAAAAGGCTGAGAAACCTGTGGAACATCATCAAGGGTACCAGTGTATGCACTGTGAGAGTCCCAGGAGAAAAAAGAGAGAGAAGCAGAGAGAATATTCAAGAAAACAATGACTGAAAACTTCCCAAATTTCATGAAAGATCTGGATACATATATCCAAGGTACTCAGAGAACTCCAAACAGGATAAACCACAATGGGCTCACACTATATATCATAATCAGACTGGTGAATGCCAAACATAAAGAGAGAATTCTGAAAGCCATAAGAGAGAAGCATTGTGTCACATACAATGGAGCCTCAATAAAATTGTGCCAACTTCTCTTGGAATTCATGGAGGTAGAAAAGCAGTGGATGACATATTAAAGTGCTGAAAGCAAAAATCTGCCACCCAAGAATTTTATATCCAGCAAAACTGTCTTTCTCAAAAATGAGAGAGAGATTAAAATATTGCTAGCTTAAAAAAAAAAAAAAAGCTGAGACAGTTCATCACCATGACACTGGCCCTTTAAGATATGCTAAAGAGGGTTCTATAGGTTGAAAGGAAAGGACAATAGACAATACATCTAAACTTCATAAACAAATAAAGATCTCAAGTGAGGGTACCACATGAGTAAATATTAATGCCAGTGCTAATTTATCTTTGGTTTGTAAATCCACTTTTTACTTTTTACAGGATCTAAAAGGCAAATGCATAAAATGTAATGATAAATCAGTTGTTTTGGACTCAATATATGAACATATAATTTGGACAAGAATTACATAACCATGGGAATATAAGATCATAGGTTGAGTATGCTATTAAAATTAAGTTGCTATCAAAGCAAACAAGATTGTTACAGATTTAAGGTGTTCAATTTAAGCTCCATGTTAACTTCAAAGAAAATATCAGAAGATATGCAAGCTCATAGAAACCGAAATTAGAGTTCAGGTTGCCAGGGAGTGGGGTGAGGACAAGGGAAATGGGAAGTTAATGCATAATAGGCATAGGGTTTCTGTTTGGGGAGATTGGAAAGTTTTGGTAATGGAAAGTGGTGAGGGTACTACAATATTGTGAATGTGATTAATCCCATTGAGTGCTATGCTTGGGAGTGGTCATGAAAAGTATATTGGATACATATTCCCACAATTAAAAAAAAAAAGAGCCGCTAAAGAGACAATGACAGTTATGACAATTAAATGTAATACGTTATCCTGGATGTGATCTAGGAAGAGAGGCAAGAAAGCTCAAAGGAACATTAATGGGACATATAAAAATTAGAATATAGACTGTAAGCTTTATATCAGTTTAAATGGCTTGAACTTGATAACTGCACTTAGAGTGGTTATATAAGTGAATAACCTTGTTCTTGGAAAATGTACATGGCAGTATGTATTCTAGGAGCATGATATATACAAGCGACACTCAAGTGTTCAGAAAACGGTTAATAAATAGATGGGCAGATGAATGATAGAGTGATAGAGCAAATGTGGCAAAAGTTAAAATTGGTGGAACTGGGAATCGGTATAGACAGGTTTTGGGGGCATGTTGGAGTTCTCTGTGTAGGGATTGCATTACTTTTGTAACTATCCTATAAGCTTGAAAGTATTTCAAAATAAAAGTGAAAAAAAAAAAAGAAAGAAAGAAAAAAGACAAGAGTCCCCAACAAAAATAATGAATGAATATTTTTATTAGATTCTGCGTTCATGGAAGGAATATGATCTAGCAGTAATGATTATAAATTATGGAAAAAAGATGTTGGATATCACACCAGGGTGCAAATCTCTGTTTGGCAGTAATGAACAGGAAGACATACCAGAAGAGGTAATTATTTTTTGTTTTTATCTTTTAACAAATATTTAGTGGGGTCTTTTAGGGGTCACATAGCATTCTTATATATTTATTAGAAAATTGTTGAGTTTTAAATTTTCATTTTTTCATAGGAGGAAAGTGTTAGAGTGAAGAGCTTCTTTTCTCTTTCTGTGTCTCTCTCGCTCTCTCTTTTTTTCTACCGAAATATAGTTACAAAAATGAAAAGAGAATCCAAATGGCTAGTTCCCATCTCCAGTACTTAGCATCAGTTAGTAGATGGTAGCTTCCAGTTGGGCTACAAGCCTTCTAAAACTGCTTCCAAATGTAGGATTTTATTGCTCTGTAAGGTTGTTGAATGTAGTAAATACATGTCAGAGTCTTTTGCTCTGTGCTCAAAGTAGATTTCTGAAACATAATGTGACATCTAAATTGTCTTCTTTATGAGCCTGTTAATTTTTTAGACTACTTTTCATTATCTACCTCCAACCCATGGATCCTACCAGAATGTTGTTTCATTGCCTTTTCTTGAAACTATGTAGTTAAATGTTTTTCTGGGCCAATGCTTTGAAATTTTACCTTTTTTGGAACATTGTGAAATGGGTTTCTGAAGTGCAATAGAAATTTCTGAAGCACCCTCACTGACTCCATTTCTAGCTCTGTTATCTACTGAGTTTCTTAGTAAACACTTGTTTGCCACAACATGCTTCAGAATCACCATTGCTGTACTGGATGAAGTTGTTAGCCATGGTGCCTATTTTGTTGTTGTTGTAGTTTCGATTAGAGGGAGTTTAATTGAAATGGGGCAATCTGAGGTGTTTTTCAGCAGGTGTTAACTGTGAGTCCATTGGCCAGTCCCTTTATGTCATCCAGGCTGTGACTTAGGTCCTGCCCCTCCACGTCGTCGTAGGAGCCTAGAGTCCGCAGGAGATTAGACTGCTTCCTTCTGGCTCAGATAGAAGGAACTGAAGAAACTGGTAATTTATAGGCGTCAGAAAGCATTACGGCCATTCAAGGTCCCTTTAAGCCCAAAGGGCACCTTCTATCAGAGAAGACGCCCCGACAACCAACTCTCTGGCTTCAGACTGGTGAAAACATCGTGGGCGCCTGCGCGCAGACTTGCTGCTCCTTAATCGGCTAATTACTGTTCTGTTCTGCTTCAGTGAAAAGCAAAGGCGATTAGCTCAATTGTAAAGATTTCTTTTCTCGTGAGGAAAAGAAATTTAAAAAAGGAGAAAAGTGATACACTTCTGAGGGCAGATTGGAATTTTCTTAGGTGCCTTAAGAGTATGTATTGAGGAGTCTGGTGAGAGGAGCGGAGGTACCTGGGAAGAAGAAACGTTTTGGTTAATCTTCCTTAAGTACCTAGTGACATTTAGTTAGGACTCAGTAACTGTTATTATTAATTAGTATTGTTTAGTCCTATAGGTCTTGATTTTGTCTACCAAGTAGGGTAGCATGAAAACATAATTCAGTAAATGTCATTTGAAAATGACAAATTGTTGAAATATCTTGAAGCACATTCTGACGTTTAACCAATATTTCCAGGATTCTCCTTCTAAGAAGCTTTCAAAGACTAAGAAGCCGCAGCAGATATTATTGCCTGAAAAAATAAATGAACAGCTGGTCTTATTGGAGACACACCTACTCAGACTGACAAAGCAATGTACTCTTTTTATTTCCTGCATATTTCTTTTTAGCATTATATTTTTAAAAATTAGAAAATATTTTGTTAAAGAGGATTGAGATGAGACAAGCATTTGGTGAGCCCTTTGAGGTTTATACAGTGCTTTTCCCTTATGTCATTATTCCTAACAAAATCCCATTAATAAGGGAACGCTGGCCCCTTCTTACAGATGTGGCACACACAGATGGAGTGACTACTTAGGATTTCACGTTTGGCTTGGACTTGAGTCTAAGTCTTTGGACTCAGTGCTGGGTTCCTCAGCCTTAGCACTTGCCACTTTGGACTGGATTTCACTGTTGTCACTTCGTTGTGGGGACTGTCCCGAGCATGCTAGAATATTGAGCGGCATCCCTGGCTAGATGTCGGTAGCACCTGCCTCCCCAGTTGTGACAACCTAGTACGGGAGACAAATGTTGGGAAATGTCCTGGTTGGGGGGGCAGGTAATGGGGAAGGACAAAATTGTTCCCTGGTTCAGTGACTAATTTGAAGGCATAAATGTCACTGTGAAATAAAGGGAATTATGAGGAGGGCTAATGGGGGAGGGGTTTGAAACATGGTCTACCCTAGAGGAAGACTGGTTTAATTTTTGTCCATTGTGCTGTATTAATTTTATAATGGACCAATATGTTACCACAGTGTTTGGAATTTTGGAGTTTGGAAAAACCTTACTTTTTGGAAAGCTGCTTAGGAAGTTGATTTAGTTACTGATGATAAGTATTAGCACATTTTTAAAAAGCAGATACTTTAAATCTAGGAGAATAAGTGTGCACCCAAATTTCTTCCAGGGAGGCTCTGTTTGCTTCACAGTGTTTTTGGAACTGGCCACACTTGTAGAATTCCATGTTACTATCTCATCTCCTCTCTCTCTCCTACTGTTTCAAGGTACCTTGCCTTGGCTCTCTCTGTCCTTCAGTATGCTAGTTTCAGGCTGAATTGATTCATTCAACTCAATGCTCTAGTATTCTCATAATCAGTAAACGTAGTTTTGGGAACACTGTAGTTGTCTTGTTACATAGCAAAAAATAATTCCTTAAAATGTAAAGTGTTTTAGTAATGTGAATTATTTATTTTGACAATTTTAATAAAAATCAACATTATATTAAGAAGCACAGTGTAAGGTTATTAGCTAAATAACAGATTCAGTAGCACCACCAATAATGATTTTGTAAAGTCATTTCTGTGTGCCAGGCACTATTTTAGATGTTTTATACATATTAAAACCAATATAACATATATATATAAAAATAAAATCCGTATGAGGAAGATATTTTTATATCCATTTTAAAGATAAGGAAACTGAGGCACAGAGAAGTTGAGTACCTTCTTGAGGTCTCATAACTAATAAGTGTCAGTGTTACAATTTGAAGTTAGGAAGCCTCGCTTCAGTGGCTGTGCCATTCTTCATTTTATATTTTACTGTCTAATAGGTAACCCTATTAAAATGGGGTTATTATAATTAGTAGGTTTCTGAGTCTGGAGTTTGCTGTTATAGAACAACTGTTTAGGACGAGAGAATCATGCCTTCCAAACTCTTCAGCTATTTGGTGGTGGACTCCCTGCCTTTTAGGGGTGAAAAATGAAAGGAAAATAATTGAGATTTCGAATTCTTTTTATCCCAAAACAGTGAAGATATAGTCAATATTTTTTGTTGTTTTTGGTTATATGTATTATACAAAATATACAACTTACTAATTTTTTCAACCTTAGATATTTCAACTGAACTCTCAGGATCGGAGGACCCTATATTTCTTTACCCTATAGTTTTAAATTGGGTGGTCAAAGGTGCTGTGAAGGAAGGTAGGTGGTCTGATTGTGTGTGTGCTGTTGCTCACTCCATTTACTGTTGGAGACTATTGATTGTGTAGATTTTATTGATGTAGACTGCTTTAAAATTTCACCATTTTAGGCAGAAGATTTGGGGTTTTTACCCATTCAGAATAATGCAGAATCTTGATTGCTAAGTAATGAAAGAGACCTAAATCAGTACTGTCTAGAAAAATGGAATCTTGTTGGTTGCTTGATGGTGAACAGTGTTATTATAAAGCTGCAGAAGTGAGTGCATTGATAAATGCATTAGTGATTGGTTGAGCTCAGCTGTGAGGAAATGGCAGTATTATTATTTAACTCGATGAAATAGAATAAAAATGAGAATACCAGGTTAATTCTTGTAATTATAACCAGTTTCCCTCTCCCCCAGCCAATCATATTTTCTAGGCAACTTTTATGAAATCCTTATCCATACTGAGATGTTTGGAAAATGAATGAAATATTGACCATAAGGGATTATTTTATCTTAGAAAAACGATGATTGTGCTGTATTTATCCCTGTATTGTTTTAAAAGGGAGGAATCTGAAAAAGCAATTAATAAACTTGCCTGTTGGAAAAAAAAATGACTTTAGCACTAGTCACCTTTCAGCACCAATAACTAAGTGTATTGGTAACTATATATGAAATCCCTTGTTTTTACAGTTATGAAATTTAAGCATAGACCTAGATTCCTGGAATTCTTTACACAAGTTATGCTGAAATGCATGAATGACGAAAAATTTCATCTTGTGTTGGAGATAACAATGCCTGTCAATGACTTCTTGAGGAGGTACTTATCACAGCAGTTTTATGAATATTAATAACATTCAAACATGAATAACAATGGCATCTTAAGGTAGGTAAGGTAGATGAAAAATAGTATGAGGGGGTATATGCAATTTAAAACAATCACCTGGGAGATAAAGTTTTATTCTGTATGTATAAATAAACATAAATATTTGTGTATAACTGAAATCAGAAATAAAAATAGAATAAGTTCAGATCACGAGCAGTATAATAGATTAGGCCTCTTTGCCTAATTGGAAAGTAGCACCCTTAGGCCATCTTCAGAGGATAGGGGCCATCCCTTGGGCTTCCATTTGTATCTGTGAATGGGGAATTCCCCAAATAGAACTGATTAAACTTAAAGCTATTCTTCCCTTTTGTTCTCTAAGCCAGATTGATTTTCCTTGTCCTTTGTGAAAATTAAAGTGAGTCTTATGTATCATGTCAGTTATGAGAGAAGGCAAATGACCCAAATTTTCATCTGACAACTGGTCTTTTCTTTCAACATTGAGCATAGCTTTATCTATCCCATTTTAATAAAAGTAAACATCCTTAGCATGAGATCTGTTTTCTAAAATGGCAACAAAGAATAGAGACGTATTTCCTTAAAAACATATAGGAAAATATTCTTCCTAAAATAGGCATTTCATTTATTGGACGAAAAATTTTGAATATAGTATATGTGCTTAAGGAAATTTCTTCTGTTTCTAAAGATAAGAGAGGGCATGGTAATAAGAGAATTGGTCAGAATTGGAGAGTTCATTAAATAAAAAAAATACCATAGCCAAAATGAGATGTTTGGGAACTGTAAATAATATTCTTGATATCAAAGAAAATCACAAGACACTTTCAGTGTGTGGAGGAGAAATTTGGAGCACAGACTGTGGAGGTGCAGTCTGAGAATAATGGATATTCTGAAAGAGGAAAACAGAGTGGCTTAGAAGCATTGAGCAGTGGAAGTGGTATAACGTAAAGACCTGAGGTTACAGACTGAGCAGTGTAACTCAGTCAACACAAAGGTAATAATTTCAGTTTTCAAGATTGAGCAGGTGTTTTAGGATGCTCTTTACTAACTCAGGGAATGTAGGAGGAAGTACAGATTCAATGCCTCTACTTCTACTTTGATAGTATTATCTGCTTTATTCCTACTTTCGTATGCCTAACAGGTTTTTATACATAAGGTTTTTTTTTTTTCCCATCCTGCAACAGGCAAATATAAAAAATTCAAATTGAATTTTCTTCCAGTTTTATAGTTTCAGGGTTTGCGTTTACTTTTTAAAATCCATATGGATTAATTTTGGTATGACAATTTTGATAAAACTCTAGCTTTTTCCAACTATTCAATTTTCCTGGTAACATTAAACATAAAACATAAAAAAAAATATGGCTTTTTATAATTTATTTTTAATGCCACCTTTTTTTTTCCACATTCAAAGTGGGTGATTCTATATTAATGCCTACAAATCACAATGTAGATATTTCATGAACTTTCATGCTTTATATAAAAAAAAAGTCAATGTATAAGGCAATACCTGCTCAAAAGATAAGACAAATTTGACAGAAACATAATAATCTTTAGGAGGTCAAGTTTGCCTCTTTAAACAAGATCAAACTAAAAAGAACAGAGAAGATGTATATAACAAGTAAGATCAACTTAATAGATATGCCAGTGCACACTAAACACTCTTTAAAGCACCCATGAAATTAAAAAGAATCAGTTTATTTAAGCTCCAGAATAAACCTCAGTATGCCATTCAGACTAAAATTTGTAAAGGCTTCCTTCTCTTGCAGCACAATAAAACTAAAATTTCATTAGTAAAAAAATTACTTGTACAAATAGTGGTTCGATAAAAAATAAATCTATATAAAAGTACAGACCTTTTGAAAATAATAATAATGAGAAACCTATATATCAAGTGTACCCTAAGTTGGATTTAGAGACATCTTTGCTTTAGAGGCTTCTATAATTAAATAAGAAAAATAAAATTAAATGAACTTTTATTAAACTCAAGAACTTAGAGAAATAAAAAAAAAACCACACTATAAATCAGAAAGAAGGAAATTAAACTAAAAGTTGAAGTTAATAAATTATAAAGTGGTTTAAAATAGTGTAACTGATAACTGCTAGAGCTGGTTCTTTGAAAATGTGAATAAATTAACTAAATTCTAGTTGATATATTAAGGAAAAGAGGAATCTAAGTAATCCAAAGAGAAAATAATCATTAATTTAGAAGAGGTTAAACAAATGTTAGGTAATAGTATGAACGATTTAATATTAATACATTTGAAATTCCAGTTGAAAGTGACTATTATCTGGAAGAATTTAAATGATAAAAATTGCTCTTAGCAGTAAAAATATTTGGATAGTCCAAGTATTTTTTTAGGGTAGTTCTTTCATATTTTTAAGGAACAAATAATTTCCATCTTATATAAAACTATTTTAGAACATGGAAAAATCTGTCAAGTTACCTAGTCAATTTAACAAAGTTGGCTGTGTGTGACAGAATCCTATCCAAAGTGATTAGAAATAGAAAACATGGATCAGTTTTACTTAGCAGTATATAGAAGCAAAGAAGTTCAATAGTGATACTATAGATTTTTTTCTCAGTGAAATTATACTAGGGAATCTATTAATGTAACTAACATGGAATGAAAAAAGATAAGTAGATACTAAAATGACGTGTGGTGAAGTCAACAATCATTTCTGGCAAGTTAGGATCAGAGCAGTATTTCTGATGAAATCAATTGTTCTAAAACAAGGATGCCTGCTTTTTTCATTCTTTCATTTCACATTGTTCTGAGAGTTCTGACCAGTGCATTAAGACCAGGAAGAGAAATAAGAATTAGAACTTTTGTGAATATCACATAATAGAGTCTCAAAAATGTTTGTTAAATGAATTCCACAGTGAAGTACTCTATAAATGAAGATATAATTATTGATATTTGCAAATTTTTTTTAACTTAAGCTACATATAATTAACAGTTTCCAATCCCTAGAGTTGAGAAAGGACTGTGATTTTCACTGCCAGAAGCTGAAGAGCAGAGGACTTTTCTTTATCTCAACAGTGGGGTAGAATGTTGACAGCTAATTTTCTACCTTTTATGATTTGCCACTGCTTGAGAGATTCCAGCATTCTGATTTATGTGGTTTATTAATAGGAAAAAGGACTTCAACTCACTTAAAGGGACTTTGGAACATGAGGAAAAGGTCAGGCTGAGCTAATGGTAAAGTTGGCTCCTACTGGAGAAAATTAATGGAAGAAACAGAAGAAAAATTTAACAAGAAGAGCAAAAAATCTTTCAGGAGACAAAGATTATAGAAATTTAGAGCTCACTAAAAAGCCTTTTTGGAAATGAAGAAATATTATTTCTGTATTTATACATGTAGTAGATAAACTGAAAATGCCTGATCACTGCTGAGTTGCATATTGTGTTGCGGAATAAATTATGTCATATAACATGGAGAGTAAAGACAAGAGATTTGGGCAACAGATCCAGTGGATTTCATATCCCCTAAATAGGCATTCTAAATAGGAAATAGGAATCACTAAAGGAAAACTAATAATTCAAGAAATAATAGAAGAAAATATTCCTGAGATGAGTGTTTGAGACTTGCTCATCCAAAGAGCTAACTGAATTAATGAAAGAAGACATAAGCTTAGCGATATCCTGGTAAAATTAATGAAATTCAGGTGGAAAGAGAAAATTTTGCAAGCTTTCAGGCAAAAGAAAAAAAGTCACAAACAAAAGAGAATCAGATTAGCACTGGAAATCATCTCCTGCAGTAGATGGTAGAAAACAGTAGAGGTTATCTACAGACTACTTAAAGCAAAGAGATAGGATCTAAGAATCTTATACACTGACAAGATTACTTGACAGGGAACAAAAAGATGTTTTCGACATGTATGACCTCAGAGAGTCTACTTTCCATTTTTTCTGTTTGAGGAAGTATGCTAAGCAAACATCTGGGGAATTTTAGTGCAAATCTCAAGCAGGGAGTAAGCAATAAACCTTGAAGCTTAGGTATAGTTACATCTAAAGGGGTGGTTATGCTATGCCTGAAAACAGAGGAGGCATATTTTAAAGTAAATCTTAAAATGGTCAGGAATGGAAAATTCTAAATTATTGACTTCTGACACAGGAGTCCCTACTTTCCTGTTGTGAACATAAAAATGAGAAACACTTTTGAAAGAATAATCATCCAGAAGGAAAAAAGCAGCCAGAGGTAAGAGAGGAATTGTGACTATATTCATGCTGATCCATAAAAGGATAGAGATACCAAGTAACCATTGTTAGAAAAAATTTAGGTCAAGTGTGCATGGTCAGAGTTTATGAATTACCACTAAAATTTGATATTAGAAGTAGACTGACTTCTATGAGTCAAATAGTGTGGGAAAGAAAATAAGTAAAGAAAACTCTGTCAATCAGAAAGAAGGCAAGAAGGTGAAAAAAGGATGAAGAAAAAAATCTGAAAAAAATGTAGAACACTAAATTTGGTGGAACTAACCCAAATATTTAGTTCCACCTAACCCAAATATTTCAGTAATCACAGTAAATTTAAGTGGATTAAACTCAGACTAGATTAAAAAATCCAATTAAATGTGGTTTACCAGACAGTATCTAAAAAAAAAAATGATACAGAAGTTGAAAATTAAGGAATGGATAATAATACAAAGAAAACCCCTGTGAAAATGTGCTCTTTTTCAGTGAAAAAAAACAGATGCATTATTGGTTATTAGCATCAGTACTTCCTTCAGCCCCATTCTTAAATGGGGACAGATCAAAATTTTGGTTTCCTGAGGAATGGAAGAGGGAAGATGAGAGGAGAGACAAAGCTTGTTGGGAAACAAGGCACCAATCTCAGGATGCAAAGAGGGGAGGAGGGAGCCCCAAGTTCTCAGTGGTCATTGGTCCATGCTTCCTAGTTTAGTCATAGAACACTTGCCAAAATGAACATCAGTTAACTGGTAAATTCTTGAAATTGCTACAGTGAGGCTGGAGTCCCAACCAATCACAAGATTCAGGATCATCTCCATCAAAACTGAAGTGAGAGGCAAGCCACCATGGGGACCTGTATCATGCTCCCCAGCTACTGGAGCTAGCTATCCAGACTCGCCCAGTCATTCCATTAGCCTTGTAGTTTATGCATTTTTTTTTTTGGATCCAGTCTACCATGTTGGACTATAGTTTTGCTGTATCTGGCAAATAATTACCAAAGGAAATACAAATTTCAGGAAAAAAATAGGTGACAAATATCAATGGAGGAATAATAAGAGACTTTACAGTTTTCAGAGAAGAAACTATATTACCACAGAGGTCCATAGCAGGTTAAGTATTATAAGATTAAGAACCCTGGCAGGCAACATGCCTCCCAGGGGTTTAAATCTCCCTGGTATTGTGGGACATGACTCTCAAGGATGAGCCTGGCCCTGGCATTGTGGGATTGAGAATGACTTCTTGACCAAAAGGGGAAGAGAGATGCAACAAAATAAATTTCAGTGACTGAGAGATTTCAAATAGAGTCTAGAGGTCATTCTGGAGGTTGTACTTATATATTATATACATATCCCTTTGAAGTTTTTGCTGTATTGGAGTAGCTAGAGGGAAGTACCTGAAACCGTTGAACTGTAATCCAGTAGCCTTGTTCTTAAAGATGATTGTATAACTGTAGAGCTTTTATGGCATGACCATGTAATTGTGTAAACTTTGTGACTGACATTCCCTTTATCCAGTGTATGGCCAGATAAGTAAGAAGATAAAGACAATAAATAAATAATAGCATGGGATCTTTTGGGTGTTCTTTTTTACTTTTATTTTTGTTCTTATTTTTATTGTTTATGGAGTAATGAAAATGTTTAAAATGCACAGTGTGCATGATGTGATATATGATGATACTGTGAACCACTGATTGTATACTTGGATGATTATATAATGTGTGAATATATCTCAATAAAATTGCATTTGAAAAAAAAAAAAAAGAACCCTGGCAGGTGTTTGGGAGAGGGGAGAAAGCTTAGGTGGCATCTAAGTTGCTTAGTTCTCATTGGCATCCAGAAGCTGATAATGGCTGGGAGTTTGCACATCATAGAATGAAGAGATTTAAAGCTGTTGGGAGCAGGGTGGCTTGTCTAGGATCACTCTTATTTGGGGTTCTCAGTTGTAAAGGGAAGTGTCCAGTTGCTTTATTTCCAGTCCAATACTTTTCCTTCCACATTGTGCCTGCAACTCCTCCTCCTTTTCAGCATTAACCCTCATCCCATATTATGGTATGATTTACATTTTCCTCTTTTGAGGGGCCACCTCTAGTTGATGACCAGAGATATCAATCTAAATTAAGCATGGAAAACAAGCAATTTTGGACATCTTGCATAATCTCAGTTACAACACTCATTAAAGATCTATTGCCTTGGAGTAGTTTTGAAAATTTCCAATCATTTAGACTGACTTCATATTTTTGTATTAGGAGGAATGAGACCCTGCTTGGAATAAAAATAAAACAAAATCATGCTTTGTGTAAAAAGCAGAACAAGTCTATGAAGAAGTTCAAAGCCGTAGTGTTGGAGATTGGAAGAGTAAGTTCCACCTGGATTTTACGTTAGTGAGATTAAGATTCATGTATCTAGAGGTGATTTGACAGCATTTTAATTTACTGTAATATGAAACAAGAGGAAATTAAAAACAAGCATAACTTTATAATTATATAATATTTCATAATTCTTAAGTTATATGGATATTTTTATAATCATTTTTAGTGGTATTTCTGTTAATTTTGACAGCTATTTGAATTGGACATATAAAGAAATGCTGTGTTTCAGTGTCATAAGAATAAGCATTGCAGAATGAGTACATTAGAATATTATGCTCAAAGTTTATTTTGATTTGTAACATTGTTATCTTTTCTATTAAGAGTTCAGAAATGGCACCAAAAAAGAAAAGAAGAAAGGAAACTCTAAGAGAATTTTTCTCAAAAAATCCATCTATTTCTGAGTTGGTGGAACAGGAAAGGTATGAATTAATTAACTAATTCATTAAATGTTCACTTAAGGGTTATTATGTGTTGGGCATTGTTTAGAGTATTAGGCATACACTGATGGTGTAGACTGGTAAGATCCCTGCCCTCAAGGAGCTTATATGCTAAAGAAAGGGAACTCAGTAAACAAGTAAACCCCAAATGAGCAAGATAGTTTAAATTAGGAAGTAAGTGAACAAGATGATGTGTTCTAGAGTAATCGGCCTGGGTGGTGGGAGTGGTAGTTGATAGGGTGCTTTTGAGACCAAATCGGTAAATTATTTTAATTATTGGTGGACCTAATATTCTTGCTCATAAATTGCATCATGGTAGAATATTTAACTTCTATTTTCATGGGTACAGATTTATAATTCTTATAGACTCTTTGTGTATTGTGCCTACATTACATAATGTCTACTTTTACCTGTTTATTTTGGGATTCAGCCAACTGTGTATTTTTTAAGAATAGAGCATCTGGTTTAGATTAGTTTTACATCTATGTCCATAAAGGAGATTGACCTTTAATGTTTCTTTTTCATTCTATTTTTGTCTTCTTTGGGGAAGATTATACAATTCCCATAGGTTTTCAAATTTATACAAAAATATCATTATGCTATCATATTATCTTCTCAATTTCCTCTAGATTTATAGTTATATCCCATTTTCATTCCTAATTTTATTAATTTTTGTTTTCTCTCATTTTCGTAATTTATCTTGCCAGGGATTTGTCGGTTCTTCTTTAATCTTATTAAAGAACCAAAATTTGTTTTCATTGATAATATTTTGTTTCATTCTCATATTTTCTGCTTTTGTGTTTGTTACTTCCTACCTTCTTTCTTTTTACAAACAGGTTTATTGAGATGTATTTCATATACCATAAAATCCACCCATTTAAAGTGTACAATTCAGGGTGGGCCATGGTGGCTCAGTGGTAGAGCTCTCACCTGCCATGTTGGAGACCTGGGTTCGATTCCCGGTGCCTGCCCATGTTTTAAAAAAAAGTTGAATTGTATAGTTCAGTGACATTTAGTGTATTCACAGCTATCACTACAGGCAATTTTGGAGCATTTTCACTAGACCTAAAAGAAATGCTGCACTCTGTTGCTGTCACTCTCCAAACTACCTCTCCCACATCCCTCCCACCCCTGAGCAACTACTAAACTTCTTTCTCTCTCCATAGATTTGCCTATTCTGGACATTTCATAGAAATGGAATCAATTGGGCTTTTGTGAACTGGTTTCTTTCACTTAGCAAAATCTTTCCAAGGTTCATCCATGTTGTTGCATGTATCACTACTTCATTCCTTTTTATTGCCAAATAAACTATGATTTTATGATATACCATGCCTTATTTATCCATTCTTCAGATGATGGACATTTGGATTGTTTTCACTTTTGAGTTATTATGAATAATGATACTATGGATACTCCTGTACCAGTTTTTACATGGACGTATGTTTCCATTTCTATTGGATACTTACCTTCTTTAGGTTAATTCATTTGTTCTTTTTCTAACTTTTAAATTAGGATGCTTACCTCATTTAATTTTGAGATTTCTTTTTGGTGAAAATAGACAAGTTTATTCTAAGTCTATGAGAAAAGGGTCAAGAATAGGCAGTAACCTGGGAATAGCTATTGTTTTTATGCACACATAGAACATTTATAGTGGGATGTACTAGGCTATAAAGTGAGTCTCAAGAAATTTCAGAGAATTGGAATCATACTCCATATTTTCTTACCTCAATGGAATTAAGGTAGAAATCACTTTTTAAAAGAGATTCAATGCATTCCAATCTTAACTAGGCACTTAGAAATAATTCATAGAATAAAATAGGAATTACTATGATAATTTAAAAATATAAAGAACTTGCTTAGTTTGGTTGTGGTTGTTCTAAATCAGAAAACATGAACATTTATAGCCATAAGTTTCCTTCTAATCACTATTTTAGCTGCATCCTACAATTTTAATATATGGTAATGTTTTTAGTCTCATTTCATTCTATACATTAAAAATTATCTTTATAATTTCTGTTTTCTGTGAATAAGGCTTATGCGTATTTGCTTAGGTTAGTTGTTAGGTATTTAATTATATATTTTTGAAGCTACTGCAAATAATATCTTATCAGAATTTCATTTTAGTTGTTATCATGGCATATAGAAATGAAATTGCTGTTTTGCATTTACCTTGTAGTCAGTTGCTTAATAAAATACACTGATTATTTCTGATACTTTATCTGTGGTTTATATTGGACTTTATAAGCATAAAATTGCATTGTCTATGGTTAATTGCTGTCTTCATTCTTTCCAAGCTTATGCTTTTTATTTCCCTTTTCTTGCCTTATTGCTCCAGCTAAGACTACCAATATAATGTTGAAAAAAGTAACAATAGTGGGCATCTTTGTTTATTTGCAGTTTCAGAGGGAAAGCTTTTAAGTTTTTAATATTTTATCATTAAGAATGATATTTGTGGTCAGTTTGTTTTTGTGGATATCCTTTATCAAATTAAAATTATCATTTATTTTGATCCTAGATTTGTCTAACAGGAGCCCTTTCAGGCTGACTTCTGTGTCTTTTTTGACATGTGCCCATCATTTTTTTTTGAGCTCCTTATTTACCACAAGAGGTTCAACTTGTGCTTTAGCTGCCCCAACCTAAAATCCATGAGCTATTGATGTGTCTTTGCTTCTAGGCTCTCTTAGTAGACAGAGCTAGGAAATATCATCCAAATAAATATATTTATATGTCTTTCCTATCAATGTATGTCTTTCTATCATCTATTTAAGTATTTTATATAAATATCTATAGAAATATCGCTATTTAAATCTATCTGTCCATCTATTTATAATCTATCATCTGTCTGTTCTAAAACCATAAGTTCAGATTGTTCTCTCCAACTTCAATACTGTAGGATATCTTCCAGTATTTTACCTTTCCAGATTTTGAACTCTTTCCCTAGTAGTGAGAATCTTGGTTCCATTAACCTCAAAATACTAGCCATTTGGTTGGGCCTAGAATGCACCGAAGGTAGTTTGAGGACTCCTTGATGTTTTTCTAATTTAGGTTTTCCTCTGCTTTTTCTGTCTCGCAAAGCATGTATACTGATGCTTCTTCCTTGCTTCCCCGCTGACTGCTGGGTCTCCTCAGGTCTCTCCTCAGGAGAGACAGATCTGGTTCCTGGAGTACCCTAAATGTTAGAAACTGCTCAGTGGTAGGTGGGGAAGGGTTGTCTAGCCTCTGTGGGCTGGCTGGTAGCTCGCTTCCAGCCCACCTGAGTCTGCCATACTTTGCCAAGACTCCTGGAAGGAGCCTCTCCTTTCGCTGGTCTCCCTGAACTGTCTTGGCCTCAGTGACAGGGAAGATGCAGCCAGTCCTTTCAGGCTTTTCTTGGCCTTTTGTGGAGACTTGACTTCTTCATACAGGGACAAGATTGGTTTTTATTTCAGAATCCTATTTTTAATTTCCAAGATAGTCATTTAAAAAATTCTCATTTGTTAGGAATCCAAATAATATGTTTTAAATCATCCAACCAATGACAAAAAGCCCTCAAAATCTTGGATTAAAAAGGAAATCATTAACAGAATGTGAAATATTTAAAACTGAAGGATAATGTAAACACTGCATGTCAGAATGTATACATTGAAGCTAAAGCTTGCTTCCTTCCTTTTTTCTTCAAAATGTCTGCTCCTTTGATGCAAAAATGTCTCTCTTCTTTCCTTCTCTCCTTCCTTTCTTTTCTTTCTCTTTATTATACACATGTGCATGAATTCATTTTTCAGATACGGTATCTATATAAATGAGCAAGGTACTTTAATTTACCAGTCGGAAACTGGTAAATTTTTTTTCCCACACAATATGAATCAGTTAGAATGGTACTGACCAGTGGGGTGGCATTGTTGTAAGAATAAAAAATTTGATAAACCATACTGAAGAAATGAAGTCAATATAGATAAGTAACTATGTAACTTTATAAATAGTTGGAGTACTTTGAGATTTTGATAGGAATGAATTCTTTTGAATTGGATGTATGTTGTATTTAAAGTCTGATCTATTAGTTAAAATTTGTTTATGAATTTTTACCAGGTCATATTGAATATGTATTAATGAAGTGATTTTATTTCATGTATAGTTGACTATGTTTTATTTCCTCTATCGTCTAGCTAGTATTAGGAAAAATCTTGCTCCCTTATTTTTTTCCCTTGAGAAACAATACAGAGAAATGATTTTATCATTTAATATTGAAATTAGTTGATGAATGTGAACATTATGTCATAACTTAGTTGTCTAATCTCAGTGGCCTTTGGTTATGGAAAATAAAAGCTCTCAAGGGTTTGAGTTTAGGAAACAGGAATCAGAGAAAGCTGAAAGCAACGTGTGCTTCTGTCCCTAGAGCCTACCGTTATGCCTTATTTACCTCCCCATTTCATATTTTTAACACAAAGGATAAATAAGCCAAAAAATTTGCATAAGGCCAGCCAAGTGCTTTCTTGATGTATTTTTTAAAAATTGGATTCATTCTTCTTAACCAAATATATGGACATTTGTGTAATTTCAAAACTTTCTCTCTTGGCAGAAATAAGAGGGCCGACGTTAGAAAAACAGCATTTAGATTCCTGGTGGACAATTTTAACCCTCTAATATACAATTATGTTAAAAGAAGGAGGTTCCATCAAATATTTCTTGAGGAGATGCCCTGGAGATCGCAGATGAACCTCTATCTGGCAAGTGCACATTTCAACCTGCTTCTAGCAAAGTTAGGGGAGCAGACGAAGACGAAAGCAGGCGCATCACAGACAATGGTCAGGTAAGTATATCATCACTGAATACTGCCAGTTTAGTTCCACATGGATGGAATGTATTTGCATGTGTAAGGCTCCCGTGCTGATACTAATCTACAAGAGGTTTGCAGAGTGTCTCTATCTTTATGCTGGCCGTGGTTGTATTTCCTGATTTCTTGTCTTAAGATCTTTCTCAAGCAGGCATATAAACACTTATGAGGTACTAATTTGCTTATACCTTTTTTTTTTTTCCTTTTTAGATGTATGGTCCGGGAATCGAACCCGGGTCTCCTTCATGGAAGATTCACTTATATCTTAATATGCTTATTAATGTAGCTTTCAGTACAAGGGTAAAATGTTAATTCCAAGAGAAATTTAATAGTAATAATATAATAACTGGAGATAATAATAGTCATTAGGCAAAACTCTTTAATTTAGAAGTATATTTTAAATCTCTATAAACAGTGATTATATTTTCTCATACATTGTGAACTTTCTGTCATTAATTCATCATACATTTTTGAGCTCTTATTTAGTGTCTTTAGGCTAAGTGCTGTGGGAGATAAAAAGCAGTTGAAGATAAATACATAATATGGAATACTGTGAAAGAATTAAAAAGATGACAGAGTAATTCATTAAAAAACCATTTGTATCTATTAGATGCAAGGCACTGGGCTCTGTATTAGTTTCCTAAGGCTCTGATAACAGAGTACCACAAGCTGGGTGGCTTCAGCCATCCGAGATGTATTCTTTCATGGTGCTGGAGGCTCAGAGTCCCAAAGCAAGGTCTCAGCAGGTCATCCTACATCTGAAGGCTGTAGGGGAGAATCCTTCATTCTAACTTCTGGTGGTTATTGGCAGTTCTTGATGTACTTCAGCGTGTAGCTGCACTGCTCTGACCTCTACCTCTGTTGTCACTTGGCATTCTCCCTAGGTGTCTGTGTGTGTCCAGATTTCCCTCTTCTTATCAGGACCCTATGTCCTCATTTAACATGATTACATCTGCAAAGACCCCATTTCCAAGTAAGGTCATATTCACATGTATTGAAGGGTTAGGACTTAAGTCTGTCTTTTTGGAGACACAGTTTAATCTACAACAGGCTTACAAAAATGGGCAGGATATGTAAGTTGTGGTCTGGTAGAGAAGATCACAGATGTTTGCAAGGAGTTATGGTTAATGGTAGAAGTGTGAAGTTCCCATAGAGTCTTCTTTGTTCCTGGGATGGAGGGTATTTCAGCCGAGACAAAGAAGAAAAGCCTCATGTAGTGGGGGCACTTGGCCTGGGTCTTGATGGCTGGGCAAGATTTAGCTATGAACAGATTGCGAAATCAGCATTCTAGACAGATAGAAAAACATGAGTGAGAGCCCGCGTGGAAACACAGGATGAGAACCACAAGCAGTCTGACAGGGATCTAGGGCAAGTGAGAAGGAGTGCTGGGAAGTCATTAGAGAAGTAGTTCAGTGCCACATCAGGGGGATCTGAAATGCCTTTTAAATCTGAACTTAATTTTGTATACAGTGGAAAACTAATATTTAGGCTTTTTGAGCAGGGCCATGAGAAGAAGTTTCTTTGACAGCAATGTGTCAACTGGTTTGAAAGGAGAAAAGACTTGAGATAGGGATACAAATTGAGAATATTTCAATAGTCCAGTGCGAAAATAAGGATTTATATTTCTCTAGTATCTTGGAGAAACCATGAGAGTAAATCTGTCCAAAGATGCCTCCAGATAGATCCATTTGCTAGGTAGGCTTTACGAGACCTGCATTGTAGATGCTGGCATGACCAACAGGGCAGGCTTTGGCAAAGGTGCTATTGCTGGGGCCACGAAAGGGAAAGTGGTTCAGACCAGGCAGGCTTCCCTACTGTCTTCTCAACACCAAGAAGTTTTCTCCAAACTTAGTTGTGTACAAGATTACTTGACAGCACAACGAGACCTTGACCAAATTTGTCCGATGGTAGCTTGATGCTAACTTTGATTTTATTAAAACTGTTATATTTTTCAATATTTATTTATTTTTCTATGTTTTGTGGTTGCTTACTGCTTAGATCTTATTTTAAAAAGGAAATAATGACCATGGAAATAATGACCATGGATGCATTGCTTCATTTGGTAAGCATCTTTATTGAGTTTTGTTTAAATCAGAAGGTTTTAACGTGGTGTAAATTACTGTTTCAGAGCTCATCAAATGAGGAGAGTATTTCTTTCTCATTTTCAAGGACCTTTTCAGGGAAATAGATATTGATGTTAAAATCCATAAAAGTTAAGTTGCATTGTATAATTTTAAACATCAATGGGAAAGTAGGTTTGGTTAAGTAACAAATACTTGGATTCATAATTCGAGAGCACCAACTCATAAATGTTAAAAAAATAAAACCAGATTGTATTCTACAGATTTAATTCAATTTGCTTATATTGTTTTTAAATGTTATTTTTTTCTCCTTGCAGTTTCCGGTCATTTGATCCTAATATATTCTCACTGTATAATTCAGGAACAGTATTACCAACAGGAGAATTGACTGTAGAAAATTATAAAGCAATGCTTGATTTCCTTCTTTCAGCTAAAAAAAGAAAGGCCAACTTACCATCAGGTAATACATACATGTTAATATGCTATTAAAGTGCTTCTACATTTCCACTCACAAACACAACACACACGTCTTTACATACATGCCACAGATACAGAGGTATATATGTACCGTTTCCCAAAGATCCTGAAATTCAATTGAGTATGATAGTTTGTACAAGATTCTTTTGAAAATGTTTCTATATTTTTATGCTATTATCCTATATATTTGAAAATATCTGTGTTGTTTTCTGACCTGAACCAATTTGGCCATTTGGCAAATGTAATGTTCTTTTGTTAAATATTGGTAGAATTCCAGTGACTCAAGATAGGTGAGGCCTTGTTAACACATTTTATGTTTTAATGGAAACTAGTCTCAGAATAACTTCCATCAAACATACTTATGTATGGAGATACACCCAGCCTATCCATACTTTGGGCAATCCCTCTCTTGCCCTGGGATCTCTAGTTAGCACCTTTCATGAATACTTACTCCAAGATGAATGCAACAGTATTCTCCTGTCAGGACCGATGGATGTTGTTATGTGGTCAGGTGACAGTGGCCTTAGTGATGTGGAGGGCTGTAGGTCAACAGGGCTCCCAGTCTGGTGCTGCTCTGAGGACTTTCATCTGCTGGATGTGATTGATTTTGTACCTCCTCCTTCCTGCAGAGGTGATGGAACCTGTACACTATTCCTAACAAATCACTTGTCTTGAATACTGGACATTTCACCAAGTGAAAAAATTCATAACATTTTTATGCTATTGCAGACCTTCTTATGTTGATTCATGCTAGTGGTCGTTTATATGCTTTCTCATCTCTGCTAGGGTATATGTCAACTTTAATGGTACTTGATATCATATTATGTATATTGAGGTATTTGAAAGTAAATTCCATAGATGTTGAAAGAGACTGCATTTTTCATGCAAGTTATATTATATAGCTTTCAGAGTTTTTGAAAGCCAACTCCCTACCCAAGACCACCGTGAAATTGGCAATAGAATATTCTACTATGGAGACTTAGTACTACAGAGTTCAAAGAGAAGGTTTGTGCCGGGAAAAATGCACAGTGCTTTCATGCCACGCCAGCAGGAGAATAAGCAGCTGGTGTTTCCACACTACCCAGCTCCAGGGATCCCACTTGTTTTCTAGTGAATGTGTACTGGTTGTGGCCGCTATGGGGGAAAATCAAGGAACTGTGGGATCCTGTCACTGTTTCCTCCAAACACATGTAAATTCCTGCCTCTACATTCTTCCTTTTACTATCCGCCTTGCCTGCAGTACTCTTGTAACCAAGTCAGCCCCATCCATTAAGACCTAATGTAAGTGCTTCCTCCTCTAGAAGCTTCTCCTGGTTCATTAAGTCCATGATAATCCTGTCCTTTCTCCAAATTTATATCACATTTTTTATCTGAATTACTCATTTATCACCTACTGTGTCTTCTGGAACTTAATTTTCTGTTTTTAATAATGTTATATCTTATTTTTTTGTACTGCAGATGCTGATGAATTTTTGGCATTTAGTAATTCCAAAGGGAATGAAGAAGGTATTTTCAAGACAAATGCAGTTTATGACTCAGACTCTCAGTCATGTCTTAGTGCTAAAGAAAGGGATCGAATACATCTGGGCCCATTGGAACATTTTATGAAAATCTTTGTATATTGCAGGAGAGCAATGGTAATATGGTCTTTGTTATTCCTGACGTAGTAGACATAAATCTCCATTTCTTAACCTAGGCATGCATAACAAATTGCTTTGTTTAATCAGTATACATAATTTTAGTTTTGACTTTGAGCTCTCATCTTGCTGGATTGAGCCTCAGGCAGTTCTGAAGTTTACCTGCCTCTCACTGAGGTCCTATGCAACATCAAGGTGTCTGGAGAAGGGGTAAGCTCCTTTAGTCATCAGTGGCCCATTCACTCAGGCTGAGGTGGCTCTTATCTCTGTCCACACAGTCCCTGTGATTGTTCAGGTACCTCTCTGCTGCTTTCTTGCCACACTTGGAATTGGAATTCTCTAATGCTGCCACTGCTTCCTTTCTGAGGTCTTGCTCCCTGCTAGGGTTGTTCTGGGAACCTTAAACCTCTCTCTACCCCTTGGCACAGAAGAAGGTCTTTCTAGGCTAGGAAAGCCCTGCCCCATGTCTTCCACCCTCAACTTCCTGCTTCCCCAGGCCACTTGTGCCTTCTCCAACCTGCTTTTCTCTCTTTTTCATGTTTTATATTAAACTCAGAATTGAAGTCATTAGCTACTAAGAAATTAGTTTCTTTTTTGTCATAGTAGAATGGGAATAAATTTCAAATGTCTCAAGGGATGAGGGGAAATATTTGCATCTGTTCTTTCTAGCAGGAAAGGAGCAGTTAAGTTCCCATCTTCTTCATGTATTGGACAGAGTGATTTTTAAAAAAAGAGCAAGCTAAAACCTCATCATTCCCCTGGACATTGAGCATTGCACTCCACTCCACCCTCCTTTCCAGTGGCTTCAGGACCTTATGGGAGCTGGGCCTGGTTCGCCTCTCTGAATTCAGCCTCTCATTTGCTCACCCTACTCCCAACTCTCTGCTCTTGAAAGCACTAAGCTTGTTCCTTTCACAGCCTCTGTTTTATCCTCCATCATTTGCACTTGCTATTATGTCAGCCTCAAATGCTCTCCTTTTCCAAACACCCAACCTTCCAATGACTTACTCAACTCATAATTAAGGTCTCTGCTCAAATGTAACCTCCTCAGAGAAGACTTTATCGCTGACCTCCCCATCGAAAAGAATATGTGCTCTCATCCTCTGTTAAGTTCTGACCCATGTTTTGCTTTTCTTTTCTGTGCAACACTTATTATTCCCTGAGATTATATTTTTGTCTAGTGTTCTAGTGTCTGTCTTCCCTACTAAAGTAGAAGGCAGATCTCAGTTCCCGTTCTCACTGCTGTATCCCCAGCACCTACAGCAGGGGAGCTTTGGAGTTAGACCATTGGTGTGCAATTCCCACCACTTAGTCGACTCAGGACTTCCTGCCTCAGTTTCCTCATCTGTAAATTGAGTATCACATTAGTGCCTATTTACTTCAGAGGCATACTGTTAGAATTAAATGATATAATGCATGTAAATGTCTTAACGCAGTGTCTGTCACCTAGTGGCCCATAATAAATGGTGCTAGTTATTTCAATTATTGATGGTATATTTGTAGAATGATGAAGCTGTTCAGAGATCTGTAACTTTTGGAACTTTGGAATCTTTCAAATGGTGTCTCTGTATTAGGTTCTTGCTCATCGTGGCGGCTATTGGACTCTGCTTCAGAACTGCTGTCGGGCCTTTTGGAACTTTACTCAAGAGCTACAAATGCTTCTTCAACAAACAGTGGATCTTTCTGGATCATTTCCTATTAGCCAGGATAGTTTCCTCTGTACAACTGTTTTACCGTTCTATTTGGGAGCAGAATTACTAATTGACATGTTAATAGAACTACAAAAAATCAAATCTATTAAGGTAAGGGCATTTTGGTAATTATTTTTATTGTATTCAATTAAAAATACGTTTTTTTTTTTTTAATTAAAAAAAGAATTAACAAAACAATTAGAAATCATTCCAATCTACATGTACAATCAGTAATTCTTAATAACATCACATAGTTGCATATTCATCATTTCTTAGTACATTTGCATCAATTTAGAAAAAGAAATAAAAAGACAACAGAATAAGAATTAAAACAATAATAGAAAGAAAAAAAAACAAAAAAAACAAAAACAAAAAACCTATACCTCACATGCAGCTTCATTCAGTGTTTTAACATAATTGCATTACAATTGGGTAGTATTGTGCTGTCCATTTCTGAGTTTTTATATCCAGTCCCGTTGTACAGTCTGTATCCCTTCATCTCCAATTATCCCTTCTCTTTTTTTTTTTTTAATTAACGGAAAAAAAGAAATTAACCCAACATTTAGAGATCATACCATTCTACACATGCAATCATTAATTCTTAACATCATCACATAGATGCATGATCATCATTTCTTAGTACATTTGCATTGGTTTAGAAGAACTAACAACATAACCGAAAAAGATATAGAATGTTAATATAGAGAAAAAAATAAAAGTAATAATAGTAAAATCAAAACAAAACAAAACAAAACAAAACAAAAACCTATAGCTCAGATGCAGCTTCATTCAGTGTTTTAACATGATTACTTTACAATTAGGTATTATTGTGCTGTCCATTTTTGAGTTTTTGTATCTAGTCCTGTTGCACAGTCTGTATCCCTTCAGCTTCAATTACCCATTGTCTTACCCTGTTTCTAACTCCTGCTGAACTCTGTTACCAATGACATATTTCAAGTTTATTCTCGAATGTCCGTTCACATCAGTGGGACCATACAGTATTTGTCCTTTAGTTTTTGGCTGGATTCACTCAGCATAATATTCTCTAGGTCCATCCATGTTATTACATGGTTCATAAGTTTATCTTGTCTTAAAGCTGCATAATATTCCATCGTATGTATATACCACAGTTTGTTTAGCCACTCTTCTGTTGATGGAGATTTTGGCTGTTTCCATCTCTTTGCAATTGTAAATAATGCTGCTATAAACATTGGTGTGCAAATGTCCGTTTGTGTCTTTGCCCTTAAGTCCTTTGAGTAGATACCTAGCAATGGTATTGCTGGGTCGTATGGCAATTCTATATTCAGCTTTTTGAGGAACCGCCAAACTGCCTTCCACAGTGGTTGCACCCTTTGACATTCCCACCAACAGTGGATAAGTGTGCCTCTTTCTCCGCATCCTCTCCAGCACTTGTCATTTTCTGTTTTGTTGATAATGGCCATTCTGGTGGGTGTGAGATGATATCTCATTGTGGTTTTGATTTGCATTTCTCTAATGGCCAGGGACATTGAGCATCTCTTCATGTGCCTCTTGGCCATCCGTATTTCCTCTTCTGAGAGGTGTCTGTTCAAGTCTTTTTCCCATTTTGTAATTGGGTTGGCTGTCTTTTTGTTGTTGAGATGAACAATCTCTTTATAAATTCTGGATACTAGACCTTTATCTGATATATCATTTCCAAATATTGTCTCCCATTGTGAAGGCTGTCTTTCTACTTTCTTGATGAAGTTCTTTGATGCACAAAAGTGTTTAATTTTGAGGAGTTCCCATTTATTTATTTCCTTCTTCAGTGCTCTTGCTTTAGGTTTAAGGTCCATAAAACCGCCTCCAGTTGTAAGATCCATAAGATATCTCCCAACATTTTCCTCTAACTGTTTTATGGTCTTAGACCTAATGTTTAGATCTTTGATCCATTTTGAGTTAACTTTTGTATAGGGTGTGAGAGATGGGTCTTCTTTCATTCTTTTGCATATGGATATCCAGTTCTCTAGGCACCATTTATTGAAGAGACTGCTCTGTCCCAGGTGAGTTGGCTTGACTGCCTTATCAAAGATCAAATGTCCATAGATGAGAGGGTCTATATCTGAGCACTCTATTTGATTCCATTGGTCGATATATCTATCTTTATGCCAATACCATGCTGTTTTGACCACTGTGGCTTCATAATATGCCTTAAAGTCAGGCAGCGCGAGACCTCCAGCTTCGTTTTTTTTCCTCAAGATGTTTTTAGCAATTCGGGGCAACCTGCCCTTCCAGATAAATTTGCTTATTGGTTTTTCTATTTCTGAAAAATAAGTTGTTGGGATTTTGATTGGTATTGCATTGAATCTGTAAATCAATTTAGGTAGGATTGACATCTTAACTATATTTAGTCTTCCAATCCATGAACACGGTATGCCCTTCCATCTATTTAGGTCTTCTGTGATTTCTTTTAGCAGTTTTTTGTAGTTTTCTTTATATAGGTTTTTTGTCTCTTTAGTTAAATTTATTCCTAGGTATTTTATTCTTTTAGTTGCAATTGTAAATGGGATTCGTTTCTTGATTTCCCCCTCAGCTTGTTCATTACTAGTGTATAGAAATGCTACAGATTTTTGAATGTTGATCTTGTAACCTGCTACTTTGCTGTACTCATTTATTAGCTCTAGTAGTTTTGTTGTGGATTTTTCCGGGTTTTCGACGTATAGTATCATATCGTCTGCAAACAGTGATAGTTTTACTTCTTCCTTTCCAATTTTGATGCCTTGTATTTCTTTTTCTTGTCTAATTGCTCTGGCTAGAACCTCCAACACAATGTTGAATAATAGTGGTGATAGTGGACATCCTTGTCTTGTTCCTGATCTTAGGGGGAAAGTTTTCAATTTTTCCCCATTGAGGATGATATTAGCTGTGGGTTTTTCATATATTCCCTCTATCATTTTAAGGAAGTTCCCTTGTATTCCTATCTTTTGAAGTGTTTTCAACAGGAAAGGATGTTGAATCTTGTCGAATGCCTTCTCTGCATCAATTGAGATGATCATGTGATTTTTCTGCTTTGATTTGTTGATATGGTGTATTACGTTAATTGATTTTCTTATGTTGAACCATCCTTGCATACCTGGGATGAATCCTACTTGGTCATGATGTATAATTCTTTTAATGTGTTGTTGGATACGATTTGCTAGAATTTTATTGAGGATTTTTGCATCTGCATTCATTAGAGAGATTGGTCTGTATTTTTCTTTTTTTGTAATATCTTTGCCTGGTTTTGGTATGAGGGTGATGTTGGCTTCATAGAATGAATTAGGTAGTTTTCCCTCCACTTCGATTTTTTTGAAGAGTTTGGAGAGAATTGGTACTAATTCTTTCTGGAACGTTTGGTAGAATTCACATGTGAAGCCATCTGGTCCTGGACTTTTCTTTTTAGGAAGCTTTTGAATGACTAATTCAATTTCTTTACTTGTGATTGGTTTGTTGAGGTCATCTATGTCTTCTTGAGTCAAAGTTGGTTGTTCATGTCTTTCCAGGAACCCGTCCATTTCCTCTAAATTGTTGTATTTATTAGCGTAAAGTTGTTCATAGTATCCTGTTATTACCTCCTTTATTTCTGTGAGGTCAGTAGTTATGTCTCCTCTTCCATTTCTGATCTTATTTATTTGCATCCTCTCTCTTCTTCTTTTTGTCAATCTTGCTAAGGGCCCATCAATCTTATTGATTTTCTCATAGAACCAACTTCTGGCCTTATTGATTTTCTCTATTGTTTTCATGTTTTCAATTTCATTTATTTGTGCTCTAATCTTTGTTATTTCTTTCCTTTTGCTTGCTTTGGGGTTAGCTTGCTGTTCTTTCTCCAGTTCTTCCAAATGGATAGTTAATTCCTGAATTTTTGCCTTTTCTTCTTTTCTGATATAGGCATTTAGAGCAATAAATTTCCCTCTTAGCACTGCCTTTGCTGCGTCCCATAAGTTTTGATATGTTGTGTTTTCATTTTCATTCGCCTCGAGGTATTTGCTAATTTCCCTTGCAATTTCTTCTTTGACCCAGTCGTTGTTTAGGAGTGTGTTGTTGAGCCTCCACGTATTTGTGAATTTTCTGGCACTCTGCCTATTATTGATTTCCAACATCATTCCTTTATGGTCCGAGAAAGTGTTGTGTAAGATTTCAATCTTTTTAAATTTGTTAAGACTTGCTTTGTGACCCAGCATATGGTCTATCTTTGAGAATGATCCATGAGCACTTGAGAAAAAGGTGTATCCTGCTGTTGTGGGATGTAATGTCCTATAAATGTCTATTAAGTCTAGTTCATTTATAGTAATATTCAGATTCTCTATTTCTTTGTTGATCCTCTGTCTAGATGTTCTGTCCCTTGATGAGAGTGGTGAGTTGAAGTCTCCAACTATTATGGTATATGAGTCTATTTCCCTTTTCAATGTTTGCAGTATATTCCTCACGTATTTTGGGGCATTCTGATTCGGTGCGTAAATATTTATGATTGTTATGTCTTCTTGTTTAATTGTTCCTTTTATTAGTATATAGTGTCCTTCTTTGTCTCTTTTAACTGTTTTACATTTGAAGTCTAATTTGTTGGATATTAGTATAGCCACTCCTGCTCTTTTCTGGTTGTTATTTGCATGAAATATCTTTTCCCAACCTTTCACTTTCAACCTATGTTTATCTTTGGGTCTAAGATGTGTTTCCTGTAGACAGCATATAGAAGGATCCTGTTTTTTAATCCATTCTGCCAATCTATGTCTTTTGATTGGGGAATTCAGTCCATTGACATTTAGTGTTATTACTGTTTGGATAATATTTTCCTCTAACATTTTGCCTTTTGTATTATATATATCATATCTGATTTTCCTTCTTTCTACACTCTTTTCCATATCTCTCTCTTCTGTCTTTTTGTATCTGACTCTAGTGCTCCCTTTAGTATTTCTTGTAGAGCTGGTCTCTTGGTCACAAATCTTTCAGTGACTTTTTGTCTGAGAATGTTTTAATTTCTCCCTCATTTTTGAAGGATAATTTTGCTGGATATAGGAGTCTTGGTTGGCAGTTTTTCTCTTTTAGTATTTTAAATATATCATCCCACTGTCTTCTAGCTTCCATGGTTTCTGCTGAGAAATCTACACAAAGTCTTATTGGGTTTCCCTTGTATGTAATGGATTGTTTTTCTCTTGCTGCTTTCAAGATCTTCTCTTTCTCTTTGACCTCTGACATTCTAACTAGTAAGTGTCTTGGAGAACGCCTATTTGGGTCTAATCTCTTTGGGGTGCGCTGCACTTCTTGGATCTGTAATTTTAGGTCTTTCATAAGAGTTGGGAAATTTTCAGTGATAATTTCTTCCATTAGTTTTTCTCCTCCTTTTCCCTTCTCTTCTCCTTCTGGGACACCCACAACACGTATATTTGTGCGGTTCATATTGTCCTTGAGTTCCCTGATACCCTGTTCAAATTTTTCCATTCTTTTCCCTATAGTTTCTGTTTCTTTTTGGAATTCAGATGTTCCATCCTCCAAATCACTAATTCTATCTTCTGTCTCTTTAAATCTATCATTGTAGCTATCCATTATTTTTTCTATGTTTGCTACTTTATCCTTCACTTCCATAAGTTCTGCGATTTGTTTTTTCAGTTTTTCTATTTCTTCTTTATGTTCAGCCCATGTCCTCTTCATGTCCTCCCTCAATTTATCGATTTCATTTTTGAAGAGGTTTTCCATTTCTGTTCGTATATTCAGCATTAGTTGTCTCAGCTCTTGTGTCTCATTTGAGCTATTGGTTTGTTCCTTTGACTGAGCCATATTCTCAATCTTTTGAGCGTGGACAGTTATCTTCTGCTGCTGGCGTCTGGGCATTTATTCAGATTTCTCTTGGTGTTGGACCCAGCAAGGTTGTAATATTTTTCTGTGAAATCTCTGGGTTCTGTTTTTCTTATCCTGCCCAGTAGGTGGCGCTCGTGGCACACGTTTGTCTGCGGGTCCCACCAGTAAAAGGTGCTGTGGGACCTTAAACTTTGGAAAACTCTTGCCGTCCTGGGGGTTCGCTAGCCGAAGCGGCTTGAGCCGGCCCGGGGTCCGAACGCAGGGAGGGTTGCTGGTCGCCGCAGCCAGGGAAAGAGCCTGTCCGAATTTCCTAGTCGGCCCTGGGCAACACGCGTGGCGGGAGGGCGCCAGCGGCAGCGGCCCGCCCGAGAGAGTGCACGTTCCCCGGGAGTCACGGGGTCACCGTTCTCCGCGGCCTGGGGTTTTCCGATCCAATTCTCTCAGTTGGTCCGGGGGCTGCGCGTGGTGTGGGCGCCAGTCGCCTTGGTTTCAGGGGACCACCTCTCCAATTCTCCCAGCTGGCCCGGGAAGGGGGAAGGGAGTAACTCCGGCCGCTTGCCACCCCGCCCGGTAAGGCCCGCGCGCCTCGGCGATCTCACCCGAGCTGCTTCTCTCAGCCAGCCAGCCGTTCCAGGATGGGGTACGCTGTCTTTTTTATCTCTGTTGTGGCTTTGGGCGCTTTCTGTATCGTTTCTACTCCCCTAGTAGGTGTCCTGGAGAAGAAACTAAGATCCGCGCGTCTTACTAAGCCGCCATCTTCCAGGAAGTCCCAAAAATACGTTTTTTAACCATCTAGCTTGGGATAAGTAAAAATTAATTTTTTGAGTTCCTATTCGATTTGTCAATATTTCACTTGCATTTCATTATTATATGGTTCACTATATATAATGTGTCATGTTAATTAAAAATATCTTAGCCTGAAAATTCAACTTATTAAAAAGAAGGGAAAGTAACATTTATTGAGCCTTGTTTTCTAAATAAAGTAACCTTACTGAATTTTATCCTTACAGCAAGTATGCTCCATTTACCAAATAAAGTAACCTTAATGCATTTGATCCTCACAATAATCTTTTTGATAGAGAAACATTCCCTAAGAGATCACATAGCTTTTCAGTTGATGTTTAGTGTCCTGCTTTTCTATCCCTATTTTATTACTCTAAATCTAGTAAAATTTGCAGCCATTTAAAATCTGCTACAATGTGGTCTAAAGCATGGATATAAAATTGATAAAATGCAAACATAAAGTAATCTAAACACATTGAAAATTTGTGAACATTTAAACACATTGGATAGGATATTTGTCTTAACATTGTATTGTGGAATTTATAATATTTCTAGAAGTAAAATATATGACCACATAGTACAAGAGACAGGGTGTGTAAATAGAATTAAACTGTTGTAAGTTTTTACACTTTATGTGAAGTGGTACAATATTAACTCTAAGTGGAATGTGACAAATTAATGATATATTTTATTAACATTAGTAGGGTAACTATTGAAAAAAAGGTATAGCTAAAAAGCCAATGAAGTTAATGCAAGACCAAGTAAGAGTTAACTCAGAAGAAGGCCAGAAAGAAGAAACAGAAGAACAAAAAACATGTGGGATGAATAGAAAACAAATAGCAAATAGTAAACTAATGCAATCCATACATAATAATATTAAATATAAATGAACTAAACACTCAATTAAAAGGCAGATTGTCTGACTAGATACAAGGAAGACATGCTCATATGCTATCTACAAGAAAAAACATATTGAATGTAAAGAAACAGAATGAAAATAAAAATATGGAAAGAGATATACCAGAAAAAATAAATATAAAAAGCCGGTGAGCTATATTAATACTATATAAAATAGTCCAAGAGTATTACTAGAGATAAAAAGGGATGTTTCATAATGAGAAAAGGCTCAACTGATCAGGAAGGCATACCAATCATAAATGTGCATGTATCTAGTTATACATTCAAAATACATAAAACAAAACTTGTAGTGATAATACCTATGGATATATCTAATGAAAGTTATACAAGATTTCCACACTGAAGACTATATAATATTGATGAAAAAAATGAAAGAAAACCCAAGTAAATATATTTATCATGTTCAGGAACTAGAAGACTCAGTATTTTTAAGATACTGACTATTCCCAACTTGATCCATTGATTCAGTAAAATCCCAATGAAAATCTGAATAGGCTTTTTTTTTTGTAGAAATTGATCATTAATTCTAAAATTTATAGCCAAATGCAAAGAAATGTGAATTTCTCGAAAAAGAAATCTTGAAAAGAAGAACGAAGTTGGAAGTCTCATGTTACCCAATATCAAGGCAGTTTTTTAAAGCTACAGTTATTAAGATTATATGATATTGACATAGAGGGAAATATATCAATTCAATGAATAAAGAATCTAAAAATAGTCTTATTAATATAATCGTTAATTTTTTACAACTGTGCCAAAGCAATTCAAAGGGCTCAAAATGAAACAGCAACTCCTAACACCAGATTGTGGTCTCTAGAAGCTGTTTCTCACCAAAGGAAACAGGGCTCCGTGCAGAAAAGACTCATTACCTTTACTATACGAACTATACCTAAGGGTAACTAAATTGTTGTGAAGGAAAATTTTTCTTTATACAAGTATTCAGGTAAAATAAAGAAAGGATGTTGGAATTAAAATATCAGGATTTTGTAATTCTTAATGAATTAATAAGAGGACAAATGGTACTATGAAGGATACCTGCCAAAAAGTAGTAAATCAAACCTGAATCATATCAAGTGTTTAGATCTGAGAAAAATTTACAGGAAGTACAAGGGACAGAGAAACTAGTTAAATGAAAGAATGGAGATGTACTCAGCAAAATCCAGACTGCTACAGAACAAATAACCTGGTTTTTCAGCAAAAACTTGAAATGAAGAAGATGGAAACTATGGATTAAAAATTACATGAGACAATGCCAATTACAATGTTTGGATCTTATTTTGATCCCATTTCAAGCTAACTCACTCTTAAAAAATAAACTTATAAGACAGGGAAATGTGAACACTGACTATTCAATGTAATTTTTCAATTCATGATTTTAGGAATTTTTGTCAATTTCTTTCTTAGATAGTTTGGTAGATTATATTATGTATTCCAATTTAGATGTGCTCTTAATCTTAATCTGCATCCCTGTGGATGTGAGCCCAATGTGAATAGGACTTCTTGAAGATGTTATTTTTAGCTGAAGTGTGACCCACTTGAATGAGGGTGGGTCTTAATTCTGATTACTGGCAGCTTTATAAAGAGCCAGAAGCTGGAAGTCAGCAAAAAGACTGGAAGAGCACAATAAAGGAGAGGACATCCATGTGATCGGAGCACCAAGGAACCCCAAAGTTTGCTGGCAGCCAGCACCACAAGGCTGCAGTCTTCTGGGAAGAGCAAGCCTTGTCCAAATCTTGATGACTTCTGGTGTCCGAAACTGCGAGCTAATAAAATGTTTGTTGTTTAAGCCAACTCATTGTTTGGTATTTCTGATCAAACAATTTGTGTGGGTTTTGAGGAAACAAAATAAATCTCAATATGGCTGTCTAATACAGTAGGAATATTGTATTATATTGTATTTTGTGTATCTATAATTGTATTTTATTGTATACCATATGGGCAGCACAGATATAGCACATTTTCCATTGTTACCGATTGTTCTATTGGATACCCTTAAATTAGCAAGGCTTTGTTTGCATAATAAAAACATTAAAATTTTTTCTTTTGTGTTCAGTTATTTTCTACATTACATTTTTATCTGTCACATTTACTTTTCAGAAAAAATGTGTGGTAAAATCCGAAATTACACAAATTTATTTGCAATGTGCTATTTGTAGATTATTGAAGACAGAGGAGAATTCAGTGTTCCAAGTTGTTATGGAAATATTAAAAATGATAATGGTGGTTCTAGCCTTAATTTTGAAGATCCTTTGGATGATGTAAATGTGGTTGATCTGAAATGGATCCATGACTTCGTGTTAAAATCTTTGGAAGTTTTATATCAAGTAGAAAAATGGGAAACACTGGTATCTCTCGCCATTCAGTTCAATGAAATTTCACAGTAAGTATTTCTGAAAGGAGCAATTAAAAGTAATGGACTTGATTGGAAAAAACTGTGTTTTAAGCTAATGCTTGTTTTTTTTACTATATTCCCTGTGTAGTGAGAGGTATACAGAGCAAGTGACACCTCTCCTGGTTTTTGCTCAACGTCAGCTTCTTCTAAGAATGGAAAAGTTCAAGGGGCCAGGTATTGCCCAACAACCTAGCACGAAGTATGGGGCTGATAATGAAGAGAAGGTGAGTCTCTGGTTCTATTATTCATGCAGTAGTGAGGTCATAGGAGCCCACATGTCAGATGCACAAAGATGTGTGAATCAGGTAATCGATATAAATGCGATTTGCACTCAGGCATTTAGCATTCTAATCAACAAATATTATCGACAGCCTGATATGTGCCAGTGTTTTCCAGGTACAGGGTTAACAAAATTAAGTCCTTGCCCACGAGAAGCTTATAGACGAGTCATCGCTGGTATATTCCATTAGGCACAGCAGGCACCGTTCCTGGGGCCCAAAGTGTTTTAAGGGTCTGATGAACATTTTTAATTTCTTTGAATCAGGACTAAAAATGAACTTCAAGGTCAAAGAAAGTGTTTTAAGTTGTAATATTAGTATTATAAAATAAAATATTATTATAAATTTACCAAGGGAGGAAGCATCTAGGCTATTGTTTGACTGAATGACTGGGAGGTGTGTGCATACTCCAGATTGGCTGCTGTGCTCCCTTTAGTCTTTATAATTTAGTCTAGCCAAGTTGACATGTCAAAAACCATCATGCAACCCAGTCAACATCACCTCATAGAGTTTGATAAGCATCTCAAACAAACCTTTTCTGCCCCCAGCCTTCACCATATCAGGTGATGGCAGTGTCCTCCTTCCAGAGGCGTGGGCTCAGAGACAACCCAGACTTCCTTCTTGCCCTCACCTCACCCTCATTTGTCAGACTGGTCACCAAATCCTGTTGGCTCTACCTTTAAAATATGACCAAAATTCAACCACTTCTCACCACCTCCACCACTCCTGTTCTGATCCAAGCCACTGTTCTATTGGCTTAGACTATTGCAATGACCACTTAATTGGTCTCCTTGCTTCCAACCCCCTGAATCCCTCCACCCAGCCTCTAGTCTGTTCTCTATAGAGTTGCTAGAGCAGCTCTTTAAAAACCCAAGTCAGACCCAAGTCACTCCTTTGCTTAAGGTCCTACCTGAGTTAAGGTGAACATCCTCATCATGGATTATCACTAATGCCCTTCATGGTTTATGCCCTTGTTATCCCGAGTAACTCATCTCTAACTCCACTGGGTTTCAGCCTTCCTGTTCTTTAAGATGGTCCCAACTCAGGATCTTTGCATTTGCTGTTGCCCCCGTTTGAGAGTGCTTCTCCTCTAATATCCACATGGCTTTCCCCCTCTCACCTTTTCCCAGTCTTTGCTAAATGGCACATTCCCTGGGTGACCTTTCCTGACTATCTTATTTAAAATAATGTCTCTTTTTAAAAAAATTTATTTATTAATTAAAAAAAATTAACAAATGAACTAAAACATCAACATATATAATCAGTAATTCACAATATCATCACTTAGTTGCATATTTATGATTTCTTAGAACATTTGCATCAAAAAATTATGTCTCTTGACTCTATTTCCCTTTATAGCATTTATAATTGCTTAATATACTATGTAAGATGCTTGTCTATCTCTCTACCCCATTAAAATGTAAGTTCCGTAAGAATAGGGGTTTCTTTTTACTTTGTTCTCTGCTGTCTCATCCCTTCAAGCTTGGGACAGTACGGGGCACGTAGTGGGAGTTAAGTAACATTTGTTTAATGAAGCTAGAGAGGTGGGAAGGGACCAAGACAATTAGGGCCTTATGAAGCTGCGGTAATGAATTTGCGTTTGAGTACACCATGTACATATTTCATTATAGAAGTATCCACAAGAGACAGTGGAGAGGAAGCATTTAAATTGGACTGGGGTTCAAGGAGGACTATATTTTCAGAGACAGGTTACTGGGGTGGTAGTGGGGAAGTGGAAAGAGAGAGGACTTATCTGTTAAGTACTCAGATATCTGTTAATCAAAATACAGCAGAGAAAGTTAGTCTGAAAAACTTCACCAGGCAAGTTTAAATTGCATTAATCATGACTAGGATAGAAAAAATGTTCTCTGAAAAAGCAGCTTGTATTTTAAATAGCGTTCTACTTAGAAAATGTAAGATATATTTAGTCCAGCGAATTTATAGAATATTGGAAAATCATACTCTAATTGCTCTACATAACTTGCCTAATACTTTTCCAGTTGTGCTGTACAAAAGAATTATGAAAAATTATGGAGTCGTTTTTTTTCCTGAAAGTTCTTCATGATTGAATGCAGTTCTGCTGGCTTTTATTTGTATCATCATTTTGTGTATCTTTATTTTGACAAATGCAAATGGTGATAAACATTTTAAGTAAGACAAACTTTTAGCTATAAATACCTGACTAAATAATATTTATTTTCTTCTTTTTAAAGATAACGTGCCGAAATTTCATTGGGAAGCAGCTCAAGATTAATCCTCTAAGCAATACATTGACAAATATGGGACACTGTGGTGCAGGTTTCTTAAAAAAGTTGATCCTTTCAGGTTAGAACCAACTTTAGCTTGAAGCTCTTTTTATTTCCTTTAAAGCAAGGTTTGCCATCATGCTCTGCCTGTCAAATCTTCCATAATCAAAACATTCATAAAATCTCTCTTGCACATTTATTTGACTGAAAATAATCCATTTGATATTTACCATCTTACATTGCTATAAATGTCACTTAAGATACATAAAAACACATTCTTGATAGTTTAATCTGTAATTTAAAGAAGGAAAATAAGTAAAAGGAAAGAAGATAGGAAATTGATGGGAAAATCTAAAGATAAAAAAAATGTTTTGCACATTTCCCCCGATTTTATCTCTCCCTTGGGAAACTCTTCAGATTGAACTTTTGCTATTTTCTTTGTTTTGTTTTGACTCCCACAATAACTTCCATTTCTATAATCAATATAGATTGTTCTTCTATTGGCTTTTCCACAGTTAAGTTATAGGTTTTTAACTAGGCGATAGGAGAAGATTTGGAAACACCATGACTTCTTGTTCCTAACTGAGAAGCCCTCTTGGGATGTTTTTGGCAGTGCAGCTTATAGGAACAGTGCAGTACAGTAAGGCAACAGAATGAGATGAAAATGGAAATAATGCCTGCTCTGAATTGCACTTTCAGTGTATCGCTCTATCTGGTATAGGAAAGAAATGTAACTCTTTGCTTTGAAGTATTAGGATTCTTTATCTTTCTATCTATCTATCTATTTTATTTATGTGTGCATGTGTATATTCATTAATCCATTAATTCGTTATTCAGCTAGTCATTCTGTCATCCAGCCAACATTTACTGACTACCACCTATGTGTTAAATGCTATTCTAGGTACTGATGATACAAAGACGAATGAAACAAAAAATTTGTCATCCAGGAATTAACAGTATATCGAAAAAGATCAATAAATAAACCAGAGATTCTAGTATAGCATGATAAGAGCTATCATATTATTACTGTTGCTGCTGGTGGTGCTATAAACAATACCGCTTAACCGGTGGCATCTGTATTTGAAAGCCTGCAAGTAATTCAGTGGGGCTAAAGGCAAAAGCTTGGCAGGAGTTGAATAATAAAGGGTCTTCAAGGTCTGGATAAAGAGATCCAGCTTTGTGTGAAGAGCTGAGGTGAAGGAGCTAGGTAAGGATTTAAAGGAGAAAATTGAAGTAATCATATTTGCATTCTAAAAAGAACCTTTGACAGTAGGTTGGGGAATCAGTTGGAAGGAGACCACATGGAAGCTGTGAGAGTAGCTACTCACCTGTGTCCTGATAATGGCTATGATGAAGGCCTGAACTTAGGCAGTGAGATTAGAGCAGGGAACAGGTATGAGAGAGAGGGAGAGAAGAAATCCACAGGACTGGGTCTGAGCTGGGTGGATATGGGAGGTGAATGGAGAAAGGAGGAGTTTTAAGTTGCCTTGGCTTAGGTGTCTAGATGGATAGTGATGACTTTCAACCAGGCCAAAATAAATGAATGAATGAATGAATGAATGGAGAGGAGAAAGTTATTTTGGAATTACTGGGTTTGAGAGACCTGAATGATAATGGAGTAAAGGGATCCATTATATGGTTAGATAGTAGTAAGTCACTCAGAAATAAGCAAGGTTGGAGATCTGTATTTTAGTTATCGATATATTGGTGGTGGTTGAAGAAGGGGGCTTGGATAAAATCACTCAGAGACAGTTAAGTGGAACGTAGACAGAGGATGGACTCCTGGATAACACCGACATTTAGAAGATGTCAGTCAGGACAGGCTTGGGGTATCAGCAGTAACAAGCAAACCCTAAATCTCATTACCTTAACACAAGAAAAAGTATATTTCTTGCTCATACTTTTGCGTCCAGTGAGGCTGAATAGGGGATTCTCACTCATCATGAGTTGATGGACTCTCCACCTTGGCACAAGTTTCAGTGATTGCCAGGGCAGAAACAGAACACTGAGGTCACCCTATAGGGATGTGACACTGACAGGGGCCTGGTGGGTGGCTCAGAGGACAAACTTTGAAGCCACACCACATGAGCATGTACTATATGTCCTGGGATAGGGCTTTACAAGGATTATCTTGCTTAATCAGTATACCAGCTCTAATATAAGAATTATTATTATGCAGTGTACATCAGTGCACACATATTTGGTGTTGTATATCAAGCTCTTAAAAAATCTTTGTGACTATTAACGTAAAACCACCTAATGAGATAGGTTTGTTATTGTTTCCATTTCTCAAGCAGGCCAAAGAAATTGTGGTAAATCACATGGTGGCTCTTAAAGCTTTAACTGGGTGTGACACATGGCGTTTTTACTGATATTTCATTGGCTGAAGTCACATAGCCATATCCAAGCTCAAAAGGGGCGGGGAGTGTGGTCGTACTGTGCACCCAGGATGAAGAGAAATAGAATGTATGGGGAGCCCCCATACTGCCACAGGAGGAAGCAGATGAGGACTAACCTCTGCAAGAGATTGGGACCAGGCCCAAGAGGTATGAGGTTACACAGATGACAGCAGTGTTAACAAGGCTAAAGCGAGGGTTAAGGAAGAGGAAGCCACAATCAGAGAGAGGATTGGTAAGATGAGGACAGAGCAATCCACTGTGTTGGGCAATAAGGGATGTCATTGGCACTGGTCTTCTTGTTATGCCACCCCCACGTTAGGACCTTCCTCTAAGGTATTTCCTAATCCTGAAATGCTCTTCCTCCACCTACATAACGGACCGAGAAACTCTGCACCTCCTTTGTGCAAATCTTATCTTTTCAATAAGGCTTATACTGGCCATTTTATTTAAGCCTACATGCTGCCTTCTTCCTCCCACATCCCCTTACTCTGCTTTTCATTTTTGCTGTTTTCTGAAGCACTTAATTCTGTCTCTTATGTGGTAAAATTTGGTTAGTTTTTATTGTATTTATTGATTTCTCTCCCCTGCTAAAATGTAAGCTCCATGAGGGCAGGGAACTTTGTTTTATTCACTGATATATTCCAAGTATCTGTATCAGTGTCTGATACATAGTAGGAACTCAATATCTATTTGTGCAATGAATGACTTTTGTGACCATAATGAGAGTAGATTCAAAGAAGTGGAGAAAGGAGTGGGCCTATTTTGAGTGATGGGGCAGTCATGGTGAGCTGTACCTTCAGAGTCATTGAATAGAGATTTTTCCTTTCAGCAAGTTTAGCAGTGAAAAGGAGAAAGACTGCAGCAGCTAGAAGGAAATGTTGAGCTAAGGAGGACTCTGGAGGGATTTGATGTGTTTGTATGCATGTCTTTATAAAAGTAGGAAACACGTTGTATTAGTTAGGGTTTTCTAGAGAAACAGAATCAACAGGGAACACTTGCACATATGAAAATCATAAAAGTGTCTCACGTGACCGCGGCAACGCAGAGTCCGAAATCTGCAGGGCAGGCTGTGAAGCCGACAATTCCAGTGGAGGGTCAGGACCAACTCGTCAAGAGAGGCTCGCCAACTGAAGCAGGAAGAGAGCCTGTCTCTTCTGAATCCTCCTTAAAAGGCTTTCAGTGATTAGATTAAGCATCACTCATTGCAAAAGACACTCCCCTTTGGCTGATTACAAATGGAATCAGCTTTGGATGCAGCTGACATGATCATGATTTAATTCTATGAAATGTCCTCATCGCAACAGACAAGCCAGCACTTGCCCAACCAGACAAACAGGTACCACCTCTTGGCCAAGTTGGCACATGAACCTGACCATGTCACACATATATTTACATATTAAAAGGAAAGAGCCATTAGAGAGGGCAAGTTTAATGACAGGAGAAAAAGAGATTTGATAGAGCCAGGACCTTAAGGAGAAGGAGGGCAGAGGATGGGATCCAGGGCACAAGCAGGGGGATTAGCCTTGGACAGGAGAGTGGGACAGCCCTTTGCTAGGGAAGAAAGAAAGAAGTGTATTTTAGTTTCCTGCTGCTAAAACATATAACGTGCAATGGGTTGGCTTAGCTACAGGAATTTATTGGCTCAAATTTTTAGAGGCTGAAAGACTTGCTATTTCCTCCTGTGGCTGGCCAGCAGTCTCTGGGTTCCTTGGCTTTTCCGTCACATGGCAGTGTACATGGTGACGTCTTCTCCAGGTTTTCCTTTACTTCCAACATCTGGCTGTCCCCTTGGCTTCTCTCTCTGTGGCCTTCTCTATAAGTCTTCCAGTAATAGAATTAAAATCTTCCTGATTGAGGTGGACTATACTACTGAAGTTCCCTCGTCAGAAGGTCGTATTTACAATGGGTTCACATTCACAAGAATGGATGAAGAACATGTTTTTCTAGGGTGCATAACTCCAAGCTACCACAGAGTGAATAGGTCCCAATTCAGGAAAGTTTGTAGGTGGTAAGGGCTGAAGGTAGAGTTCTCATTGGTTGATGGAGATTTTCCTGGTGAAGTAGAGGATTGAGAGCATAGGGAAAGGTGACTGGATAGGATATTTCAGGAGGAATGCAAAAAGACCTGACTGGCCACACAGGGAAATAAAAGGGAAGATAGAAGGAATGCACAGCAGTGTTGAGGATCCAGGTGAGTGAGATTGGTGACTGTACATTTGTAGGCTTTACTATCAAAGATATACAAGTTCACCCATCATAGTCAGTAAACAGTGGACATAGCCTTCTTGTGTTCAGTCACAATTACTAGTTTAAGTCAAAGAGTATGGTTCTTCCTGGGTGTGTTCTCTTCTTGATCTTGTGTGTCAGACCTCTGGGGTCCCCTGCATTTGTTACCGTGGGTTCTATGGCTGTTAGTGTGTTACATTATCCCTTCTATCCTAAGAAGAGCTGGCAACAAATCCCAGAAAAAGTGATCATTATCAAAATGATGACAAGCAACTAAGGGATAAAAAATATATATCCTATCAAAATTCTCACCTAGCAAAATTCTAATCTGTGAAGACCGATAGGTACTTACATTATATTGGAAAAGAACGTTGCTTCCTTTGTAAGTTACATTTGGAAAGGCAAGATGGTAGCTGCTGGACAGAGGGAAGGTAGGTAGAATGAGGCTACCATGAGCCTTCTGGTGATTTTTTAATGGTGGTGATGACATTGTCAGTTTGAGCAGTGATAAAAGCAGGACTATTTGACTAGATACAATTTTAAAAATATTGTAATGACAGTAGTCTTTGATTAAGCTAGCCACTATATTTAGCACTTTATAACCATTATCTTATTTAATTTTTACAATCCTAGGAAAAAGGTACTATTATGCCCACTTTGTAGAAGAGAAAGTTGAATGTTACCAGTTAGTAGTGGGGCTGTAATTCAAACCCTGGTTTGTCTGACTGCTGCACCCATGAGCACTCCACGAGCTGCCATACTTTATTCACCATTGCTCACTTTCAGGTTCAGTTCTCCTCGAAACTTCAGAGCACCCAAGAAAAAATTGCTCTATTTCAGTGGTTATGGGATGAAAGGAGTTTTTATTCTACTTATGATATTATGTTAATTTTTGGATGATTCTGAATAATAGCACACTAATTATAGGACTTATATTGGACTCTAATTTATTAAAAACTTGGCATCCAACATAAAACTCTTTATAAGACTCTAGGGCTTCTTTGACTAGAAAAATTTTCTGGACTACCTTTTTGGATTTATCTGGCAATTTTCAGGACACTGAATTTTTTTTCCAGTATATTGAACTCAGATCATGAACACATTTATAAGCATGTTGGATCTTATGTATATCACCATGACACATAGTTTGCAATTCATTTTTTGAAAGACTGAGTGTACTCTTCATGGCTTCCCCACTAGATTGTTGCTTTAGAAGAACATCATAGATTTTCTTTTGGCATAACAGCATTTGGTGGTATTGCTTGATAGATTTAATTCTTTAGAACAGCTATTGTAATGCTCCACTGCCTAGGAACATTTGGCATTCTCATTATTTAACAACATCCTGTTCTCCCTATAACTATTTAATAATGCATGTGCAATTTGGTATAGTCTCCATAGGATTTGGAGAAGCACGCATACCTCACTTTATAGATTATTCTTGTATGAATGAGTAACTTGCCTGCTTGTTAAGCTCCATAGGGAAGATAACTCCATGGATATGCCTTTTATTGTAGCTGTTTTTGTATTCTGTTTGGAATGTTTTTCTTGAATATTGACCTTTTGGTATTTAGGCTCTCTGTTAGGGTTATTCAATCTTCAGATGTGTTGGAGTTTTCACCCCTTTGAAGATGTGTTTCACTAGTGCCTCTGGGCATTTGGATAGATGGGAATCAGGTGTGTAGAAAGCGGCCCAAATTTCCAGTCACTCACTCGGATCTTTCCTGGGTGGGCCCATCTCTCTGGAGTCATTGGCATTTCAGCTTTAATTTCTACATTGTACAGTGAGAGACATAGTAATCTTTTTCTTTTGTTACTGACCTATCTCAAACTGTGGAGGCTATTAGTTTTTTGATGTAGCTTCTTGAATTATCCATGGAAGTTTTCAGAGAGGAACTCCTTTGAGACAGAGCTGTCAGGAAGAGTCCTCCAGAGCTAATGATATTTCCTCATTGCTTTGCATCATTTATCTGATGTAGACAGCCACAAAAACACCATCAGATCCCTAATTAGACTACAAGATAAAAGGTATAATAGAGCTTGAAGTAAGGAACATAGAATTGAAAATATAGTTTAGGAAGAAAACAAAGAGGGGTAATTGGTCAGCAGATATATGGTAAAAAGTAGCAGGATAATTTTATTTCAAACCCTATATTTAAAGATGGCAAATATCTCCCCATGCTCCTGTCTTTCTTTTCTCCCAATCACTGACATGCCCTTGTGCATTTTTATTCTAGAATCTGAGTTCTGTTAGAGCAGGGATCATGTCTGTCTCCTTCACTTTCATCTTCTCAGCACCCAGCCTGGTACCTGATATTGGTAACGGCTCATTGTATATTTTTTAAAATGCATAATTAGCAACCAAAATGAGAGCCTCCATCTACTGAAATCATAATCTGTGACAGACACTGTGCCAGACATTAAAGCAGTGGTCCTCTGAGGTAAACATCATCATCCCAATTTTAACGGATATTTAAAACTAAGGCCCAGAGAAAATAAATAACTCCCCCCAGTGATTACTGTTTTTTACTCTTCTGTCCACACCATCCCTGTCCCACCATCTTGCTGCCTCAAATCATTTTCCTACCAAGTCATTGGCAGTCCTGCATGATCCCAGACAAGGCATGCTCCATGTGGAAGCTTACAGCTTTATTCCTTTTCCTTTGCTTGCTAAACTTCTTTCCCTGATCTTACTCTCTAAGGCTAAAAAACTAAAAGCCAAGCTCATGAATTCTTACAAGAAAAATAGAAAAACAGAAGAGAGTTCTGCCCTCCTCAGGGTGTTGTGATAAGGATGGGAGTGGGAGGAGTGGAGCATGCCTTGTCTGGAATCATGCAGGACTGCCAATGACTTGGAAGGAAAATGATTTGAGGGAGCAAGATGGTGGGACAGGGATGGTGTGGACAGGAGAGTAAAAAACAGAAGAGGTAGAGCTCTCAGGGAGTTAATAGGAACTACACTTCCATAAGTATTTGATTCCCTTAAATTTATGAAAAGAACTGTATCTAGATGAACTTGCTGTAGTGGCCAGTGCTTCTTTCTGTGTGGCCATGCTCTTGGCTTGACTAGAGCCTCCTGGATTTCTGCACATTAGGGCATACCAAAAGATGTGGTCTTTTGCAGAATGTAACCTTGTGTCAGGACCTCCCTGTTCTCTGGGACTATAAGGGTCCCCACGCTTCTTCCCTTGTTCGTTTTTTTTTTTTCCTCAGACTCATTCCTGTCCTATCCTCAAAGCCTCTCTGTGCTTCAAATCAACAAGGCTCAAATGTGGGTCATTGCCTACTACCTGGAATCTGATGCCCTTTGATGAACTATCTGGGAAAGGCAAGGGACCTGGCTCTCCCTCTTATCTTTTCCAGAGGCTTAAAACAAGTTAATGTTTCTCAACTTCACTTTTCCTCCTTTGTGAAGTGTGAATGATATCTCACCTACTAATTTGTAAGATGCTGTGAGGATCAATTGAAAATAAGAACTGTAGAAGAAATGCTTAATAATAAAGTATATCTCTGCTATACAGCTTTGCAAACATAGTCATTCATCTATTCAATGAATATTTATTAAGCACCTACCATGTAGTAGTTACTGTTATAGGTGCTGGAGATAGAGAAGTGGACAAAACAGGCAAATATCCCTGCCGTCATGGACCTTACATTCTAGTAGAGGGAGACAGTCGATAAATAAGTAAAGTATATGCATGTCAGATGATGAATGCTCTGGTAAAAGAGAAGCTGGGAAGAGGAACTGTTACAATTTCGCTTATGATGATCAAAGAAGGCCTCACTGAGAAGTTAACATTTGAGCAAGAGCAGGTGAGGAAGCACAGCATGGGGATAGTGAGGGAAGATCATTTTAGGCCCAAGTGAACTGGTAATACAAAGATCTTGAGATGGTGCGTACCTGGTGTGGAAGTGAGTGAGGGGGAGAAATGTAGGAGAAGGGTCAGAGCAGACATCAAGGATCAGTTCACGCAGGGCCTTATAGGTCCCTCTAAGGACTCTGGTGTTTGTGCCAGGTAAGATGGGGAGCCAGTGGAGGAGTTTTAACACAGGAGTGACAGGAGGTGACTTACATTTTAAAAGAAGCGCTCAGGTTGTTTCTTTTGCGAACACATAGTAGGAGTGGCCAGAATGGAACCAGAGACTGATTAGGAGGTAATTACAGTAATTCAAAAAGATTTGATGAGGGCTTCGAACACAGGGAAGGTGGTACTGGAGAGTCTAGTTGGTGAGAGATACTAGGACTCTGGATGTTTTCTGAATGGAGAGCCCATAGGATTGGCTGTGGATGTGATTTGCATTGTGAGAGAAGGAGGAGTCAAGGAGGATTCCAGCTTTCGGACTGAGCAGCTGGAAAGACTGAGCTGCCACCTAATGAGGTGGGGAAAGACTGGGGAGGAGCAGGCTTAGGAGGAAAGATTAGGAAATAGCTGACAACATGGTAAGCTGGAGGTGCCTATTGAAAGTGTGGCAGAGTAGACTGGGACTAGATGACTCTGGACTTCATGAAACTTGAGGCCAGAGATATAAATTTGGGAGCCACCGGCGTATGGATGAAATTAAAACCATGAGATTAGATTAAATAATCAGGAAGTGAGTATGAATAGAGAAGAGAGAGGAAGCTAAGAATTGAGCCCTGGGTTCTCCAAACTAAGAGGTTTGGTTGTTGAGGATAAACCAGCAGAGAAGACTAAGGAGTGATCAGTTGAGGTAAGAGAAGAACCTTTAAGCCAGGTGAAAAAAGTATTCAAGGAGGAGGAAGTCACCAACCATGTCAAATGCTGCTGAAAAATCAAGTGAAATGAAGACTAAAAATTGCCCACTGGATTTTACCGCATGAAGACTTTTGGGGTAGAATGATAAGGAGTAAACCTGATTTGAGTGGGTTCAAGTGAAGCTAGGAAACTGAATATGGACACATTTTTGAGAAGTCTGTTGTAAAGTGGGGTGGAAAAATAGGATGAATGTTTGAGGGGAACGTGGTGTCAAGAGAGGGCTTTTTTTTTTAAAGGTAGAAGAAGTAACAGCAGGATATGCTGATGGGAATGATTCAGCAGAGGAGAAAACTGATAGTTTGGGAGAGAGAGAACAGAATTGCTGGAGTGATGTCCTTGAGATATATATATAGGCACAGATGGTTGGATAGGTGTTGGGAGGAGCTATGAACAATCTTTTTGGAGCACTTCAGTTTTCTTAGTGGGGTAGGAAGCAAAGTCATTGGCTAAGAAAGGATGGGGTTAAAGGGATCCCTCCTTTTACTTTCTTCACCGCCGCCGAGTCAATTAAGCACTATTCTGTTGCTTTTAACGTTGGAATGTTTCCTGTATCCTTTCCTCTTTTCCATTGGTACCTTCTTAGTTGAGTCCAAGCCATGCAATGCCTTTGTGGCTGTAATTTACCAGTCTCAGCCACCAGTCTCCTTCTCTTGCAGTCTGAATACAGCTGTCAGCTAACTCTTCCTGAAACTCCGTCTCTTTCTGCAAAAGCCTTCTTTGCTCCCCATTAAAGAGGATGAAGCCCCCTTGGCCCTCAGTGAGGGCTCTGGACTTGGGCAAACTCCTCTTTGTTCAGCAAGATTAGTTATGTCCTCTCTCTATGCTCTAACCTCACCACCCTTTGCTTTCTGTCTATACCTGTGCTTGTGTCAACTAGTTCTGTGACCCAAGAGGCGTTGCCAGACTTCTTTATACTTCGGTGGGGAAAATAATGGATACATATCTCTTATGATTGTTTTTAGGATTTGATGAGACTATCTTAGTAAATTATTTAGAATAGTTTGTGGCACAGAGTAAGTTCTCAATAAACCTCAGCTGTTGTTGTTATTATTATTATTCTGACAGTCTAACCCCCTTGCCACTTTTTTCATAATTAACTCTCCTACCTTCTATATCACAGCTCCACAAAGTCTCTCTTTCTCATTCTTTCCATCCTACGCTGATCTCTCTTTTCAATCTTTGCTTCATTCTAGCATGTCAATGTGATTTTAATATCCATTGTTGGAATGCTCCTTCTTTTCAGCCAGACTGTAAAGTCGTTGAAGGCAGAGGTCATGCCTCGTAGATAAAGGTCATAGCCCTTTCTAGCAAGTTTCTGTACCATCAGGACCTCAGATTTTAGAGGGGGCATGCCACTTGTTTATATTGTTGAAGAAGTAAATTTCCAATCCTGGTACCTGAAATTCTACTTTCTCCCATGCCTGCTTCATGGTATATGCCACAAATCTGTAGCCTAATTCCCAGGACGGTCATCTCCCCTCCAGGGACATCGCAGGAACTCTCCCAGGAGCTCCCCTTTCTGGGCCATTTTCAGAACTGTCCGTTTGTTCCATACCCACTCCTCAAGGCCCTCATTTTCCTCTCATCTGCATCGCCCAGTGTTAGAAATCTGTCTTTCCTTCTAAGCTTCTTTGTTACCCTCTTTAGTCTCTTTCCCAAGGCACCCTTGCTCTGAAGGAGGCTGCTAAAATAGAGTAGATTATTTCATCTTTTATGATCAGCAAAAGAAAAAGTGGAAGACTTTTTAAGTAAAATTGGCAAGATCTAATGCTATTTGCATTTCATAAGAATCAAAAGTTTTCTATTTTTTGAAGAACTTTCAAATATGTGGGGGAAAAAACCTGATTTGAATGTTGAACACTTGCTGCAGATCTGGGGGCTTTGAATTGAGCAGCTTTAGCTTGGGACCAAGACATTCTCTGAAGTAGGAACTATTTTGCAACTTAATTGACTCAGGGTAGCATTTCACCCCCCAAATTACTCTTCCCTTTCCTTTCAGAGTACAGCCATGCCAAAGAACTTGTCTGTGTGCCTGTGGATGTGGTAAACTCTTTGCAATGTTTTAGAGAGACTTTGGAAAAATCCAAATATCACAACAGATCAGTCCGACACAGCAGAAAGTTGCTTTCGTTATTTCTTGCTCAGACACAAGGTAAAAAATGCTTGTCCTATATCCTTAAGTTGATAGATGTGCACCCTTAACTTGATTGATGTGCAGTTACTGCCCTGTGGAGCTGTCATATTCTGCAAAGTGTTCTTCCTTTCACCCACTTACATGCCCACTATTACCTTTCACTTCCTTCTTGTCTTAGTGGATCACTCTTCTCTCTAACACACTTCACTCCAACCAAGGTACTTCCTCATTCGCCGGCTTTTATGCTTTCTGTGAAACTACCACACTCCCTTGAGTATAGCAAATACAAAAATCCCTATTTGTTAATTTTTTGATTCTATGTCTATGTTCTCACATGTTTCTTAGCAGATGTGGTGCTCTGGGCTTGTTTTATAAGTAGATGGATTGATTCAGACTGAATTAATTAGAACCTTTAACCAAAAGCACTGTTTCATCAGTGTCAAAGACACGGATGGCTACATTTAAAAATGAACTTCAACAAGATTTCTCATTAATACTTTAGTTTTGATTTTTAGAGATTCCTTTTAGCTTAAAACAAGATATTCACTATTGTTAGTTACATTTATTTGTTCTTTCTCCACATCCATCAATTTGTGAACTCAAGCAAACAAAGCAGGCTTTAAGTGGTTACCCAGTTATCCCAGACAAGACGATTATACTCAAACCTAGGCTGGGAAAAATCCCCAAATACCCATATTTAGGTTATTTTAAATTACTTAAAATCCTAATTTATGTTTATGATCCTTGCCGTTCAAATTTATCATTATCATAATAATAAATATTTGAAATAATTATGTTTTAAAGTTATCAGGCAGCCACGGTGGCTCAGCAGGCAGAGTTCTCACCTGCCGTATCAGAGACCCTGGTTCGATTCCTGGTGCCTGCCCATGCAAAAAAAGATAAATAAAAATAAAGTTTTCAATATTAGATTTTACTAATTTCCACTGAACTGATCATTAAAAATTTGACTTAATATATTTTAATCACTAAGTTTTCCTTGTTTTTATTTGTGTTTGTTGTCGTTGTTGTTTCCCTCCCAAAGCACTTGCTGTGAGATGTGTCCACGGTTGATGGTTGTATAGTCTGCAGAATTGATCTTTTAAAAAATATAATCTGCATTCATGTGATTTTTTTTCTCCTATTATTTCGCTGAACTCTCCTGTCTCTCATTTCATTTATTTCGGTTTGGGCATCATCTCTTCTATGAGTTGTATCTTTGCCTTGTACTTCTGTATTCTAGAAGTATTTACTTCATTAAATTTTTTTCTAAATTAATGGTGAAATGTGTGATAACTTTAATGTGTCTCATGAAGATATTTTTTCAAGCACTATTCTTTATCTTTCATTTGCTTTTCTATTCCCTTTCTCCCCTCCTAGTTGAATATAATACATAGATATTGTGCAGCTTCCTTTTTGATTATGCATCTATGAATGAGGTTTGCTTTTTTAAAAAAATTTTTAATTTCTATGATGTTTAGGCAGAGTTTTGTGACCTCTGAAGAGGTTTGCTTCCTTTGGCCAGATGCATATTCCAGGTTCATCTCACCTTTGATAGAGGTTGTAACAAATATCCTAAGCATCTGGATGAGAACTTGATGGACTTTTAAAAATATTCTCTATTCTGTACTTGAATTGTCCTTCCTTCCTTCCTTCCCTCTTTCCTTTCTTCCCTCCCTCCCTCCTTCCTTCCTTCCTTCCCTCCTTCTGACCGTCCATCTTTCTTTTTCTTCTTTCTCTCTCTCTTTTTCTTTTCTTCCTTCCTTCCTTCCTCCTTTTTTCTTTTGCTTTTTAAGGTGAAAGTGATGCTATTAACCAATGCAAGATTTTATAGCCTTCAGAAGAGGTTACCAAAATATGTTGTTGAATGATGCTATCTTTGAAACTTCCAGTCACTTAATAAATGTCATAAAATCCCTAGTTAGGTCTTAAGTGACCTGGAAGTAGAATGAGGTGGTGGAGCTCAGCTTGCTGAATTATTGACATTGCTTTGAATTAGCAAGCTGAGACATCCTAACTTATTTATTCTCCTATTCCAGAACTTTCATTTGTAAACGTATGAAGAATATTACATAGAGCATACTTTCTTACCAAATCTAGTGTGCAATAACAAAAGTTAATAACAAAAGTTAATTTATATAGGGTGCATGGGTAGTTCATTGGTTAGAATGCTCGCCTTTTATGCGGGAGACCCAGTTTTGATTCCTGGACCATGTACCCCCCCCCCCCCAAAAAAAAAGGTTAATTTATATAGATAACTTGCCTTATTGAAACCATGAAAATTAATCAAAGGAATAAATTTCTTTCTTGCCAACTGTTGTGAAGTATTTTATTGATATTATACAATTAGTTTTCATTTCTTATTGCACCTCCCTGTCAAGTTGTTTTATACATATATTTCACAGAAAACAACCACATACTTTATTGGCCACCAACCAAGAAAGAAATTAGAACAATATCTAAATATCTGGGCAAAAAATAAAGTTTTGTGGCTGATTGTTTCTCTTCCCACACCTGCTACCACCATGACCCACTAGCTATTAGAATGAGCACAAGCCCCAAGCTGGAAAGATTAATGCCTGTTTTAGTTAGTTTGCTGTAACACTGGAAAGGAGGTACTTTTTCTCTTTCTGTGTTTGTGGACACTAAGAATCCTATAAGTAAGTCTGCAGTCATCTTTGCCATCATGTGGTCAAGAAGGCACCAGCACTGAAGAAAACAGAGCTGGGAGAGGGTACAAGAAATCCGAGATGTGATGCCTGTGGTTGTTTATGGAGTTCAAGCCAAAGAATATGTCTGGCTTGTTAAACATCTGCCCTATCAATGTTGCCTAGATTTAAGAGTCACTGATTGAATACAAAGTAAGTTTGTCTTCCAGGAAGATGCAGGGATATTTGAATTTTGCAGCACATTCTATGAATCTCAGAACTAGCCTGAAATTTCTTGCACTGGGTATCCTGGCTATATGACGGTTTATTTCATTCTCTTTCATGAAGTTGTCCCAGTCGGTGACATAAATCTGGAGTTAAATTGAGAAGTGTCCTGAATGAATACACATTTCAATTCTTGAGAATCGTTTAGTTGACCACGAATGCTCTTACCAACTTGCATGTTGAGTAATGACTAACATTAGCCAGTTAATGTTACACTTTGAATAAAATTGGTTAGACTTTTTTTTTTTGGAGAGCTGATTTTGTAGTACTTTTGGGATTTTTGAATAAGAATTCATGCTTTCACATGCATAAAGATTTCCCAGCAAATGATCTAAAATGTTTAAACTTTGCTGTCAGTAATTTTTACAGTAATTTAAGGGTACTATCACCAGGTAGAGTAGAGCCATGATTTATTCAGTGAATTTTTTTATTTGGGGCAGGTTTTCATGAAATTCTTGAGTCTGTGATCTAAGACTCATCTATAAATGTGTATTAAAAAATTCTTTAGTAGAACAACTAAACTTAAATTATGTATTTTTAATTAAACTGTGCCTTAGAGACAGTACTTCTTTAGAGCGATATTTAAAAGGAAATACAGTTTCTGAGAATGATCTATACCAGCTTACTCTGAATTTCACCTATGCCAAAATATTCTTGGCGGTTTGGCGGTTTATCTTCAGGATGTAAACTTCAAAATCCATCTTAACTTCTCTCTCTTCTGCTTTTGGCTAGTTTCCTAGACTATTTTCTTTTTTTCCTCTGTATTCTCTGATTTTATAAAGAGACAGATTCTTTTCCATTTTTTTTCTTTTTTCTGGTCAGAACTACCTATGTGTTGCTTCTGTCCCAGAGATCTCTGCCCCAGGGGCACGCTAATATTTTACTGTGGAAACTGTTAAACAAAGGCAAACCCAAATTGTGTAATTTCCACCAGTCCCCAAGAGAGGCAAAGCGTTATCTCAACATTAACTTTTTGTGGCTAATTGCCCCTCTGTAGAGAGCTCTACAAAAGAACATGGTATACAGCCCACACACAGCTGAGCTCTTGAGAAATGATCTCAGCTACTAAGTCTAAATGAATAGTGTTCCTCAAACTGCAACTAAGGCTTAGCAATGTAAAAAGATTTCCTTCCTTTTCCCTTTTCATTTGCTCTACCCTTTCTCCTCCGCACTAGTTTCCTTCCTTTCTCCTCCATTTAGCGTTTCTTCCTTTTTATTTTTTCATAGATTTAGGAGACAGAGGAGGAATAAACAATTCAAAATTTATTTCTGGAAAGGTGGACTTTTGCCTGGGAACAGAGGAGATGCATTTACCAACACCCCCTGACCTTTCTCAGGAGCACTTCCGAGTTTTTAGCTCTGTGGAGAAAAGCAAACTTCCTTATTCACAACTCGGACTTGTCATTTCTTCTTATTATAAAACTATTGGTAAGATTTATTAATTATGTATTCATTTTCAATATAATTTCCACATGGATGCTGAGATTGCATTTGGTCCTGAAAAATTTTCTTTAAAAGCGGGATGAAAGAGCTTGAAAATAGAATGCATTCCTCATGTCTTTGTTGAAGGTGGCAGAGCATGTGAAGACATGGAAGGGGCCTCCAGGCCCCTCCGCCACTCACTTTCCCTGCCTGGTTGTCATCACTGCTACTTTCTAGGCTGCGCTCTGTCCTCCCCGGTAAGGTGACTGTGAGCCTTTTGAGGGGATGGAGCCACTGTCGTGCTGCCACTTTCTTTGCCCTGCCCTAGCTGATTCCATTTTCCTTGTCCTCCTGATTGATTTGGCTTTTCTACCAATTCAGAAGTATCTAGTCAACTCCAATTGCGGAACCAGTTTACCCTTTTAAAAAAAGGTATTTTGTGGTTATCCCTTTACTAACTTATTATACCCTTCCTATACACGTTGTTTCCAGAAAGTCAATATAAAGCTCTAAATATAGAATATGGGAGATAAAACAAAACCAGCTTTTAATAAAAGGATCTATATATCAATATGCAAATGCTCGGGCCTTAGAAAGTAGAGCGAGGTGGTCAGAAGCCTGCATTCTACCTGTAGGACCACCAAGAACAGAACAGCTAGAGATGCAGGCGAACACGCATGGCTCAGGTGTGTGCACAGGTGGTTCAGATGTGTTGTAGCCTGACTCAGCTACTCAGCATTGTTGAGTTTTCTAAAGTGCTAAATAATCTTGATCAAGTCTGAGCAGAACAAAGTACTGCAGTGGTTGCATTTCTGGAAAATTTAGGGCTTTTTGAAGTCATAGATACCCCCCCACACACACACACCCCTTTTTAGGTATGAAACAGAGTTAGGTGCCTCTTGAGTAATTAGAACCAGGTTTCTCACCTTCTTCGTTGGCCATCCAGGATTTCACCTGTGACATACCAGGGCGATCCCATTGTAAAAATCAACAAAGCCTTTCCTTAGATTTCTTATTTCAGAAATAAGATTCTAGGAATCAGCACTGCTCTCCTTAAAAACCACTGTCATGTCAGTCAGGTTTTTTGGTTACACATCCCGAGTGCAAGCATTTATTAGAAAACCAGACCAAAATAAATTCAAGTGAATAATTGTCTATGTTCGGATAAAAGGAGAAATCTGATACACTCTGACCTCCCCACCTTCCTGCGCAAAAGCAAACCCTTCGAGATTTCCCATTTGCTCTTGGACATTGTCCACATTTCTTCAAGTGGCATTCCCGGGCCTCCATAACGGAACTACTGCCTCCCTCCTCAGACTTCTCTCCCACTTCACCCTCACAGTCCCATAGATACGTAGTCCTCTTTCCCTTCCACACGTTGTCTGAATTTCCCTCCTCCACTGCCTCTACCTACCTGACTCGTATTTCTCTCTCTCCTGAATCCTTCTTGTTTCTTATCCATGAAAGCACAATTTCTCACTCCTCTGGGTTTTCATAGAACATTTGCTTTTCTCTGCCTATGTATATAGTGTGACATCTGAAGGCACTATAAGCTTGCAGTTTGCTCACTGCAATCTACCACAGTTAAAGAATAATGCAGTTTAAGTATTCTTCCAAATATAAAGGGAATATTTTTCAGGAACTGATATTTGTTCTTTTGCTTGATTAAAAATACAGATGTTCTCCAAGCCAGCAATCAAAGAAGTCTGAAGGTTCAGGCATTGCATGAACTTGGGAGTCTGCTTGTCTTCGCAGAAAAGAAAAGGTAGAATTTTAGGAGTTGGTAGAACAAGGGTAAACTTGTTTTGGTTTGAGAGAATTTTAACTATGGTGAAAGTATCTTTTCATAAATTTTAGTTATGCAGTATTACTGTATTGTTTCATTTGATTCATCAAATGCTGTCTGAGAGAAATTGTTATAAGAGATGAACAGTATTAATTTATTCTCTAATATTTTAATTAAAATATTTCTTATGTGGATTTGGTTTCCCTTTTGGAAGGAGATATAATAACACAGGTCTCAGAACACCTACAGGTCTCAGTATGTTGTGTTTCTGTTATTAGGGCTGCTTTTAAGTGTTGGTGTCAAGCCCTTGATGACATATTCAGAAAAGAAGACATTCTACATGCGTGGAAGGAGTTTGGTCCAGCCCTCTCTAATGCTGCTGACAGTTTCTCTCCTCTGAGTTCCAAAGACTATAGTGATGAATTTCTGTCTAATGTTGGCATTTGGGGATGTTTGCAAGGAGCGGTCATATCAGCAAAGATAGCACAGTGAGTGCGATGGTGGAATGACATGCATAATAACATAGCGACTTCCCTTTTGGGCCACCCACATTGTGCCAGGAGGAGGGCCAGGTGCCTCACAGGCATTGGATACTTGGGCAATTATGTTCATATTGTAAAAACATGAATGTACGATTATGCGGTTTACTTATTTGTTATATTTATTGTCTACAGACATCTCCCCTTCCTATAACACCTCCAACCCCCATGAAGGTGAGGCCTACATGGCACAAGCCGTTGTTTTGGTCACTTGTGTATCCCAAGTACCTAACATGGAGTCGGCATTCAATAACTATTTGCTGAACAAATGAATGAATGAATGAACAGTTGGTATGTGAGCGAGAGTAACAGTATGGGGGCAGACATACTTGGGCCTAATTCAAGAGCCTCCTGCTAACTTGTGACCCTTGTCAAGTCAATCTTTCTGAACCGTGGTGGCCTCCTCTGTAAATGGAGGTGGTGAGAATTATATTACGTAATGTATTAGTTTCCTCTCGCTGCTGTAACAAATTACCACAAACTTAGTTGATTAAAACAATACAAGTTCATTATTTTGTAGGTCTGGAACTCAGAAATCCTAAAGTCAAAGTTTCAGCAGGGCCATACTTCACACAAAGGCTTTAGGGAAGAATCTGTTTCCTTGCCTTTTCTGGTATCTAGAGGCCTCCAGCATTCCTTGGCTCATGGTGTTGTCCTCCATCTTTGAGACCAACAGCATAGTATCTTAAATCTCTGTTTCTTTCTCTGATGTGTGTCCTCACATCTCATCTGATTCTGACCCTCCTGCCTCCTTTTTATGAGAACCCTTGGAATTACATTGGGCCCACCTGGATAATTCTAGATAATTTCCCCATCTCAAGATCTGTAACTCAATCACCTTTGCAAAGTCCTTTATGCCATGTAAGGTAATATATTTATAGGTTCTGGGGATCAGGGCTTGGATATCTTTGGGGAGCCATTATTTATCCCAGCACACATTACATATATGAAAGCCTATTACAATTATGAGTTAGCACTCATAGCTTATTTTATTGATGTGAGAAATTGTGGCTGTATAGAGAGAGTAGATATACAAGTTTCCTTCATCTATCCATGTACTTTTCAATTCTTCTACATGATATAGTTGGCAAAACCTGCCTAGAAATTTGAGCTGTAGAGCAAACTTAAAAAAAAGAAAAATAAAAGCAAATATTCCTAGTTAATAATTACATTGCTGTCTTCTTATCTGTAAGGACATGAGTAAATTAATATTTTCAGAAAATTAACACCTTTGGGCATGAAAGTAGGAAATTACCACTTTAAAAGTGTTACATTTAACGTGAAGTACGGGTGCTTCAGTGGTAGAATGCTCGCCTTTCATGTGGGAGACCTGGGTTCAATTCCCGACCACGCACCCCCCCAAAAAAGTATTACATTTAGGGCTTTTTATTTTAACCTGTCAGGTTTTTCTTTTTTCCACTTCTGGAAAGAAATTCATCCTTAAACATGTACAGAAATACACACACACATCCCACAAGTCTGAGTTGATGACTTAGTAGAGTTTGTCAGCAAAGAACAGAAACACTAAGGAAGCACTGAGGAAAGTTCAGAGCTTGGAAAAGTTATAGCATTCCTGCCAGAGGGCTCCTTAGCTCTGAGCCTCTGAAGTCACTAACTTATGATTTTTAGCAAGTAGAAAATCATTTCCTGCCTACCAGCTGGAACTCTGACTTCCACAGGACATGTGATTCTACAAAGCCTCCTGGCTGCCTTTGTAGACACCCTGAACCGAAGAAACTCTTCTCCCTGCCGCTCAGAAAAGCAAAATACCATAGTCTAATCTCTACACAGAGAAGCTGAACTCAGGCATTGTTATTGATACAATGCAACTGACTGGCTGTATCTAAGTAAGACTTAGGAGAAGATGGTTTATAGTTGCAAATGTGAGTTTCAAGACCCTTCAGAAGAGATCTTGTACTCTTCTAAGGGATGTAAATGAAGAGACAACACTTTGGTCCTTGGTAGAGAGATTTAATGTTGTTAGTAGTTAGTGACAACATTATATCAGTTCAGTGTTTGTGGGGAATTATTTAGCAGCACTCATCAAAGGCCTCAAAATTGTGCACCCCTTTCACCAAAAAATTCCATTTCTAGAGATTTGTCCAGTGGAACTGAGTGAATACTCAAGAATTTAGGTGAACTGAATGTTTACTTCATCTTTGGTAAAGGAATAGAAGTTAATATTTTTATATTTTGGTGTATCTGTATGATAGAATATTAAAGTTCTTTAAAGTAATGATGTAGCTCTTTATGCCCATGAATAGAAAATTTTGTTTATAAAATCGTATTTATTGAAAAATTCTATGTGTGTGTATGTATGTATAACCACTACAGAAAAAATCTAGAAGAGAATTGACTGAAATATTATCAGTAGTCATCTTTATGTGGTAGGATTATAGGTGCTTTTTCATTTTCTTTATATTTTTCTATGTTCTAGATATTTTATGAATTTGTAGCACTTTCAGAATCATACCAACTATTTTAATTTTGGAGAACTCATGAGTCTCTAGACATATTTATATAAAAATATTTTTTTGGAAATTATCTACCAATCAGTTTCTTTCTCTTCTACTTATTTAGATTTATTAAGACATCAGATGTTAAAAAGCGAATCAACTGTTGCATTCTGTCTGCATTACTCTTTCAGGTAACTCTTTATGTATGTTTTTTCTCTAGTGAGCATGACCATTCATTTGATCAGTAAAAAGGTGCAGTAGTTTGTCTTAGTCATAAAACTCACAGGTAGGAAAATAGCGTGTGCCATGATTAAATGGCACAAGCCCCTCTTTCCTTTGCTAGCTGAAGCCCTCTGCCACCTTCGTGTTTGGTGTTCCCTAGAGGCGGGATTCCGTCAGTCCTGTAGGGCCCCAAGTGGACGTCAGAGTCCTGTAGGGCCGGATCTCCTGTTCCCAGGTGGGTCTTGTTGCTAGTGAGCAGTGACGCCAGCTGTGACCCCAAATGGTTGACTTAGGTTGCCTCTTCTCTAAAAAAAGTTTTGCCTGTTTGCATGATGTAAAATGTATCCTATAATGAAAACAGGAAAGACTCAGGAGTGGAGTGTGTATAGTTCTTAGTCTTTCGGTTTGACTTTACTGAAGAAGAAAGATGTTTTTTTTTTTTCCTGAAGTAGAAGACATTTTGGAAATCTGGAATGTATCCATGGGCCTATGAAATCTACAAAAAGGTTCTGTTTACTTTGAAGGATGAACATCTTTGTTCTGTGTATCAGAGGAGTTTGATTAGCCTATGAATCTGGAAATAGATCAGTTCTTTCAGAAAGTCTTCTTTAAATGTAAGCCAGATTTTTCAGTTTTCTTGTGTTCCATTCACCTTTTGCCTGTGCTTCAAAGGCGGAGGCAGCCGGGGTGCAAAGGAGATGATAATCAGGCTCTGACTCCTTAGAATGCTTTACTTTCTGAATCTCCTTGTTCTTAAAGGCAATCTGGTTCATGTTTTAGAGAATAATTTATTGAAAAACATTTAACTGACTACTTAATATAGATGTACTTTCTTAAGAATGCTGTACCTAGAATAAAAACGAGCTGGTGGCATTCTCTTCAAAAACCTGTTAATTCTTCTTATGATTTTAAAGCAAATTTGTAAAATGAAAAATTTGTGTAGCTACATGTTTTTTTTTTTTTTTAGTGTAGGATAATAACAGCTTAAATAAGCAATCTGATTGTTAGTATGAAGTTTCTGTTTGAGATGAAAAGTTTGGTAATGAATGGTGATGATAGTGATATAACATTGTGAATGCAATTAACACCATTGAATCAAAAGTAGATAAAATATGAAATTTTAGGTTGTAGATATGTTACCAGAATAAAAAGAGAAAAAAAAAAAGCCAGAGAACTGTACAATACAAAGAGAGCCCTAATGTAAATTGTGGACAATAGGTAATAATAGAATTATAATAATATTGTTTCATCAATTGTAACAAAGATACCACACGAAGGCAAAATATTAATAATAGGGAAAACTGTATATGTGAGGGGGATATATGGGAACTGTGTATTCTCTGCATGATTTTTCTGTAAAACTAAAACAGCTCTAATTTTAAAAAAAGAGAAAACTGTAAAAATAGGCAAGCTGAGATATACATTAAAATAAGTTTATAGTTCATTTTTCCTGAAGTGCTAATTGTTTAAGATAATGTAAGAAGCCTTCCTAAATATATTATTTTGTTTTGTATATTCATCTTATTTCTCCAACTTCTAGCACAATATTGATCATGTAAGTAACCCAGAAAATATTGGTAAAATTAAACAGTTAAGAGTTCTGTCTGATTTATGGTTCTTCTGAAATGTTGTCATCTTTCTTCTATTCATGGCTTGGTATAATGGAAAGAACATAGATTTTGAGGTAAATAGATAGGACTTTGAATTTTCTTTCAGTCGTTGTTAGCTGTGTTACCTTGAATACATTAATTTTATAAGCCTCAGTGATATCATTTGTGAAATAATAAGCCTTACCTTCTAGGAATGGGTTAAATGAAGATTAAATGAGATAATGTTTATGAATAACCCAAGTACCCATTTCACCCTCAGTGGGTGGAAATGCAGTAATAATTTCTTTTGAGAGTAGTAAGTATCTAGCTACCATGGAATTCAAAAGGTGCATCTTGAGTAATAAAAGCATTTGGAACCTGTAATAAGTACCATTTATTACAGGGTGTAGTGTAGTAGGCATATGCTAGTAATCCATGCCTATTTTTTGTTGTTGTTGGTCCAGTGTTACAGTGCAATTTGATAGCTTTTTACATCCCCCTTTTTCATTTTCAGGGTTTGCTCAGAACCACCCTTCCACACCCCAAAACTGAACGTTGTTATGCTCATTATGAAGTCACTCAGCTTCTCCCAGGCATTGAACTCTTCTCAGATAGATACAGAGCTGACATTTCCTCTGTAGTTGCAACTCTGTATTATGTTATACGTGAACTGCATTTTGCTAAGCAAAATCTAATGGTAAGTAAATTGTGAGATCAGTTAATCTTCATTCATATGGCATTTTGTCTTATTTATGTGTTTAAAATTTTGCTAATATTATTTTGGTCATTTCTTGTTTAACTTTTAAACCTTATATAATTATGATTCTTATTTATGCTATGAAATATAATGAATTAACCAAATATTCTTGCTTTGATACAATTGCATTGTTGTTTGGATATAAAAGCAATGCCTTTTTAATTTTGGTCTACCTTTTTATATTTTCAGTCTGTTATTTTATCTTTTTGTCCTTAAGATATTTGATGAAATTGATTAGAATGTCAGTGATCTCACCAGAAGAATTTAAAACACATTTAACTCACTGCATTAAGTTATTCAGTTCATATCAATACCAGAAATATGAGAGTATTTATTGAGAAAACTTTGTCTTTAATATGTCAATGTCAAAGAATATAATACATTATAACTGAGAAATAAAAGACATTTCTTAAAATCCTAAGAAAGTCAAATACCCAAATACAACCTTCCTACCCTTTGGAAATCACAGTATATATTGTAATTTGACATTGGTTGTATTTTAAAAATACATCAGTATATATGAAAACTTGGGCATTTCTATTTTTCTCCTTTGTTTTTTCTGTTTTCTACCTTTATACTATTTCCTCTATTTTATGCATTTCTTTTTTCCCTACTTTTGTGCTTTAATTTTTATTCTTTCTTTTTTCTTGCTTATCTTCCCTATCCTCCATAATTTTCATACCTACATTCCTTTTTTCACAATTTTTCCTATTCTCTTGACATATTTGTTCTTCTAAATTTAGACTCTCTATGTATGTTGAAAATATTTATGCCCCCTGATGTGAGTTATAAATTACAAAGCTTTGGGCCAAAGTGAAGAGGTTGATAATTGCTTTTAACATGTGGCAGATTTGTCAAGAAATTGTTTATTAGAAAGAAATAAAATGGTGATCCTCTCATTGCTAAGAGGATTCGTTTTTGGATATAGAAAGTGATTCTGTCCCCTGGGTACCCGAGCTGCCCAGCCATGGTCATATATAATACATAGCACTGTACTAGAAAGGAGAGGAAGGATTTTTTTGTTCTCTAAAGCTTAAGAAATTGAGAAAATTTTCTGAATAATTGAGCATCCTCCAGCAGTAGAAACAGTGTATTTTATTTCTTACTAAAGAAAGGAAACTAAATCTCACAGGTAATCACCAACTCCTAATGTTTTGTTTCACATTAATTGTAGAAAAAGGTATTCTGTTATGTTTGTAGTCCCTAATTGTAGAAAATGTATTGTAATATTTGAAATCATTTATGGCCAGCGCTAATCCTTTTAATTGCTATTAACAGCTGCCAGTATGGACTGACATTAGAGGTTCCCTAGCTGAACTTGCAAAATATAAAAATTTCCATTCTGTATCACATTAACCTTCTCCAGAAGAAGCCCAGAGGCTTAGGGAACTTATACCACATATAAAATCTGCTGTGGGACCCAGAGCTGTGGAGCCATGGGATAGTTTGCTAAATAGTGGGGACCTCAGTCCCCCTTCTTGCTCCAGCTCCCTTTGACAGGCAGATGTAGTTGCAGGAACTGAGCTGCAGGTTTGAACTGAGATCAGCTACTGTGCAGGCAGCTGTCTTGGCAGAATGTTGTCTTACTGCCTTTTTCTATAGAGGCTGGATTATGGTGGCTAGAGGCCCTGCCACAGGGCCTCATGTATGTCCATGAGACTGCAAGAACACTTGAGCTTTGGGGTCAATTCTACAACAGTAAGGTGATTGTGGGACGATTAGCTTGGGTTTTTAGTCAGTAGAATGTGTGCTCTGTGAGGCAGGGGCTTACTAGGCTTTGCTCTCAATTGGCTCTGCCTGACACATAGTGGGATGCCATAAATATTTTTTGTTGAGAAATCCTGAATGAAGACAAATAGCAGTTCACATGAGTTGTCATGGAGTGGAAGTATTCAGGGGGACAGTGGAGGTGAGTTCCTTTGCTTTAAATTTTGCATTTATTCATTTGATCACTCACAGCTATAAATTTTCTACAGGAATCTATATGATTCATGCATATATGCTGAATTATTTTTTTCAAGAAAGATAATTGTATTCTTATTTTTCCTTGTTTAAAGAATGTGAAACCTAGGGCTTGGGTAACAAATGGAACCCACTCAGAATTGTAGGTCCCTGAAAACACCTTAAAAGTTTGATAAAATTATGAAGCATATGCTGAGCAGATCATTTTGCTTATCCCAAACAGTAGAGTCTCCTTGTATGGATAATCAGTAACTTTTTTATATAACATTTCCTGTTTAATATTTGGCTAAATTTAATTAGATTATTCATATGATAAAGTAGTTTTGTTTTTTCTTTTAATTTTTAAAGAATGTTTTTCTCCTTATAGGCTTTGCCTCTCCTTGCATTGTATCAATACTTTGTTTCTGGGATTTGCCAAGACCTAGTCAGAAGCCTAGAAGCAAGAATCCTCAAGGTATCTCATAAACTTTTAAGACAATTGATATTCTCAGACTTTAAAGGATGGCCTCATGCATTAATTTGGTTAAAATATTAATGATAAACTAATAATAACATGGCATTATAATATATGGTGTAAAAATAACTTACCTATCATTATATTTAAGTGTGAAAGTTAGAAAATTTTAGATCATTTTAGGTTTGGGTCACAGTAAAGTAAGGAATAGTTTCATCTGGAGATAAAGCCCACCCAGCATCAGTAAACCTAGAAATCACCCCTTTTAAGCTATTAACTAACTGGTGGAGACCAAGGAGTCGGGGTTTTGAAGTTTCTGTGAATTTTGTTGCTAAAGATCTTTCTGTGTATCATGATATACTCGAATCTCTCAGTGCACAGGGAATTGAATGGGCAAGAGAGACAGCCACTAGGTTACAATTAATTGTGTAACCAAGTAGTCAGCTGAGGTTCTCCACCCATGGGATTTAGGTAGAATTCCCTTGAATCCCATGTGGCGTGAGGATCCTAGCACTGCCATTCCCTCTGCCCATTTTCCTTGTAACCTAGTTACAAATTCAGTTGCATTTATTTTGTTCATAAATTATCTAAACATCCAGCAAATTAATTCCCTTCCTGGACTTCCTTAACTCCTTCACTCCTATTCCATATTTTACACATACTCTCTCACTCACACAGAAACATGCACAACATATTCACCAATGCTTTTATGTCTGTAGTGGACTTCACTGAAATTTAGGATGAAAAGGAAATTTAAATTGAGACAAAACACACAGTTTAAAAGAGTATATTTGACATGTCCAAACTTATTGTATTTCATATGTTTCACATTTCATGGCTAAATCAACTGTGTTGGCAAGTGTTACACAAATGGCTGTTATAACACACACACACACACATAAAAAACACTGATTTGTAGCATTGTCAATTTCAGTTGTGTAAATATTCTCACTATGAATAACTAAAACTACCATTGGATTGTGGACTGCCACTGGATGTGGAATTAAGGCAGGATGTGCCAAATTGGCTCTTGCAATTCAGCATGAATTGACTGTCACACAGTGTCTTAACCTCTCTTCTATTTCCCCAAATCCTTCCCATTTCCCAATAAAAGGCAAATTAGACTTCCCTTTGAACTTCTCTTTCCATCCAGAACCAGCCCTCGGGCTTATGTTTTCTGATGTTGTGGTAGTTAGGTTCAGGTGTCAACTTGGCCAGTTGAAGGTGCCTAGTTCTTTTGCTGTGGACATGAGCCAATGGCATGTGAAGCTCATCTGTCGCTGATTACATAATGCAGTCGGCTAGGAGGCATGTCTGCGGCAATGAATGACGTTTGATTTAATTGGCTGGATGCTTAAATGAGAGAACTCAATTTAGCACAGCCCAAGTAGCTTAGCATAATCTCATCTCAGCACTCCTCAGCCCAGGCCTTTGGAGATACAGAAAGGAGAGTTGTTGGAACCCAGAGGCCTGGAGAGAAGGCCAGCAGAGATTGCCCTGTGCCTTCCCATGTAAGAAAGATCCTCAGATGAAAGTTAGCTGCCTTTCTGAAGAACTATACATTTTTAACTAAATAAATCCCCTTTTATTAAAAGCCAATCCATCTCTGGTGTGTTGCATTCTGGCAGCTTTGGCAGACTAAAACAGATGCCAAAAGTCCATTGTGTTATATTTCAAAGTAAAGGCAATACCTTCCCTAGGAAGAATTCTGGTGCTAACTATTAAGATCATATATTTTAACCCTGGAGTAAATATGTAAATAATTAGTTGTTGGCCATGAAAATTTCTGGATCACTTTTTCTGAGTTATTATACTCTTAAGAGTTCTCTTGTTTTTGAATTACAGTAACATTTTTATTAATAAACTGCATAACATTTTTTTCTTTCATTTTTAAATAGCTCTTTCTTCAAGATTGCAAAAATCCTGAGGGAGGGCCTCTATCTTATTTATCTTTTAATTCCCTGTGTGGTCTAGAGTAAAAAAATCACAGTTAATATTTGGTAATTATTGATTTTCAAATTGTCAGACTTTTTTTTAAAAATTTTTTTCATTGTATAGTATTATATATATATATATATATATATATATATATATATATATATATACACACACACACACACACACAAAGCAAAGAAAGAAAAAAGTAATAGTTTTCAAAGCACTCTTCAACAAGTAGTTATAAGACAGATCCCAGAGTTTGTTATGGACTCCCATACCATCCTCTCACCTGTTCCAGAACGTTGAAAGCTAGAAGGAATAAATATTTTTGTTATCATCATGATTGACTTTTTTTTTTCTTTGTTTGTGAAAATAACATATATTCAAAACCAATAAATTTCAAAGCATAGCAAAACAATTAGTTGTAGAACAGATTTCAGAATTTGGTATGGGTTAAAATTCCACAGTTTTTGGTTTTTACTTCTAGTTGCTCCAGGATATTGGAGACTAAAAGAAATATCAATATAATGATTCAGCAATCATATTTATTTGTTAGACCCTGCCTTCTTTGTGTAACTCCACCATCACCTTTGGTCTTTCTTCCACTCTTTGGGGGGTACTTGGGCTGTGGCCATTCTAACTTTTTCATGTTAGAAGGGGCTGTCAGCAATATGGGGTTGAGAGATGAAACTAGTTGATTCTCTGGAAAGGCTGGGCCCTCTAGGTTTCGGGACTTATCTGGCCCAGGGACCCATGTGGAGGTTGTAGGTTTCTGGAAAGTTACCCTAGTGTATGGAACCTTTGTGGAATCTTATATATTGCCCTAGGTGTTCTTTAGGATTGACTGGAATGGTTTTGGTTGGGGTTTGGCAAGTTATGACAGGTAGCAATGTCTAACTGAAGCTTGCGTAAGAGTGACCTCTTGACTCTATTTGAACTTTCTCAGCCACTGATACTTTATTAGTTACATTTCTTTTCCCCCTTTTGGTCAGGATGGCATTGTTGATCTCATGGTGCCAGGGCCACACTCATCCCTGGCCCTCATCTCCCACATCACCAGGGAGACATTCACCCCTGGATGTCATATCCCACATCAGGGGAGGGCAATGATTTCACTTGCAGAGTTGGGCTTAGAGAGAGTGGGGCCACATCTGAGCAACCAAAGAAGTCCCCCAGAAGTAACTCTTAGGCATACCTATAGGTAGGCTAAGCCTCTCTGCTACATACATAAGCTTCACAAGAGCAAACCTCAAGATCAAGGGTTTGGCCTATTGACTTGGGTGTCCCTAATGTTTGACACAGTATCAGGGGTTTCCCCAGTGTTAAAGTTTAATAGTTCTGTATGTTTTCTCCCATTCCTCAAGGGACTTTGCCAATATTTTTTGTCAAATTGACAGGCTTTTATTATGTGCTTATTGTGCATAGTTTCCTTAGTGTTTAGTGAGAATTCCCCTAAGAGATATTTGGTAATTATTTATTGATTTAAGTCTAAAACAACATTCATTAAGTACCTCCTATATAAAGTACTTGTGTTAGTAACTGGAATACAAAGAAATGTAATGCATGGTATTGGCTGGTATGGAAGTAGAGAGAGACGTGACATATATAGAAGCAATAAAGTATGCACCTGGCACTTGATTGTTTCTAGTTGGGTATGATGAGTACTAAGTCTCCAGGATTTAAAAGGAGGGAGAAATGTCTTTGAATCTTGAGATTTCACTAAATAGATAAGACTTAAACTTGAAAAATGTGCAATGAACAGAGCAAGACAGAGGAAGAAGAAAACATTCTCAGCAAGATAACCATGTGAAAGGTACAGCAGTGAGGAAATACTGAATTTGAGAGCAGGAGTGGGTCAGTGGTCTGGAGTGGAGTTTTGGAGGGGGGACATTGCAGAAGACAACGTAAGAATACCAGAGTCCCATGATGTGGAGGGTCTTCAGGTCCAGCCTGAGGGGACGTGATGTGGAGTCTGCACAGTGACAGAAATTGTAGATTACGAACTCAGATTTGGGGTACTGGTTTAGCCTCATCTGTTGTCTAAGAGGCAAGATATATGGAAGCATCACAAAGATCATTAATAGTGTATCACGAGGAGATCGGGAAAGGCATTGAAAGACATAATATAGAACAAAGTTTTATCTTTTACTGACTCATCAGCACTTGGTAACTTTTTTTTGGCCCAAGAGTAGCTTAAAAGCCAGCAAGAACTGTGGACTCTATACTGTAGCCTTGTGTGGGGAGGATATGGGGGGGTGGCAGTTAATTATAGAACTTTGATCAGGGGAAATGATCAGATGTATATAATGACAGTATGCGGAGCAGAGTAAGATTGGGAAACGGAGCATTACTGCTGTAATAGGACTGAAGAGCTGGAAGGGCTGTGACAGAAACAATGACAAAGGGCAAGTGATGGATCATACAGAGAAAGGAATAACAGCTTGGGTGAGCAAAGTTTGCCTGACCTTTTCTGGAGTGAACTGGGGTCAGTGAGTGGGAAGAGAAAAAGTCATTGGCAGCAAATAGCAAACAGTGAAGCTTTCTAACAAATCAAACAGCAATAGATCATGCTGTTAAGTTTCTATAGTGTGCTAGTGTCTTTCAGGGAAGGCTTTAAGACCTCTATGATCAGCTGGTCTGGTTGCACTTTAGAACTGCCAACATCTTGAAAGATTTATTACTTTCCACACATCAGATGCTTCTAGGAAGAGAACTGACAGTTCTGTATTTGTCTGAATGAAGGGTTGATTTGCAGGGGGTTCTCTTTGCTGTCGGCTTGTTTGTGTTCACAGTGTTGGTCACTTCTGAAGATAAATGTCCATTATTATCCATCACTATGGCTTTTTCAAATGGTCTAATTAGTATAGGTAAATTGAAACCAGGAGACAGCTTGAGGTAGTTAGATGTAGTCTGTATATAGCAAGCTTATAGTCAAGAGAAAGCTAACCAGGCACAGATATTAGAAAGTGTTTCCTCATAAGAATAATGATCAAAATTGTCATCTAGAAGTCTGAAAGAGGTTACGTGTCTCCTTAAATGCCAACTTTGTTATTATATGGCACCGGGGAGGTTAGAGCCCAAGTTGTCTGAGACAAGAACCATACAATGAAACTCAATAGATAAGTTAATCTCTCCTTTTCCATTGAAAATGTTCTCCTGATCTTTTATGTTTTCTTTTCATGTTATTGTTGCATCCTACTTCCCCTTCACTTACCTTCTTGTTAGTTTCTTTAAAATTCAGGTACTCTTGATATTTCTAAGATAGGGCTGAAAGGAAAAGAGAGAGTAAGAGGTGTAGAAATGTTGAGGATAAATAGATTTTTCTCTTTCTCTGTTAATGTACCTTCATTTAATTTTGTATTTTCCTCCCTGCTTCCACATTAACCCTTCTCTATTCTGTTCCCTGCGAAGTCATTAGGTGTTTTCAAAACATAGGTTAGGGTCCTCCCTGTATTAATAACTTCCTGTTGCACAGAGACTAAAATCCAGAAGCCTCACTCTGGTCCACAGGTACTGCATGATCTTCCCTGGCCACTTTTACCATCTGTCTCCTAACCCTCTTTCCTTGTTCCTTGAGGTTAACCACCCAGTCGTTCCTTGAGCAAGCCAACCCTCCAATCATCTTGGCACTCATGACCCTCTCATCTTAAAGCTTTTCCTCCAGGTTTTCACATGGCTCTTTCCTTCACATCATTTCCTAATCTTCTCCCCCCAGAAAAGTCTTCCTTGACCACAATATAGAAAATAGCATTTTGTTAGTACCTACTACTTCTTCTCAAACTGTGTATGTCTTCATGTGTCACTTAAACAGAGCTAAAAATATATCTCAATGGAATGTAACCTCAAAGAGGGCTTGGTGCAAAGATGTTGCTCAGTAATGTGTTGAATCATTGAATGAATTAATTTGAACAGGAGCTTTTCTTCCTTTATTTTCTGATTGAAAATCCTGCTGGATTATATTTAAAAGAAATCATGTACAATGTGTAGTTATCAGTTTATTAACGTTAAGAGTATGTCTGTAAAATTGGCAGTGTTTAATAATTATGAATAAGAAAATTAATAGTTGTCCGTATGTTGATACATTGTAAGTTAGTCTTCTGGTTTATTTTAGAGAATATTAGGAGTGTTTTGTTGTTTGTTTATTTTTTGAGCCATAGTTCACCATGGGAGCAAAAAGATAAATTTGATTTTTAAAGCTTTCGTGCCTATCATATTTTTATGTGCTTGCCTCTGATGAAAGAGGCAACATCTGATAAACTTTGTCCTGCTGCTGTTTATTAGCTTCTTGGTCCATGGCACATGCAAATTGGCTTACACACAGAAACATGCATCTCCGTCCATTCATATTTAGTGAGCATTAATTCATAATACATTACCAACATTACACAGAAATTGTGGATCTCAAAAAGTGGATGATTTTTCTTTAAAATTTTTATTTTGTAAATGAAACAAATTGTTTAATTTAAAATCTCATTGACTTTTTTCTTTCTTTTAAAGATTGAAGTTCTTATAGATTTAGGGTTCTTTTCTGAAGCCTTTTATGAGATGTCCCAGATTTTTTATGGAAGAAACATGCCTTCCACAATACCTGCTGGCTGTAAAGCTACTGGAAAAATAAAGGTAAACCTGCCAATTTGATTCAAAGCTGTTTCTTTACTTTAGAAAGCTACATTCCTAAAATCCAGGAAACACTTCCACAAAAGTATATTTATGAGTTTTCGGTACTCCAGATCTCTTTATTAATATGGCTTGTAGCTCACCTCCAGCTTTTATGTGGCTTCATTTGTCAGGGCCTGGCAGTATGTCTGGAATGAAAGGGTGTCACAGGGGTGGGATGCCGGGTTTTGCAGTAGATTTTTGCCATCAAATTCTAGCTCGGGAATGTTGCACATTACTCTCTGTTTAGTGGTAATGGGCTGTCTCATTAGACACACCATGACGACCTCTTAGACTTTGGAATTTCATCTTATAATTTTTGGTGAATTTTCTAAATAAATCATCACCCTTATATCTTATTTGGATATTTTTTATTTATATGCCAAGGAGTTGTGATAATGTACTCTCATTTCTGTGAGAAGAGAACTTTCCTCCATCTTGTCTAATCTTTTTTGGCTTTAGTAGATAGTTTTACCCAGCTTGCTTAATCTGTATTTATAAATTAGATGATTGAAGCAGCCTTGAAAGTGAATTCTGGAGTTTATGCTTAAAGTGTTAATTAAATCAGAGTGAACTATTAATGTCCCTTGATTCAGTTTTCATAGTGATCTGGGAACCACGGAGTAATCTTGCTTTAGGCAGATGCTTGGACTCTCAAGGGCTAGTGAGGGAGATGGGAGGAGGGAGCCAGTCAGCTTGCCTGGGGGAGACTGTGTGTGTGATGACTGACACTGACAGATGTGAAACCTGCTGGTTTGGTTCAAATTTGGAGGACCTAGAAGAGTTTGGGGAATGAGTTGTAAGTCTTGAAGAATTACTTGCACAAGTTGAAATTATATTGGCACATACTATGTCCATTCCTTCAGTGGATTCCCCCAAATTGACCTTGCTTATTGCTCAATGTAACTGTTACAGCATTCTCATTCATTGTAATAGGGTGAAGGGTGACATGCAGTAGGCTATAGGGTGTGTGTGTATTAGAGAGAGAGAGAGTGAAAGAAAGAGAGAGATTGAGAGAGAACAAGCTTAGGAGAAAGACCAGGATTAGAGACATTTGTCCATCACCATTAAATAGATATTTTTTATATATAATGGGAGTGGAGGAGATTTCTCAGGAAGAGCACAGAAAGTAAGAGAGCACTGGAAAGAGCTATGGGGAACAGCAGCATTTAGGGAGGGGCAGAAGAAAGAATTCAATGAAGTGAACTTTTCACATGGGTGTCCCCTGGTAGTCAGCAGAAAGCACAGAGTGTTTCTTAGCCTTGTCTCCTATCCTGAACTTTAGGATGTCATAGCCTAATGGATGACCCATGTTTTAAAAAGATGCCATTTATCTACCATAAATGACACATGTATTTTGAGTTTGTTCAGCTGTAGTGGTGAGAAGTCCACACAATATCCTCAAGCCTTTTACCGATATTCCTAGGGGAACTGAAGGTGAAGGCCGTACTTTGTGATCAAGGTCAGCATGAAACCAACTGGGCCTATGGAAGTGTACCTTAGTTATCTTTTATCCCATGCTTGCAAGTACCAGGCACTGTGCTATGTGCTTTATGTCCATTCTCTCTGTATTCAGAGGAAATTGCATCTTGCCAAAGAGGAAATTTAATCCCCATTTCTAAGATAAGGAAACAAGACCAGCAAGGTTAAGTGATTGGCACAAATTTACAAGGCATGTAAATGACAGAGCCAGGATTCAAGCATAAATTTCAGTGGCTTCAAGACTTTCCTCTGTCCTTACTTTGTTTTGTTCTGTTTTTGGGGGGTACATGGTCCAGGAATTGAACCCAGGTCTCCCATATGGAAGGCAAACATTCTACAACCGAACCACCCATGAACCCCTTCTGTCCTTAATTTTGATAACAAGAAGTTGTAAGCAAAAAGCTGATTGTGTGTGAGAAGTTACAAAATTGACTAACTCCTCCAATTCCTGCCTCTTTTGCTTCTATATCTCTCTGTGTAAATGACATCTTTAATTTGCATCATTGCAGTTGCCACCTCAGACTTAATCATTTGTAGACAACCTACTATCTTGCAGGTCAGTTTGTCAGTTATTAAGACCATTATTAAGATTCTTACCCATTTTTTTAGCTTCAAGGCATCCCATTCTTTCACCTCTGTACATGAAGTCAGTTAATTTTCCTGTTTCATTTGACTCATTTTCTGTGGAGTGAATTAACTCTGTTTTTTTGTTTTTTTTTTTTTAACCTGGGTTAAATTAGCAGTACTTTTGGCTTGCTTCTCGTTCAACAGCCTTTCTATATTCTAACGGGTTTGCATTTCATTCATTAAAAAATATTTATTGAGGGCCTACTGAATACCAGGTACTATTCCAGGCATGGGATGGGGTGGGGGAGGATAGAACAGTAAAAAGACAAATGGAATTATTACCTTCCTGGAGCTTATAGTCCAGTGAGGGGGACAGACATAAAAAATTCACCACATAAATAAATGCCAGGTGATGATACACTAGGAAGGACAGTCAAAGTGGGTTGAGGGAATAGAGCATGACCAGGGCGATGGGTTGTTGTTTTACTCAGAGTTGTTTGGGAAGTCTCTCAAGTAGGGAGTTTTTGAGGGAAGTGAGCCATGCAAAGATCTGGAAGAACAACCTGCTTACAAGTTGAAGTTGCAGGGGCAAGGTTGTGAGGCAAGGACTTCAAGGTATGGTTGAGGAAAATGAAGGAGCCCAAGTAAGGCTGGAATCAAAAGGAAAAGGAGGAGGGGCAGAGGATGGAGACTCAGGTCTTGAGTCAAATGGGTTCTCATATGGCTTGAAAAGGACTGAATTTACTCTAAATGAGATGAGGAACCTTGCAGAGGTTTGAGTAGAGAAGAGATGTGATAGGGATTATATTTGAAAGAACCATTTTGCCGTGTAGGCAATAGACTGTGGATGGGCATGTATATAAGTATGGTGAACAGTCAGTTCATTGCAAATAATCTGGGTGAAAGTTGGTCTTAGTTTCCTATGGCTGCCATAACAAAGTACCACAAACTGGATGGATTAAAGCAATGTAGACTTATTGTCTCACAGTTCTGGAGCCTGAAATCCAGGTGTCAGCAGAACCATATTCCATCTGAAACCTGCAGGGCAGAACCCTTCCTTGTCACTTCTAACTCTGGTGTTTGATGCCAATCCTTGGCATTCCTTGGCTTGTAGATGCATCACTTCACTATCTTCCTCCTCATTCTTCACATGATCTTCTCCTCACCATCTGTCTGAGTTTGAGTCCAAATTTCCTTTTCTTATAAGGACACAAATCCTACTGGATCAAGGCCCACCCTAATCCAGTTTGGCCTCAGCTAACTAAATCACATCTTCAGAGGCCCTATTTCCAAACAAGGTCAAAGTCATGGAACCAGGTATTAAGACTTGAATGTATTTTGGGGCGGGGGTGGGGGGCACACAGTTCAACTCTTAGCAGAGATGATGGTGGTTGGGGAGGTGGTGGAGGGAGTCAGCTGTGGTCAAATTCTGAGTATTGTGAGAAGGTAATGCTAAGAGCATTTGCTGATGGTATTTTGGATGTGAGATATAAGAGAAAGGAGTTAAGAGTGACCCCAGAGTGTTTTCATTTATTGAGATGGGAAATACTGCTTGAGGCAAAGACTGAACATGTTAAGTATGAAATCCCTACTGGACAACCAGGTGGAGAGTAAGTGGGTATTTAGCATAAAAAGTCTGGAATTCAGGGGAGAGGTTGGGGCTGTAGGTATAAAACTGGGAGATATTCGCATGGAGATTTTAAATCATGGGACTGGTTGAAATCAGCTGGGAAATGAAGAAGATAGAGAAAAGCAGCAGTCAGAGGATGGAGACTTAGGTCATCCACCTTCAGAGGCCAGAAAGATGAAAAAGAATCAGTACAGGACAATGGAAGAGAAGCCAGTGGGTAGAATGAGAAACAAGTTGAAGCCTTCAACAGCCACTGCTTTGGTAAAAACAGACAAACAAAAAAATCTGAAATGAATTTTTATATATAAATTCTAAACTTCATTTTTTTTTTTATTAATTAGTTTTTGTAAGACAAGTATGTGTATGGTGAGTTGTCTCCCAATGGATTCTGACTTCAAATTTCGAATTCTCCAAGTCAGTTTGCAGCTTTTCAGGTCCAATTGGGAATTTTTTTTTTTTTTTTTTTTTTACATGGGCAGGCACCAGGAATCAAACCCAGGTCTCCAGCATGGCAGGCGAGAATTCTGCCACTGAGCCACCATAGCCCACCCAGTTAGGAATTTAAAAAGTGTAATTTAAAGAGGAAATGCAATCAGGATTTATAATTAAAATAGGTGCCAAAGTTTTTAGGCCCCAGCCTAGTTATTTAAAGGTAGGATTATTCGGCTGCAAGAGAAGTAATGTAAAAGTCTTACAGATTGCTCTTGGACTTTTCAAAGACCTTTAAAAAAAAAAAAGTCTGTATTTTAACTATCCTCTTATGGAGATTCTGCTGTCATCATCAAATCTAAAGCCCTATTATCAACTCTCTTCAGTTTAAACCATGGAAGATCTTCCCTGGATTTATTTACTCACTTTTCAAAGTGTTCTAGGACAGAAAGAGTATCTTCCACAAAAAAGAACTTAAAAAAAAAGCAAACTTACCAACAATTTCAAGCCTATATATGGTATCTTGGTTAGGGGTCCATCAAAAGCAGAACCTGAGACAAGGATCCTGAGACAAGGGTTTAGGTACAAGTAGTATATTTGGGGGTGATTCCAGGAAGCTGGGTGAGTGGGTGGGAAAGTTAGGGGAAAGAGGAAAAGCATTCCAGAGATTGAGAAGGTTGAGAAGGTAGCTGCTGTGGGCAGTGGGGCCTTAGAGAGATTGGGTTGAACACATCTTTCATCCCTCGTTGGTCAGGATTGCTCCCTCCACTTCCAGCCTGTTCTGCACACCCTTGGTGTCACGGAATCCCTCAGACAAAGCAGTACAGGTGCTTGAAGTAGGACACCATTCCTATGTGTGGGACAGGTCTACTGAAGCTGCCGGTGACCAAGGGGATATGGTTGGGTATCAGTCTTGGCTTTGACAAGTGGGCATCTTTTAAAAAGGAGGAAGAGTGATACATTATCTACTAGACAATACAACACCCTTCTGTGACAAATAAATGAAATATTGCCAGATGCATTTAAAGCCAAACGTATTAACAGGTAATGCACACAAGGCAAGAAACTCACAAAAAATAGTCATTCTGAATAGTAAGGTAGTTTTGCCTCAAGTTGGCAAAAAAATTTAAAGTGATAATAATCCACGTTGTTCAAAGTGCAGTGATCTTGGCATTTTCACAGAATGTGGAAGGAAATGAATAGTGAACCATCCTTTTTCAATTTTCTCACTATGTTCTTATTTTTTATACCTAGCAGTTTTGCTCCCAGGAATCTATCCCAAGGCACTAATCAGAAATACAGACAAAAGAACCATCAATGTTATTTAAACTAGGAGTGAATGGTGGGATGAGGGTGGGAAGCAACCCTTAGATTTCTCAGTGAGTAAGAGGTTATTATGGTACATTCCTAGATAAAGTATTTCTTACCTGTTAGACTGAGATTTATGAAGATCTTGATGGTGTGTGGGAAAAAGTGTAATGTAATGGTTAGTGAAAACAGGATACAAATCTATGTATAAAAGTTTAAATTTAAATATACTGGAGAGATGTTGGTAAGAAAGACATCAAAGTATTAACAGTGACAGCCTAAAAGAAGTAGACTTCTTGATGATTCTTACTTTCTTCTTTATGCAATACCTGTTTTTTTCTGAACAGAGCATGTATTACTTTTACAATAAAAATATTTCAAATAATTTTAGAAAATATTAACAGCTTCATTTAAAAGAATACTCAAATAAGCCTGTTCCTAACATTATTATTTTATATATTGACAGATATTTCAATCATTTGACTCAGGAAAACCTCTTCATAGCAAAGAAAATTTACAGGTAGGAATAACAATAGGTATGAACACTGGATATTTAGTGTGGATAATTTGGGGGCCGTTTCAAACTATTTGGTAGGTATAATCTTTGTTCTTGAAAATCTGCTACATAATGTGCTTTTCTACTTCTAAGAAGGGCCAATTGCTGTCAATAATTGAATGACTGGGATTTAAGCATTTGATAACCTAGTAGTATTTAAATACTTGAAATAATCATTTCCACAAACCTTAAGGGGTGTCATCAGTCTGTTCACTACCAAGTACTGATGTGGAAGAGTTGGAGTGGACCCACGGGTAAAGGCGTTTCTGGACAGGTAAGGACAGCTAAGGGGTTCACATAATCAGAGTGACAAGTAAACATGTAGACATTACTTTTATATAATTGTACATTTTATGCCACAAATTTCACTTTTCAATTGTGTTTCAGATGATCCATGGTTTTCCCTTAAAATGTCTTAAGTTATCCATGTCTTACCTGAAAGAGAGGACTGAGATTAGCAAGATATAAATACATTTTCATACTTCATTGAGATAGTTCAAGAGTTTGGAATGTTTATGAGTATTTCTTTCCAGCCATAAATTCCAGGGCATCCTGAAAACACTTCTATAAGGTGTGCTTTTCTTTTTGGTATAAAGGGAAGATCTGACTGATCATTTCTTTTCATACAAAAAGAGACTGACAGTATAATGAAAAACCAGTGTCTGTTAGCTAATTAATTAAAACAGTATTGTTGGTCTGCTTGACTCTTCTGTGTAGAGAGAGAGAAAGGGATGTTAAATACCATTACTAATTAATCTTCTTTTGATCCTCAACTATGTGTGTGTGTGTAATTGTCAAGGCTCATTAAATCATTGTTTGCTGTGGAGAAAGGAGAGAAGAGGAAACTCTCTGCCCCAGTCCAAAGTACCTTGACTAGATAGGGAAGGGTGGCCGTGTTCCTGTACAGTAATTTGGTGTCAGCTCAGCCTTTGTTGTCAGGCTGCTTCCTGACCGACTCTTCTGTGTGTTGATCCCCAGCCTTTAGATGAGGTTAAGAAAGGACAACAGCCTCCCCATCACCAACACTGCCTCAGTGTCTCCCAAGTAATATGATTTTTAAAATCTTAGCTTATGTAAGGCAAATAAATAGTTTCCCCCCTCTCTAAAATAGCCCCAGGAGCTGCCTTTTGTATTAATTCAACAAATATTTATGACTAGCCACTGTGTGCGGGTGCTGTTCTGGTGCTGTCAATCAAGTCACTCAATCAACACAGCAGAAAAATAATAAGTCCTCATGCAGTTTGTAATTTAGTGGGGGAAGGCTAGTAATAACCATGATGTTGCAGTAGATACTATCAATAAGTAAATTATTAAATATGTTAGAAGTTGGACCATGCTATGGGGGAAAACAATCAGCATTGTGTAGAGGGGTTTGAGAGCTTGGGGCTGGGGTGGACCTGAATTTTAAATGGGTTGATCAGATTAGTCCATATGAAGATGACATTCGAGATCTGACCTGAAAGAGATTAAAGGCACATTCCAGAAGAATAGCAAGGGCAAGAGCCTTGAGGTAGGATCATTTAGCTTGCTTGAGGAACTGCTCAGCCAGTGTGGATGGCTGGAGCTATGTGAGTGATGCGACAGTAGTAAGAGAAGTCAGAAACCTAACAGGGAGCCAGATGGAGAAGGACCTTGAAGGGCCATTGTGACGTAGGCTTTTACATTGACCCAAATGGGGAGCTGCTGGAGAATTTGAGCAGAGGTATAACCTGACATATATTTTAAAGGGATCATTTTAACTAATCTGTGGAGCCTACTGTGTCCCAGGTACTGTTCTCGTGCAGTCATACACATCAGTAATCAGACAAATTTGCAAACTTCTTAGAGGTTATATTTATTAGGGAGTGGGGAAACTAGTAACACATTTGTAGACACAGTAATTTTGAGATGTCTGTTAGACATCTAAGCAGATGTATTGAGTCAGAAGTTGATTGTACAAGTTGCATTTAGAAAAGAGGTTGGAGTCAGAGAGATAAACTTGTCATCAGCATTTCAATAAAATTAAAACCAGGAGGACCAGGAATCAGAACATCAAAGGGTAGGGAGTGAGGAGAGAGAAGATGAGCTCTGGGACATTTGAATATTAAGAGTTTTAAACAAGAGGAGGAGGGCAGGCCACGGTGGCTCAGCAGGCAGAGATCTCGCCTGCCATGCCAGAGACCTGGGTTTGATTCCAGGTGCCTGCTCATACAAAATAAATAAACAAACAACAAAACAACAGCAACAAAAAAATAAGAGGAGGAACCAGGAAAGGAGAAGCCAGTAGGATAGAAGGAAACAGAGTGTGTGGTGACCTGAAAGCCAGGAGAAAGCATCTTCAGAAGGAGGGAGTGGAGTGATCAACAGTATCAAATTTTGCTGATGAATCATGTACCATAATTCATTGACTCTAGCATTTTTTCACATTTAATATTTCTGAAACAGTACATTTTATAGTTGATGACATGTGACACTTTAATTGGCATGTAAAATAATAGCAATCTGGAAGAACTATGGTATATGAGGACTGAGAATTGACCACTGGATTTAGGAAAGTGTAAACCATTGGTGACATTGACCTAAGAGTCTCACCCTAGGGATGGAGTGGGTATAACAGCAAATGAAAGAAGAGAAACTGGGATATGAACAACCTTCTAGAGCTTTACTATAAAGGGGGGCAGAGAACTGGGGTAGTAATTGGAGGAGAAAATGGGAATGTATAGACTTTTTTGTCTTTGAAGGTAGAAGAAATGACAGAATTGCTATGTGCTAAGGGCAGTTTTTTGTAGAAAGATGCCCATTTATGATGTAGGAGAGGAAGAAGAGGATTGAGGGCCTAAGTGATGGCAGCATCCTTAGAAGCAGAAACGAAGGTAGAGCTGAGGGGGCCAGATGCTCAGGTAAGTAGGACAGATGGAGCTTCAATTTCCTTTGTTAAGTGAAGGAAGCAAAGTCAAAGCAAGGTTATCAGTTCAGAGCCAGGATGGAGAAAGGGTTAGAATTTAGAAAAACAAAAAGAAGTGTGAAATGGTTGTCTAGAAGAGAGAGAGAGAGTGAATGGACTAGGGGAAATATTGGAGGATTACTGGGCAGCACTGGGGTTTGGCCAGTAATTTAAGGCACTTGGCATGGTTGATGATATTCTCCAGCGTTTTTTCAACTGGAGAGTTGCAGGTCCTGAGAAAGTTCAGAGTTGAATTTCACGAGGGGTATGATTTTGCCAAAGAAATTTGTGTGTGTGGAAGAGGAGCCAGGGAGTTGAGAGTGCATGCAAGGAGGAGTTATAATGATCAACCATAGTCTCTAGGCTGGGTAAGGGGAATGCTTTTCCACCCCTGTTGCTGCTCTAGATGTAATTTACTCAGGCTAAAGCAGAGTGGCAGGTGTGTATGGCTGATGCGCTTTAGCTGTTTCTCTATTTTGATAAGGTGTCCTTTCCCTTACTCTTGCCACTAGATTCATTCTCTTCAGACACAGGTCACAGATCGTGGGGAAGGGCAGATGCAGTGTTGTGCTGTTGGGGTGGTCCTGACAGTACATGTTTCTCTTGATAGATTTGCCATTTATGATACCTCATGCCATCCCTGTGTTCTTTTTTCCAATACCAGCTGTGTAGAGTGCAAGAGGGATTGAAGCTAAAGATATCTGAAAAATTGTTTTGCTAATTTGCCTTTTTTATTTCTTTTTTTTTAGGCAATTGATGAATTAATAAATAGAGGCTTGCCTCTTATTCTGGTTACAATTGGTCAACAACATCTCTTAAACAAGTTTTGTTTAGTGAAAACACATTTTTTCATTGGTGTGGCTGCAACAATAAATTGTGTTCCAGAAAATACCTTGAAATCATCCCCCCATGGACTTGTTTCAGAAAGAAGCAAAACAAACATCCTAAGTGTAAAAGGTAATCGTTTGTTATATTTATTGCTTGCTTCCCTTTCTCCTCATTTTCCTAAACCATTCTCAGCTCCATCCCTGAGGATCCATATGAATAATTTAGTATATATTTCTCATATATAAGCTTATGTAATGATACACATATGTGCTTATGTCTAGGTATATGTATATGCACACCCATCCTATATATACATATTCATACACATTTTCATATATATGCACATGCATAATAGGATTTGTGATTTTTTACCAAACAGTGTAATTCAGATTTTTCTAAATCTTGCATTTGTTGTGCAGCAAAACTTCACTGAGATCACTCTACCAAATCAACTGCTCTTACTTTGGTACACTTTTCTTACTGGCTGTATAATGTTCTATGCTATGAAAATACTGTGGTTTATTCAACCATTCCCCTCTTAATGTACATTCATTCTGCTTCCAAAAACAATGTTATAGAATTGCATATCCATATGACATGGTGAATATTTCTGTGTGATAGATACTCAGAGAAAGGATTGTTGGGTCACAGGATGTATAAATTTTCCATTGCACTATTTACCTTAAGAATAATAAATGTTTTTTACCAGTAACTATGATATTAGCTGTGTATTTTCATAGCTTCCTTCTATCAGGTAGAGAAGCTTCGTTAGTCCTAATTTGTTGAATGTTCCTTTTTTTGTGAAAGGGTATTGGATTTTGTTAAATGTGTTTATTTTGCCTGTTGAGATGACCATGCAGTTTTTGCTTTTTTTTTTTTGATATGATGTATTGCATAGATTTTCATATCTATGAAATACATCATATCATTTACATCATTGGAACAAATACCACTTGGTCTCATGTTGTATAACTCTTTTTATATGTTGCTGATTTGTTTTGCTAGTATATTGTTGATATTTACATCCATATTCATTAGAGGTATTGGTCTGTAGTTCTCTTGTGATGTCTAGTTTTGTTGTCAGGGTGATACTGGCCTCACAGAATGTGTTGCAAAGTGTTCCGTTCTCTGTTATTAGTTTGGGAGGATTTGTGAAGAATTGTTATTATTTCTTCTCTAAATATTTGGTAGGATTCAGTTTTCATTGTGAGTAGTTTTTGTAAATTACTAATTCACTTTCATTGCTTCTTGTATGTCTTTTCAGATTGCCTATTTCTATTTCTTTTTTTTGGCATGGGCAGGCTCCAGGAATCTAATCTGGGTCTCTGGCATGGCAGGCAAAAACTCTGCCACTGAGCCACCATTGCACTGCCCTAACTATTTCTTTTTAAGTCAGTTTTGGTAGTGTCCCTTTCTAAGAATTTTTTTCATTTCGTCGAAGTTATCTAATTGTTGGCATAATAAATAATAGTATTCCTTTATAATCCTTACTTATTTCTATAAATCAGTAGTAATATCACCTCTTTCATTTCTGATTCTTGGTCAATCTAGCTAAAAGTGTGTTAAATTTTTTCACCCTTTCGATGAAACCACTGTTTGGTTTCATTGATTTTCTATTGTTTTCTCTTTATTTCATTAATTTCCACTCTAATCTTTATTTCTTCCTTCTGCTTGCTTTAGGTTTAGTTTGTTCTTGTTTTTCCTATGCCTTAAAGTGGAAGATTATTTACTGATTTGAGCTTTTACTTCTTTCTTAACATAGCCCTTAACTGTAGCTACAGTTTTCCTGCTAAGCCTGCTTTAGCCATATCCTGTAAGCTTTAATATGTTGTACCTTCATTGCCATTCATCTCAAAGTATTTTCTGACTTCACTTTTGATTTCTTATTTGATCCAAGGTTTTTAAGGAGTGTGTTGTTTGATTTTCACCTATTCATGAGTTTCCCAAATTTCTTTATGTTATTATTTGCTAACTTCATTCCATTGTGGTTGGAGAGGATATTTGATGTTATTTCAATACTTTTAAATTTATTAAGTTTTGTTTGTGGTTTACCATATGTTCTATTTTGGAGAATGTTGGGTCTAGTTGATTTAAGTTATGTTCAAGTCTTCTCTTACCTCATTGATCATCTGTTTAGTTGTTCTGTCCATTATTAAAAGAGGGACATTGGCAATCTCAAACTATTGTTGTTAAACTATCTAATATCTCTTCGTTTTATGGATTTTTTCTTCATGTGTTTTGGTGCTGTGTTATTAGTTTTATGCGTTCATAATTACGATATCTTCCTGATGGATTGATCCGTTCATCGTTATAAAATGTCTTCCTTTATTTCTAGTGACCTCTTTTGTTTTAAAGTCCATTTTATCTAGTATTAGTCATTCTAGTTTTCTTGAGGAAATTCCTGTTTGCATAATACATCTTTTTCCATCTTTTTTTCCCAATCTATTTGTATCTTTGACTCTAAAGTCTCCTCAAAATAGCTTATAGTTAGATCTTGTTTTTATCCAGTTTGACAGTTATTGCCTTTTGACTGGAGTTTAATCCATTCACATGTAATGTTACCTTTATATAGTTGGATTTATGTCTGGTATGTTTCTTTTTTGTTCTTCCCAATATGTCGTCTTTTTTCTCTATTTCATCTTTCTGTGTTCTTTTGCAATGTGAATATTTTCTAATGTAGCAGATCAATTTCTTTAATGATTTTCTCCCTATTTTTTTATTTCCTTAGTATTTGCTCTAGGGATTACCATATATGTCTTAACCTATCAGAATCAGTTTCAGATACTAGCTTAATATGAGTGAGATGTAAAAATGTTACTCTTCCATTACTCTAATTGTTTTTCCCCTTTTTGGAGGCTGGAATCCAAATATTGTTATTATAATCACCTTCAGAATTGAATGGGGACACTTGCCTTCAGCAGGAATCCAAATGAACTTCCTTTAGTATTTCTTGTAAGGTGGGCTTACTAACAACAAATTCTCTTAGTTTTTATTTATTGTGGAATGTCTACTTCACCTCAAGTTTTGAAACATAGTTTTGTTGAATATAGGTTTCTTGTTTAACAGTTTTCTTTGAGTACTTTGAATGTGTTATGTCTCTGGCTCTAGTGTTCACTGTGTCTGATGAGAAATCAGCTATTAACCTTGTGGGAGTTTCTGTGTAAGTGACAAGTCATTTTCCTTTTGCTGGTTTCAAGATTTTCTCCTTGTCTTATGATTCCAGCATTTAACTATGATGTATCTGCTGTAGATCTCTTTGCATTTATCCTATTCAGAGTTTGTTGGGCTTCCTCGATGTATAGGTTAATGTTTTTCAATAAATTTGCGAAGTTTCCAGCTGTTATTCCTTTGAATATTTTTCTGCTCCTTTCTTTCTCTCCTCCCCTTCTAGGAATCCCATTACATGTGTCTCACATTTCTCTGAGGCTCTGTTAATTTTTCTTTTTTTTCCCTCTCTGATTTTTAGCTTGCATATTCTTTATCTGTTTTCAAGTTTGCTGATTCTTTTGCCCATTCAAATCTACTATTGAGCTCCTCTTGTAAATTTTCATTTCAGTTATTGTACTTTTCAACTCCAGAGTTTCATTATGATTCTTTTTATCATTTGTTTTTATTTCCTTATTGATACTGTCTATTTTATATATAACATACTTATGTTATATGTAACATAGTTATCATCCCTTCCCTTGCTTATTTCATCATGGTTCCCTCTAGTTCTGTGAACGTATTTATAATTGCTGGTTTGAAGTTTGTCTGCTAAGTCTTACATCTGGTTGCTCTCAAAGGCAATTTGTTTCCAGCTTTTATAGTCATTGTGTTGAGCATACTTTCCTGTTTCTTTGCCAGTCTTATGCATTTTTTTTTAGCTGGAAATTTTATATACTGGATTAGTAGCAATTCTTGGTACTGCACCCTTTCTCTGGCGCTTGCAATTGTTATTTGCTTATTTATTGGTTTACTGACTTTCTGGATTCTTTTGAAGTTTGTTTCCCCCTGCAGTGTTAAGCCTCTGCTGTTGCATATTAGTATAAGTAGTTTGATATATCCTTCTGGAATTCAGGAGAGAGATCTAGACTAAAGATGTATTTAATAAATATTAGCCTATACATAGTATTTAAAAGCGTAAGACCAGATGTGTATCTCCAGGGAAGTAAGTGTAAGTGCAGAAGAGATCAGAGGAATGAAATTCTATGCTTGCCACCATGAAGAGGGTAAAGGAATGAGGAAGAATCTGCAAAGGATCTTGATAACAGCTGAATGAGCAAGGTGTTTTCAGGGATCAGTTGAAGGAAAGAGGACGTGTAAGAGGGAGATTGAACTTAACAGAAAGGATATCACTAGAAAACTTGAGAGGATGCATTTCAGTGAACCTACTCTTAGGAATAGGTTCAGAGACAGAATGGATGGAGTGGTATTGGAGTGAGTGGGTCTAAATAAGCTTTGAGGACTTCTGCCTTGAGGAGAAGAATGTGAAAGTTGCTAAAGGCAGAAGCTGACAAAAGAAGTTTTTTATAAATTGAAGAAATAATGAAATATTTGTGAATTGATGAGAAAGATTTGTTGAGAGGAAAAAATGATTGTGCATGTGGTCGTTTATGTGGGCTCTCTGGCATAGCAGCCTTAAGTAGGCAAGAGGGGATGGCATCTAGTGTATGGGCATATTACTGACAGGCTGAAGGACAGAGTGCAGAGTTATACTCTGTAGGACTTTGTGTGAGTTATCTTCTAGTTTTTAGTGGAATAGGAAACAAGGAATTAACTGAAAGTGAGGATGGGGAAAGAGGTGTTGGAGGTTAGGGAGAGAAGAGAAGGGATGAGAAAGCTGTCTTAGAGTAGGGGGCAAACTGACTAGGGAATGTAGCAGGACCGCTGGGTAGCACTGCATCTTTTTGCATTCTTAGGTATGAATTTAGAGTAAGAACAGTCAGCCTGTTTTTTTCTCCAACCGCATTAAGATTCAGGGGTGCAGGTGTGAGGTAGGCAGAGAAGTGGCTTTAATGGGACTTAGAGTTTTGCCAAGTGAGTACAATAAAGGAGTGAGAGGCAAGGAATATGAAGGTGTATGAGAGACTGTAACGATGGACTAAGGAACTGAAGCTTTAAGATTAATGAGGGATGAGAAGACGTATGAGGGCGAGGGAACAGAAAAAACAGGTAGTAGCAAATTGATTCCAGAAGGGCTGAAATATTGTTAGATTCATAGTTATAGAGAGAATGAATTTTATATTGTTACTTTCCTTATCTTTGTACATTTTCTGTGTCCCTGGTCCCCCATTCCAGGCAACTGAAGTGAACTTCCTCTCCTTCAAATCTAGTATTTCTTTTAGTTTTAAATATCATATTTTCAGTTCAGAAACTGCTCTGCTTGCATCTCCTTAAACTTTTTAATTATTTTGGGTTCAAATTACCTTGTTTGTTACAAAAAGCTTTATTTTCCATTTGAGTTTCCTCTCTCTGACTCTCCGAAGGAGTCAGCCTACCCTAGTTGGTGTTAACAAATCAATCTTAAAATTGTATGGCTTAACCCAGAAAGTTTATTTGTTTGTATTGACAAGGAGACATGCTTTACACAGTCACTCAGGCAGCAAGTGCCACCATCTTGTAGGTAAACCATCTGAAACATATTGCCTCTAAATTGCCTGGAAAGCAAAAGAGATTACAGAATAGCACGTGAGCTCTTAAATGCCTCAGCCTGGAACTCCAGTTTAATTGCTGAAAGGCCCAGTCTAAAAGCAAAGAGGCTAAGAAGTAGAGTCTCACCAGGTGTCCAGGAAGGAGAGAAGACTGTCTATGAGTGAACATAAGTGAACTGAACCACAACTCTTCTTAGATGTGATATTATGCTTCCTGATCAGCTCATTAGGGTTCCAGTCTTGTTGACATAAGTCATGAAATGACAGAAGATAAAGCATGCCAAGAACAGTGACTGGCAGGTAACCAGTCTCTACTAAGCCTCCAGGTCTTCTTACATCTCTTTACCTCCAAACAGAAAGGATGTGGCTCACCTGTGCAGGTCATCTTTGTGTCTTGGGAACCAGACACACCAGAAACCTTGTGTGGGACCCCTGTTAACCTTATCTGATGAGGCCATTGATACCTGTGGGTCAGACTCGTCCTAGGATCTCCCACGTTCTGATCTAGGGTTCTTCCATATGGTCCAGGCATTTTTCTGTCTCTGTCTCTTTTGTCTCCATCACTCTTAACTCTTACCCTTAGAGGAGAAAGCCAGTCCAAGCTCTTTCTGCTGGCTTTTTTCTCAAAGCTCAAGTTCTCCCTCACACTTGGCTGATAAATAGCTTAAGAACCTCCTAATTTACGGAAAGAGCCAGGTAGATTGGGGTTGGGAGTGGAGAGAAGTCAGGTATGTTCAGATCCATGTTATTCTAGACTCCTTCTCACTCACAAACATAGCCTTTTTTTGGGGGGGGGGGGGGATATTTTTTCAGTAATTTCTAGCCAAATAATGATTTGTGGTTTTTCTTGCTCTCCTTTGATCCATAGGCTAGGTTTACTGAAACGGGCAAAATCTGTGATCTAAATTATTTCACTTCACCCTGGTATAGAATAAGTGCAGGTTTTGGATTGTGGGCGGGAATTTTAAGAGATATTTGAGGATTGCAGACTGTGCTGTTTAAAATGGTCTCTCTGTCTCTGCTCTTAGAGTGAGGGAGCTTATGCAAATCAGAAGAACTCATGCTCCAAGGAGATCTTATTGAAATATAAATATCTGGATGACCCAAAATAATTTGAGGGCCTTAAAGAATCTTGGTAACCCAGGGGAGGAATGAGAGGTTTAGATCATTAGCTAATAATATGAGCAACTTCATTAAGGACCCAGAGATCCTCTCAGGATTGCCTTCTTTGTTGTAAAAATCACCCTACTAAGGTATAATCCTAAGGATTAATTGATATAGGAATATGTTTCTCATTATCATTATGGGCTTTTTTATTATTAAATTTATGTATAGTTTCCTCAAAAATAACAAACTTAAAAAAAAAAGAATGTTTACACTAACTACGGAGATCCGTTGTTCTTCTAAAATTTTGTGTCTTTATAGAACTACAGTTAAGGGATGATGGAAGCTCCAATTCTCAGCTTACAAAAATGAAAGATGAATTCACTCTAAACACGCTAAAGGCAAGTTTGAACATTAAAACAAGTCATATGAATGCAGTTACCCGAATGTCCACTGTTAGGCCCAGGGCAGGCCCCCTTTCAGTGCTGTGCTCTTGGGACCCCAGGAGCATTTCTTGCTTAAATATAGGGTGGGGTGGAGACAGAGTCTACTCCGCATGAGGAAATAGATGCCCAGAGGGGTCAGCCTTTGACTTTATAACCTGATTAAGGTGTTGCAGAAAGTATGCTTCATTGTTTGATGTAATTTGAGCATTCCATGCTTTCTGTGTCTCATTTCCTAACAGTAATGGTGACAACAATGGCAAGGACAGAGGCTACCATTTATTCAGTGCTTATTACACAACAGTCACTTTTCTTGATTATTTAATTTTCACAAATCTGTAATATAGGCATAATTCATTTTTGAACTATGTTGTGCCCAAATCATGAGAAAACTGAGGCTAAGAGAGTATAACAGTTTCACTAACTTTATACAACTAATAAATGACAAATCTAAGAGTAGGACCTATATCTTTTTTATTCAAAAAACCATGTTCTTAAGCATTATACTAAGTTGCCCTCGTATTTATATAACATTCACTGCTTTGCACAAATGAGTTTTTAGAGACCTGTGGCTTCAAAGATTTGTGGATTCCTTTCTCTTCTGCCATGCCAGGTTGTCATTTGCTAGTGTTGATCCGCTGGAAAAAATCAGTATATTCCCATTACAAATTAAGTGACCGTAATTTAATTTGAAATACATACAATAAGTGGTAGCTGTTGTACCTGCTTACTCTTGCTGTTACTTACCTTTTCATTCTCTATTGTCTTTTTCCTGTTCACTGGGCTCTCTTCTCCGATGATTAAATATAGTTTTCCTTTTTGGGTTTTTATTCATTGTGACTTTTCACAATGAAAATAATTTAACGGTTAAGAATGAGACATTATGTTATTTTTGGACTTACATGATTGTGCAGTATCCTTTCTTTAGTCAGTTTTACTGATGGAAGCTGAAGACAAGATAAACCTCCTTGTGTCAGAGATGGAATGTGCAGGCCAAAAGGACTTCCCCCAGTGTTCTGCTGGTGACTTGGAGATTATCGTGGAGGCCAGGCTTCAGCAGGCTGCGATTGCCCTGCAGAGGTTCCAGGCAGCGTACAGGTGGGTCTCTCCAAGTACTAACAGAGGTTTGATGAGAGTTTTCTCCCTCAGGCTAATTTATTACATATTTTATATAAGTTCTAGAAGTTCCTAGGTCAATAGAGCATGCTCGCTTTTATTATTCAAGGGATTTTTCACATTTTATTACAACTAAAACTACAGCTGTCAACAAAACAATTGCTTTATTAAAGTACACATCTAGGAAATGTCATAAAGAATGTACAAGGTAATAGAGCTTTGCTTTTTAAAATTTTATTTATTTTTTAAAAACCACACTTAAATCCCTTATAGCTTTTTTGTAGTTAAAGACCATGGAGCATATTTTTAAACATTTGAGTAAAATAGTAAAAACAAGTTATGTTTTGAAAAATTAATGCCTTCTGAGCTATGTTATGCTGAACCAGTTAAGAAACCATTGTAGTTATTGATTATTTGAATGTGTTGTGATTGTTAGTGTCAGGTCTTTCATTTTACCTGTTCACTGATTCATTATTTACTCAACTAATATCTGTTAATAAGAACTGTCTGACTACCTCCTGCCAAGCTCTGATCTAGGTACTGGAGATGCAAAGAATAGAATATAGCTGTGATAGCCACATGTTCACAGACATTTGAAACAATCAATTAGAGGAGTAAAATATAATAATACTATTTTTTTCATTTGATATTATACAAACATACTTTTCTATATTTTTCATATTTAATATTATAGAAACATTTAATATTATAGAAACATACTTTCTAGAATTTCTCATATAATTTATGATAAACATTTATCATGAGGCTTTCTGACACTTTCAATAATGATTCTTTTAATAAAATAAAACTGTTTTATGCTACCATTCATTAATTCATTTAAAAATAATTTCTGGTCACCTACTATATGAAAGCCACTGTTCTAAACTCTTGGGATATGTCAGTATATATTATATATACAATAAAATATATAACAATACAGACAAAAATCCCGTCCTCATGGAGTTTGTATTCTAGGAGACAATAAGCAGAAAGAAATTATGTGTGCCAAAGTGATATGTACTGTGGAGCATATCAAGAGTGTAGGGAGGAGAAAGAAGAAGAGTTATTTTAAGATCGCATGGTTGTAATAAAGAGTCTGACTCTATTTTGATGTTTGATGGCTGACAACTTTCAAGTACCACTAGTTCCCCTTTTTCCTTCTGCTCTACCTCTGGGAATTTATGAGAGAATGGAGGGAGAGAGATTGTAAAGTAAGTAAATAAAGATGATTCTTTGAGTTTTACTATAAAAGGGAGTGGAGAAATGGGATGACAATAGTTGGTAAAAGTAGGGTGAGGACAAATTTTCTTGAGATTGGAGAGATAATATATAGTATACTAATGAAAATGAATCAGTAGAGAGGGAAAATTTGATGTTCTAGTGTAATTAACTACAACAGTAGAGTAGGCTAGTCCAGTCTCCTCTTTTTCTCTTATGCAAAATACAATTCTTCTCTACCTTGAAATTCCAGAATGGTCTCCGGAAGGCGAGCAAGAAAACTGGCTATCTTCCCAGGGTATAGATGGAAAAGAATCCCCAAGAGAAATCAGTCCCCTAGGCCAGTGCCATTAGTAATTGTGGTGTCCGAATTGGCACTGCCTGTGAAATGTGAAAACTGAGAAGTTAACCTTAAAACTGGCTATGATATTGTAGGACTGTAGCAGAGGTAAAACCAGGACTGCCAGTATTGCCAAATGCCACTGGCCATCTTCCCTGTGTTGGTACTTGCACCAATGCTGCAAAAGCATTGGCAGTAAAACCTGGGGTGCTGCATCGTGAATCAAAGCAGTGGAGCCAAACTGTACCATGTACCAGTGTACTGTTCTCCTCACTGCCACCTGTTCGCAGTTTTTCTTTAAAGCAAGTTTCACTTAAGAATGTCCTTGATGAAACACTGAAATCTATTAAATTTGTAATTCCTATCCTTGCCTATATGTTTAATATTTAGTGGGAATTTAAATACGCCTAAAGCATTTCTGCTGCATCTCGAAGTCTGATGGTTGTCTTGAGGAAAAGCATGCCTTTGAATTGAGAGCAGAATGAACCACTTTTATCAAAGAACATCATTTTTAATTGAAAAAATCAACCACCAGACAAACTGTGGTTATTCAGATTTGGGTATTTGGTGGACATTTTGTTGAAAATGAGTAAAGGATCATTTCACTTCAGGAAAGCAATTGCTATTATTTACTGCTAATGATAAAATTTGAACTTTCATGAGAAAATTAGAACTTTGAAAAACTTATAATTACCACCATGAGCTTGACAGTTTTCCAATACTTAGATTTTTCTTTTGAGATTGGAAGTCATATTAACAAATGTGATTTTTTGGATATTACATAATAAAATATGTCAACATTTGGAAGGTTTACATAGCTCAAGAAACCAATATTTTCCAAATGACTAGTTCATGTTGTTACAAAATTCTGGTTAACAGATCCATTTGAGGAGCAAGGTTGACTAATAGGTTATAATATAATGGAGTAGGAAAAAGTTTATCAATATGTATTAGACTGTGCATTGCAACCCGATTTGAGAAACTGTCACTTGCCACATTTTGGTGTAGCATCAAAGAAAAGTGTTCACAATTACTTGAAGAGAATGTTTAAAATATCCCTTCCTTTTCTAACAACTATCTGTGTGAGATCTAATTTTTTATATACCTCAACCAAAACAATATCTCACAACAGACTGAAGAAACAGATACAAATGTCATCTATTATGTAGTATGCCTCCAAACTTACAAAACACTGGTACTCTTCACTCTTAAATTTTGTTTTATTTTGGAAACCTTATTTTTCATAAAAATATATTCATATTAACATAAAATTTTTCATAAAAATATATTCATATTAACATAAAATAGGATTATAATTTTCATTTTGAAATTAACTAATGAAAATTAAAAAGGTTAAAAATATTCTCAGCTTAATTCCTCATATAGTAAAAATTGATGGCGCTCTTTAGAGGTTTTCTATAATTTTTAGGGGTATGAGGGGTCCTCAGCTTGAAAAGCTTGAGATCCACTGGTTTAGAGTACTGCCATATTTAAGGTGACTTTCCGGGGGCTGTGGTAGATGATTGATGTTAAAATAAGTATAACATAATAATATACTATTTCCCTCATTGATGTTTGAAGGGAGAGGAAACTTTCACTATATTATTTCTTATAGAACACTTTAATCAAATGTCTCCCAGTGATCAGTGACAGCCCTGGAGAATATTTCTTGTCATCTACCTTTGTTCTTTCCTCAGTTCTATATATGTCTTAAACCGTTTTGGTATGGAGGATATGGGTGATTTTGGAGTGAAGGAAGATGGAAAAGAGAAACTAAAAATTACAAAATGGCCACAAAAGGGCTGTTGTAATAGAACTTTAATTTGAAGACCAGATAGACATATGCAAATAAGGTGCAGATATATCAGAATCACTTCTACTTTAAATGCTTGAATCTAGCTCTTGGGATAAAAACTACAAAAACTTTGATATTATTGCCATTTTGGAGCAGAGTTGTCATTTGGAGGAAGCCTACTGTCAGGATGAATGAATTTTTCTTATGTGAACTTTACCCCCCATAAGGTTCTGTTTGGATACTGCTGAGAGTGTTGGACAGTCCCTTTTCCAAATGATGGTTAGCTTGACATTTCATGATACTTCTAATAAAATTATGTGTCAAGGAAATTGAAAGGCACATTCCCTAGGGTGACAGGTAGAGCGAGCTGCATGGATCTTATGAGAAAAAACTGACCATTTTTTGTCATGAATGTTAATAAGAAATAAATGGGATAAAAGTTATTTGAATTATATTTCTACCTCTAATAAGGCTGCCTCTCTTTCAGAATACTGTCTTCTTTTTTAAAATGCTATTTCTTTCCTCTTCTCCTTTATATTTAATTTATTGTCTAAATGGAAAACATTTGAGCCTTTGAATTTTATGTCAGGATAAAACTTCCTTCCTATGGGATTTTAGGCTGTTTACAGTGAATAATCCTCCTACTTTCTCTCTTTCTTTCTCCTTAGTGTAGTAGAGAAACAAGAAATTTTTCATTGTGCAACTAAGCAGTATGAGGTTGGTTAGGAAGTACTAGTATTTCTTAATTTTCTTCATTACGTTTTCTGCTTAGAAAGATTCCAAACCCCTTATCATTTCTCTTGAAATCAGAATTTGGGTTTCAGAATTAATGGAATGGGATGGGCACCATTGTCCCAGGGTTCTCTAGTAGCCAAGTAGTTAACAGCCTCTGAAGCTGTTTTTTCAAGGTACCCTTGAAACCTGTGTCTAGCCTTGGGAGGAGGGAGGGTGGGGTAGGGGTGGGGAAGCATGTTGTGGGAAAGCGCTGTGTGAAGAGGAAATGTACTTGTGTGTAAGCTGAATCAGAGTATGGGTTTTTCTTCCTTTTCTCTTTTTTGGTTGTTTTCTTGCTTATTTGTTTAGTTTTACTTAACGTTAAAGCCACTAGTGTTAATCTCAAACAATACCTTAGAAAATATTCTACCTGTATCTAAACCAATAAAACCTTGAAAACTTAAAACTAATTCAATACTTGCTGAAATAGTGGGATACTGGTCAACAACTTAGAAAGCAATCAGTTTAGTTCCCCTTGCTCCATCAACTCAATACTCTAATAATGAAAATAGCTGGCATATATACAGTGCCATCTGTTTGCTAGGCTATAAACACTTCACCCCAAAAAGAAGAGGTTAAAACCACTAAATAAACATAGGGAAAAATATTCATCTCTTCACAAAGAATACAAATTAAAGCAGTGAGTAAGGTACAGATTTTCACTTCAAGATACGATTAGGATAATATTTCCTAATATTTTCTCTCCCAGCTTCCCACTGAAAGACATGAGGACCCATGAGTATATAGAAAAATGCAGAAGCTTTAATAATACTAAAAACTAATGATAATAATCTTTCAAAAGAGTTGGGAAACTTTTGTACATGCAGATGAAGATGGACTAAGAGTCACAAGGCGCATTCCCTATCCATGTTACCCCCAGAGAGAAGCAGTCCTGCTGGCCAGGAAGTAAGGAGGAAAAAGCCTGCCTGTCCTACTGATAAACCTTTAATTTTGAAGGTGTTCATCATCCTAAAATCTGATAGTAGCCTCAACATTATGTGGGGACTTGAAGAGATACTTCAGTCAACAAAAGAGATAAATCTCACAATTAAGAACTCAGGAATGAGGAAGTTGTTCCATAAAAATGACTGGTAGTGGGGGTGTGAGGGTAGTTCAGCAGGAGACCTGGGTTCATTTCCTTGCCCATGCACTTCCCCCAAAAAACAAAAAATTCAACAAATGGTGCTGTAATACAGGGATACTCACCTGGAAAAAGAATGAAATATGACCCCACCATACAGCGTGCAAAAAAGAAAGAAAGAAAAGTGAAAAAGACTGGTGGAAAAATCCTAAAGAACACTATATAAGGCATTATATAAGATTCTACAAAGGTTCCATGCACTAGAGTAACTTTCCAGAAACCTACAACTTCTAGATGAGTCCCTGGACCAGATAAGTCCTGAAACCTAGAGAGGCCAGCCTTTCCAGAATATCAGTTAGTTCCATCTCTTGACCCTTTATTATTGAAAGCCCTTCCAACATGAAAAAGGTAGACTAGACATAGCCTAAATACTAAAGAGTAGGTGAAAGATCAAAGGTGATGATGGAGCTATACAGAGAAGGTAAGGTTTAACAAGCAAGTATGATTGCTGAATCATTATATTGATATTTCTTCTAGTCTCTAGTATCTTAGAGAAGCTAGGAGTAAAAACCTAAAATTGTGAAATTGTAACCCATCCAAACTCTGAAATCTGTTCTATAAGTAATTGTTGTGCTGTACTTTGAAATGTATTGCGTTTTTTGTATATATGTTATTTTCACACACACAATAAAGAAGTGATGATAAAAATATGTATATTCCTTCTAGCCTCCAGTGTTCTAGAGCAGCTAGAAGGAAAAATCTGAGATGATGATATGGTATGGTATATAGCCCATGACAAACTACTTGTTGAAGAGTACTCTGGAAACTATTACTTTTTTCTTTCTTTGCTTTGTATATGTGTTGTACTATACAATAAAAGAAAAAGAAAAAAAAGACTGGTGGTGAGCTTTGAGACCAGCTTGTGCTCAATCTAAATAATGATACGGTTTCATAATTGAGTGCAAATGTCAAAACCAATTCCTGAAAAATCTGATAGAGAATATAAAGAGAATAATTAATAATGGCCTAGAGTTAATACAGCAGATTATATTAACCAAATAGATGTAGGAGAGAGATGGTAATGAAAGACTACTAAATTCTTCATCTTAAGAATCGACATGTATTGTTTCATTTTGAACTTTGATAATTTAGAGATGCTATAATTTATAAATGGATTAATAAAAAAGCATCTTTTTGAAAAGATTAAAAACAACTTCTGTTAGAATTTAACAATGTAATTTAAAAGTTGAACACATACACGTACAGGCTACAAAATAGATGATACCTTTCAAGCATCTGTGCCACTGATAAGACTGATCTTTTATGCTAGGTTGGAAACCTCAAAGAAGGCGTACTGTACAGTGATGGGAGGGGCCTTAGGACCGCTTATGGAAGGAAGTGATGTGATCTGATTTTCCTCTTGAAGAGGTCACTCTTGCTGCTGTGTGGAGAACAGGGCTTCAGGGGCAGTGGCGCTAGCAGGGGAGTCTGGTTAGGAAGCTATAGTAGTGGTCCAGCCTGGAGAGGATGTTGGATTGCAATAAGGTGGCAGCTGTGGAGGAGGTGAGGAGTGGTAGGATTCCACCCATGCCTTTGAAGGTGAAGCTGATAGAACTTGTTGGTGGGTTGAACATAGGGTGTGTGACAAAGAGGGGAAGCAGTGGTGATTCCGGGGTTCCGGGTCTGAGATGGAGAACATGGATGAGAAACAGGTTTGGATAAAGGGAGGGTAAGGCAAGATGTTTTAGTTTCCCAGGCTGCTCGAAGCCAATTACCATGAAATGCTTTGGCTTAAACAATGGGAATTTATTCACTCATGGTTGTACTCTGGGAAAATGTCCAAATGAAGACATCATCAAGGCAATGTTTTCTTCCTGAAGACTGGCTGCTGGTGATCCTTGCCACCTGTGCCACATAGCAACACACATGGCAGCACTGGCCAGTCTCTCCCTTTTCTTCCGGGTTTTCTTGATTTCAGCTTCTTGTTTCTGTGGCATTTTCTCTCTCTCTCTCTCTCTCTCTCTCTCTCTCATTAAATGTGGCTGTTCATTCGGCTTTCACCCTACCTTTCTTTTTTTATAAATAACACTACAGTGAACAAACTCAGGTCTATAGATTGTTCTGTATTTTGAATTTTGTTTTGGAATAGATTTTCAAGAGAAAGATGCTCTTTAAATATATTATTAGAATATTTTAAAAAAGTAAATTGTCAGTTATAATGTTATCATTTTATATAGCGGAAGATATCATGTTTTAAGTGTAGACATTTTTATGTAAGGAGCAACAGGAATTTATACAGAGAATTCCTATTTCCTGTCCTTTTCCCTCAATTTAGTACATTTCTCATCTGGCTCTGCTAGACACTGATTAAATAATAAATTAGGTTAAGAATTTCCGAGTGGATAGAGTGTGTAACACAGTTCTGTAATCTTCAAAAACTGAGAGCCACGTTGCAATGTGTATAAAATATATATGTGCTTATTTTATAAGTGAGAAAGTCAATAGGTCTTATTTCATATCCTGGAAAATTTTGTTCATTCTTTTATTCTCCCATTTTCATTTAAGACTATTTGTTGAGTTTCTATTAGGTTCAAGCCACTATAATTGATGCTGGGTTTCAATAGGGATTAAGATAGTCAAGAAGATACCTGAGCAGTTGCAGCACTGTGGACGTGGTGGTGCCAGAGAAAGGACAGGAGCAAGCAGCTCATGCTAAAATACACTAGAGGGCATCATCATGGTGGTTGTGTAAGGCATTCCCTCGAAAAAACCCTAGAGATTCAGCAAATAGAAGGGCAAATCCCACTTGCTTGAAACTCTGGTGAGATTGGAGAAGGACTCTACAAAACTGACTCAAAGAAAAAGAAAAATATTAGGTAGGAAACTTCTTCCTGGACTGCCTGTCCTCTTCCCTCCCCCTCCCTCAGTCCTTGCAACTTGGGGGTTGCCCAGAGACAGTGGCCTGGCCCCCTCCACCTCACAAGGGGCACGGACTCCAGAGGTGCTCACAGCAGCGTGAATGCCTCTCCAGGCACGGGGACCCAAGTCCACAGAGACCCAGGACAGAGCATGACCCTAAGGAGGGCTGCATACAAAAAGACCCTCTGTGGGAGTAGTGGGGAGAACACGATAGAAGGACTGGTAAGAAGGGTTGTGCCCTTGCTCAGTTCAGTTTCTGTGGGCTGGACCACCGAAATGCAAAATGAACTTTTCCAGAACAACCCACCTTTCTGGACTGACCCCATCTAGCTCCCCTGGGCAGCATACCAAGAGAGAGAGAAAGGGAAAGGAAGAGGAAATTTTCTCTCTGGGGAAAACAACAAAAATAACAGCAAAATAAACAGAACAGACTAAGATTCTTGAAGAAAGAACATAGGAAAGGAAGCTTTCTCCTGGTGGTGAAACAATTACAAAAAAAGTACAATCTTCAGCATTGTACCACATATCCAGGGCATGGATCACATGAAAGACAGCTGAGAAAATCTGAAAAGTTAACACGGCGTTAAACACGGGCTATTCTAAAAGTGTAGAATAAGTTGGACCAAGTGTCAGAAAAGAGCCTTAGTACAAAGGCAATCAACATTAAAACCCTAGACAAGAAGGAGGAACTGATTTTCAGAGTTAACAATAAAGATAAGTCATATGCCTAGACATCAAAAGAAAAAAAAAACGCATGCCATATAAGAAACAGGAAGGTATGGCTTAGCAAAGGAAACAGATGAAAACTTCAGGGAGACAAAGTTTGGAACAACTAATTAAAGAATCAATTCAAAGAGATGATGAAAAATATGCATAAAGAGATACAAGATATTAAGAATACAATGTGTGAGCATAAAGAAGCACTTGGAAATATAAGAAATTTAGCAGAATGTATGGGAATGAAAGTCACAATAGAAAGATTAAAAATACATTAAAAGCATATAGAAACAGATTTGAACAGACCAAAGAAAAAAACAGCGAACTAGAAAATGGCACAATTGAAATCAAACAGTAAGAAGAACAGATAGAGAAAAGAACTGAAAAATTGAGCACTGTCTAAGGGACTTGAGTGACAGCACAAAGTGCCCAAACATATGCATCATGGGTATCCCCAAAGTGAAAAGAAGGAAAAAGGGGCACAAAGAATATTTAAGGCCATAGTGGCCAAAAATTTTCCAACTCTCTTGGACATAAATATAAACGTCCAAGAAGCACAGCACACTCCAAACAGAATAAATTTTAAAATGGACCTACTCCAAGACACATACTAATCAGAATGTCAAATGCCAAAGATAAAGAATTCTGAGAGCAGCAAGAGTACAGCACTTTGTCACATACAAGCATGCTTCAACAAGGGAAAGTTCCAATTTCTCATCAGAAACCATGCAGGCAAGAATGCAGTAGTTTAATGTATTTAAGGGACTGAAAGAGAAAAATGGCCAGCCAAAAATTCTTTATCCAGTAGAACTGTCCTTCCTTCACAGATAAACAGAAATTGAAAGAGTTCATCAACAAAAGATGTGCCCTACAAAATTTACTAAAGGGAGTTCTGCAGGTTGAAAGGAAAAGAGAGGGGAGTGGCTTGGAGTAATGTGAAGAAATGAAGATTATCAGTAAGAGTTACTAAGAGGATAAATGCAAAACATAGTAGTACTGTATCCTCAATATACAACCCTACTCTTTAATTCCTATGAGTCATAATACAGTTGAACAAGAAAAAGGCATATGTCCTGATAATGGATATGAATGGAATACTGGAATATTACTTAGCCATAAAAAGAATGGAGTCCTGATGCTTGTGACCACATGGATGAACCTTGAAGCCATCATTTTGAGTGAAGTAAGGCAGACACAAAAGGACAAATATTGTATGATCTCACTAATATGAACTAATTAGAATAAGCAAACTGCTAGAGTTAGAATCTAGAATATAGATTACCAGAGAATAGATTGGGGTAAGAGAATGGGAGTTGAGGATTAATTTGCACAAAATTTCCATTAAGGTTGATTGTAAAGGGTTGGAAATGGCTGGTGGTGATGGCAGCGCATTATTATGAGTGTAATTAACAGCACTGAATTATAAAGGTGAATGTGATTGAAAGAGGAACTTCAGTTCATATATGTGGCTAGAATAAAAAGTAAGCGATTAAAGTACAGACCTGTGTAACACAGTGAGCCTTATTGTAAACGATGGACTATTGTTAATAGTACAAGTCTAAGAATGTTCTTTCATGAATTATAACGAATGTGTGGCAGTGATATAAGGAGTTAATACCAGGGTGGTCTATGGGGCAAAATACACCTAATGTAAACCACGAACAATAGTTGATACTACTATTTTAATAATCTTTCATCAATCGTAACAAAGGTAACTATTGTTAAAAAATAGTACAATTACAAAAAAAGTGCGGTCATTAATTGTAACAAATGTTCCACACCAATGCAAGGTCTTGGTGGTGGGGTGGTATACTGGAATCCTATATTTTATGCATGATTGTTCATTAAATCCACAACTTCTCTAATAAAATGCTTTTAAAAATAGGAAATAAGATAAATTAGCCTTAGTGCAACTTACAGGCATTTATATAGAGTGATATATATACTACCTTATAAGTTAAGACCAGGACTATTAGGGAACATAAAAGGGGAACCTAACAGTTTTGGGGGTGCGTGGGGATATGGGAAAGTTTTTTTTTGTTTTATTTTGTTTTGAGTAAGACTTAAGGAAATGACATACCAAAACCACGTTTATAATACTAGCAACATATAAAACATCTTCTCTATTTTAGTGCTGCAATAGTGTTCTCCACACTTAAACTTCTCCAGGATTCAAAACTTTTTAAAAAGAAGGTAGTACAAGATGATGCTACTTCTCCAGGAATTTCTCCCAGAACTTCTGTATGTATGAATTTAATGTTTATCTTTCTAACTTATTATATAATAACTATTGGCATGCCAGGAGATTGTCTGATTTATTATTTAGATACAGCAAAGGGGTGATAAAGAAAAAAACCATTGAACTCAAAGTCAAAGGATCTGTGTTTTAATTGACCTTTCTGCTGTTTATTAACTGGCACACCTGGGGCAAGACCCTTAAGCTGTTTTGAAATTTTATCTCATTTATGAGCTGATGGGATTGGATGTACTGATCGCTATCACGCTAGTATTCTGTCTGACCTCACTGGTAAATAAAATTATTTCACAAGATTTGCTCTTTATTTCACTTTGAATTTATTACTTTGACATTAACAGTATGACACCTGTGCTGTTAACTACTATGGATTCCTAGTAGATAGATTCTTTCACATTTAATCTCCTAAACCTGTTTGACAACTGGTGTCACAAATTTGTTGGAATTTTTTGGACTTTGATAAGTCCATGTAAATTTTAATGTAGGCTTGTTTAAGATTAAAATATAATATACACAGAATCTTTGTTCATTATTTTAAGCTTTATTAAGCATCGTTATAAATTAATCTAGCATCATTATAAATCATGCCATTGTCTAGCATCATTATAAATCAGCAAAACCAATTGTTCTAAATAGAAACTCATTTTTCTACTATATTAAAAGCTATAGAAATTTTAAAAAGCAACCTAATTCTAAAAATTAACTTAGAGCAATGATTGTTAACTGGGGGCGATTTTGCCTCCCAGAAGACATTTGGCAAAATCTGGAGACATTTTTGGTTGTCACAGTCAGAGGGGTTGCTGCTAGCATCCAGCAGTAGATGCCAGGGATGCCGCTAAACATCCTCGATGCTCAAGAAATCCTACGTGACAAAGAGGTATCCAGTCCACATGTCAGTAGTGCTGAAGTTGAGCACCTGTGCCTTAGATGGCATGGACTTTGACTTTTCGATAGTAATAGAATATGTAGTGGTGGAGAGACTAAGGTATATTGATGGATATTTTATCTCTTAGTGCTAATTTAAAAGACTTGACTCCTCCGGTATTCTGTCTGACCAGTCTAATCATCATCCTGCCTCTGGGCCTCTGTCCTCTCTCATTCTGTTTCTCTCCCTGTGCTTTCAACCTCCCTATCCAATTCTAGCTGCCTTCAGGGCCCAGGGGAGCAGCCGCTCCTTGTTAGCAGGTGCTGCTCGTTGGCTGGGAAGTGCCGAGCTGTCGAGGATGCCGTGGCAAGAAATTCCTAGATCAAATGGAGGTTGTTCTAGATGATTTTAAAGTTTTTCCAAACAAAGTGTCTAAGATTGATTGCCCCTTAGAAAAAAGCTTGCTTTGCACCTGCCTCCCGGGAGCTCTGGTCATTCCCAACCTTTTCATGAAGTGTAATAATGAGGATGTAAATCAAAAGTAGTACATTGTTCTGGTGGAGCATGAGCACCATACAACAGTGTGACGCAGTAGGTTGAAAGTGTGGGCTGTACATTCAGAAAGACATAGATTTGAACCCTGCTTCCTGGAAACGGTGATGGAGTTTAAGTTAGATAGCTAAACTTTGTAGGTCTCAGTTCTCTCTTCTTTAGAATGGAAGTTAATAACCCTTCTTTGGCTTCATTAGGAGGTTAAATGAGACAGTGTATAAATGAGCATTTAGCACAGTGCTGGACACATAAGAGGCACCTCATAATGTTAGCTGATATTATTTATTCTTTTTCAGCCCTTAAAATGATGTTTACAAAAACATGGAAAATTATGATAATATAATTCACAGTGAAAAATGCAGAATGCAAAACTGTTTTTCAACAATGGATACATAGAGAAAAAGAAAATCTGCAAAGCAGAATACCAAAATGTTAATGAAGGATTGTGGAGATTTTATTTATTTAATGTTTATTTTGTGTATTTTATAGAAAATGCAAGAATAGTTTCTAAAATTAAAAATTTTTTACCATTAAATAATATCGACTACTTCTCTTAACTTGTATTTAACATTACGCTAAAACTTTGACATTAAATGGGAAGATAACCATCATTTTAATATTGTTGTAGGCCACTGAAAATAAAGATGATAATGAATTTTTAGATCCTATTTCCCTAAATTCCCGAGAATACTTCAATATTCATCTGTGGTTGAGGTGCCGCTTAGCTTTGGTGATTGCATTTGTCATGCAAATTCGTGGCATTGGAATTGTGAAAGGTACAAATATTCTATTTTCTTAATCAATGTTTTCATAGCAGTTAAGTTTATTTAGATGCAGGGAGTTTTACTGGGATATATTTTATTATAACACTAACATTTTTTAACTTCTTAGCTTGATCTATTTCCAGAATAATTATTTCAGGTTATTAAGTAAGAATTATCATTTTCAGCAGTCCATTGTATTAATGAAAATGGCATATGAGTTAGTGATTTATGCAAAATGGGCAGAGATTTCAAAATACAAATGCCCAGGTCATCTAGTCGGCAGCATAGTAGAGGGGTTAAGAGCACGGGCTCTGGAGCCCCCCGTCTTGGGCTCAGATGCCAGCTCCACCACTGACTTGCTATGTAGCCTTATTCACGTGCCTAAACCCTTCCGTGCCTCGGTTTCCTCCTCTCTCAAATGCGGATGATAATTGTTCCTACCTCTTAAGTGTAGTTAGAATTAAACATGTTAAAATTGGTAAAATTCTTGAAGTTTGGCCCATATGAGTGTTAGCTCTTGTAGTGATTTGCAGTCATCTGTTTGTATATCCTTCTACCCACCCATCTCTATCCATCTCCCAAATTAAATTATTTCATGTAATATCATTATGTTTTGCAACATTGGAATATACTTAAGTATCTCCCCCCAAATGACAACGCATTTCTTTTCAGTGTTTCATGTAGAATCTGTTTTCAGTCTCTATATGCTCCTGTCCTGTGTATGTGTGTGTGTGTATATATATATATACACACACACACACACACACATAATTTCTTGCTTTCTCAATGTGTTTTAAATACCCACATTTGTTTATTTTAGAAAATGATATGACAGATTGTGTGAGCCTCATCAATGAGGTTTGTGTGGAGGCAAAAAATGCAGGTGACACAGAGCTGCAGGCTGAAATCTTGATGCAAGCTGTAATCCTTGGCCTGCAAGAAAAACATTTAAAGGCAGACATCATAACAAACCTTCAGGTATGAAGAAACCTTGCTTACCATTATATTTAAGGAAAGATCTTAGTTAGAACAAAAGGAGGGGTGTTTACATTTCATTATGCACTGAATGTGTTACAATCAACATGGTCAGCTCTTGGTTCAGAGAATTTGGAAACTATACTATCAAAAGGAATAATTTTCTTTTTAAATAGGATATAATGCATTTGCTCCAAGGAAATCGATTCATTTCTCCTCGATCTCATTTAACGCTGGTGAGAAGCATACTTTTGCTGGATGACTTAACAAAAGCTGAGAAATTCAAAGAATCTCCCTCTTCAAAAACAGATAAATTAAACCTGTTGACTCAGGCTCACAACATTCTTATTGAACAGGTGAAAATGATTTTTGTGTCCACAAGATTTAGTAACTTACTTTTTTGTCTCTTTTCCTATTCTAAACCACATTAACCAATTGTTCCTTGCACTGTTGCTTTTATAGATGCTTACTTTTGGAGAAACAATTGAATTTCCTTTATCGAACACTAAATATGCAAATCCACTACTGCCTTTGAAAAATGTCTATCTTCCTCATGTCATCTTATTGGCCAAAATAAAAATGAGAATTGGTAAGAATGTTTAAACATATTACTTTAAAAATTGTTGTTTTCAGGCTGCATTTAAATGGTGCAATTTTCTGAATAATTGTGTTTTATTTATTCAACAAATAGTTTTTTGCTTGTCTACAATAAGCCAAACTCTGTGTGGGGCCCTGGGAAGTTATTGGAGATTATAAAAGATATAGTGCCTGCTTTTAGTGCGGAAGACAGATACAAACAATTGAACAAACCATATATAGGCATGCATGCATCATATCATATTGTGTATTATACATGAATTATATAAAATAATATTTTATATTAAGTAATATAATGAATTATGTTTGTATAAACAAAGTTATAAATTGTGATTAGTACTATGATAAAAGTAGATAAAGTCTGCTTTTAAGAAAAAGGTAGGGAATATTTTAAAACTTCAACTTCTGTGTGAGACCAAAGGGAGAGATATTTATTTAGTGCAAAATTTATATTTTGGGTAGCATTTGACCTAATTTAACTTGCGTGGTCAGTTTATTGAACAGCATAATTATATGAAATCTTGAGTAGAGCATGAGATCTTGTTGGTTGGACAGGTTAGTGTGATGCCCCGATATATCCTGTAGACAATGAATAAAGAAGTATTTGCAAAGTCCCCTTGGGGGAATGGAGAAAAAGGAGAAAATAATCATGCTTCCCATGTGGAGAATTTCTGATGTTCTTGCAAGCAGTGGGGACAACCAAATCAATACGTCAAGCCCTCAATCAGGGGATTCATCCCTATAAAACTTATTCCTGCAAAGGATAGGCTAAGCTATTTAAAATTAGGCCTAGAGTCACCTCCAGAGAACCTCTTTTGTTGCTCTCTTTAAGCCAACTCGGCAGGTGAACTCACTGCCCTCCCTGCTATGTGGGACATGACTCCCAGGGGTGTAAATCTCCCTGGCAATGTGGGACAGAACTCCGGGATGAGCTGGGACCCACCATCATGGGATTGAGAAAGCCTTCTTGACCAAAAGGGGAAAGAGAAAAATGAGACAAAATAAACTTTCAGTGCCTGAGAGATTTCAAACAGAGTCAAAAGGTTATCCTGGATGTTATTCTTATGCATTATTTATATATCCCTTTTAGTTTATGGTATATTAGAGTGGCTAGAGGGAAGTACCTGAAACTATTGAACTGTGTTCCAGTAGCCTTGATTCTTGAAGATGATTGTATAAACATATAATTTTTACACTGTGACTGTATGATTGTGAGAACCTTGTGTTTGATGCTCCTTTTATCCAGGGTATGGACAGATGAGTAAAAAAATATGGATAAAAGATGCAATAGGGGGGATAAAGGGTAAAATGAATTGGGTAGATGGAAATAATAGTGGTCAATGGGGGGGAGCAATAAGGGATATGGAATTTTTTAGTTTTTCTTTCTTTTTCTGGAGTGATGCAAATGCTTGAAAAACATGATCATGGTGATGAATGCACAACTATGTAATATTATTGTGAGCCACTGATTGTACACCATGTATGGACTGTATATGTGTAAATATTTGTCAATAAAAATATTAAAAAAAGAAAGACTAGGGCAGGGGCAGTGCCTATTTAAGTAAAGTAATGGGGGAAGCCCTCTCTGGGGAGGTGGTATTTAATCCTAGACCTGAAATGCAGATGTGTTAGTTGTGTTCAGAGGCAGAGGGAGCAATGACTTGTATACAGGCTCTGATGTCAGGAGCTGAAAGGAAGCTGGTGCAGCTGGAGCAGAGTGGGCGAGTGGCAGCCTAATGCAGGGAGAAGAGGAGAGGTGAGCTGGGGACGGGCCTGCAGGCTCTATAAACATGATGTGGACGTTGGCAGCCACTGGCAGGTTTTAAGCAGGTGCATGACATTTTATTAACTAATCTAGTAGAGCATAGGAATGTACCAGGAACTATTCTCAAAAGGGCTTTAAAATATTAGCTCATTTAATCCTCACAACTAATTCTTGTTTTACAAGGAGAAAACCAAAGCACAAATTATTTTTTAAAAAGATTTCCTTGGCTGCTGGGTGAAGAATAGATTGGAGAGAAGACTGGGGCCAGGCGAGAGTGGACCTGATCGGAGCAGGCAGACCAGTAAGCAGGAGGCTTTTACGATGGAGTGTCAGGAATGGTGGTGGAGGTGGAGTGGAGAGAGGAGAACAGATTGGCATAGAATTTGGCAGTAGGATCAACAGGACTTGCTGATGGCTTGCAATTGGTTGTCGGGGACTAATAGGAGAAGTCAAAAACAATTCCTAGCTTTCTGGCTTGAGCTGCTGGCCGTGTGGGGTGCCGTGTACTGTGATGGAGGCCAGGGAGAAGAGCAAGGCTGGGAGGGGCAGGAGCAAGCGTTCACTGACCATGCGGGGTGCCAGACGGAGATGCTCGGGGCCTGAAAGAAGGTGGGTTTCAGGAAGGTGGCTGATTCAGGAGTCTGGAGCCAGAAGACCGGTCTGCTATGGCATCTTTGGCTCATCTTTGACCTATCCCTACCTTCCATAATGTATGTCCTGTCAGGTGCCAAGTCCTTTTTCTCTGGAAAATCCCTTGGTCTATTCCTTTTTTTCTGTTCTAACTGCCACTGAAATACCTCTTCAGGTATAAGTGATTGCAGGAACTTCCTCTTGGATCTCCCTTTATAAGGCTCTCCTCATTCCAGCTTAGTCTGTGTCCCAAATCCCCTCTTCCCTCGTTTAAGACCTCTGATGATTCTCCCCAGTTTCCCTGATCATGTCTGTCCTCCCTTTGCCCAATCCTGTTTCATTTGCCCCTGACAAGTGTTGAACCTAAGAGCTCTCCGCAGGAAGCTTGCCTCCTAATATATTCCTCTCATACCTCTAAAGGTTGGCCTTGGGATCCAGGTGGCAAAGCCAGTTATCAATTATTGGCCCAACATTAACAAGTCTTACCTAGATGAACAAGTCCCCCTCTTTTGAACATAAGAAAATTTGTCACCTATTCTCAGCAGCAGTATCAAGAGGGGAAAAAGTCCCATTTTAATTTCTGTTTCACATTCATTAAGGCTTAAATCCTTCATATTATCTGTGTCTTATCTTCCCAGTAGATTGTAAACTTCCCATAGACTGGGACAGTGTTTTAAATTTCTTTTGTATCAATGAGAAATCTAGCTCAGGGCTATGAAATAATAACAGTACACTTTTGGATCAAATGTTATTCCACAAATGCCATCATGGCTTTCTCATGGAGCAACTGATCACTTCTCATTGAATCTTGGACTTTACTCTTAAAGGAACATTATAGTACTGTTTTCAAAATTCAGTTAGAACTGTGGACCAGATAAGTCCTAAAATGCAGAGGGGCCAGTCTTTCCAGAACATCAACTAGTTCTACCCCCATCCCATATTATTGACAGCCCCTTCCAACATGAAAAAGTTAGAATGGGCATAGCCCAAATACCCCTAAAGAGTTGGGAGAAAGATCAAAGGTCATGGTAGAGTTATACAGAGAAGGTAGGGTTTAACAAATTAGTATGATTGCGGAATCATTATATTGATATTTCTTTTAGTCTCCAGTACCTTAGAGAAACTAGAAGCAAAAACCTAAAATTGTAGAATTGTAACGCATATCAACCTCTGAAATCTGTTCTATAACTAATTGTTGCAATGCACTTTGAAATTTATTGCTTATGTATATATATATAAATGTTATTTTTCACAAAAAAGAAAAAAAAGAAGGAGGAATATAATAGAGAAGATAGGATTTAACAAATGAGTATGACTACTGAATCATTACATTGATATTTGTTTTAGTCTCCAGTGTCTTGGAGTAGCTAGAAGGAAAAATGAAAAATTGTGAAGCTGTAACCCTTCAAAATACCAACCTTCAAACTCTGTTCTATAACTACTTGTTAAAATGTACTTGGAAATTTATTGCTCTTTTGTATATATGTTATATTTTACAATTTACAAAAAGTTAAAAAATTAATTTTGAACTATTTATTTGTAATTCTTAATTTTTGTATATATTTTTCTGCTTCCAACTTTTAATAGATGGTGTTCTCACCTAGTCCTAGCTGCCCTAGTTCCACTCTCATGCCCTGGACTTTCTTTTCCAGTCCACTCCTCTAGCACCTGTCCCTGACTCTCGTACTAGGCCCTTTCCCTGTTGCCGAGAACGTTCCCATAGACGTCCTCTGAGGAGCTCCGTCATCATTTGTCTTCCTCTCTATTGTTCTTATCCCTCCTGCACTCTGGTTTTCTTCAGCTTTTGGACTGCGTTTGTGATGTGAACTCCAAGAATCCTTTGTGTTGGAGGTATAGATGGTCTTTTTGAATAAATAAAGTATGAAGTTGATTACAGTAATCACAACATGTGTAACTGTTTGCACTTTTGCCTATTGCACTTTATCCAGTTAATCAGTCATTTGGATTTAAATTATACTCAAACAGTCTACTTTAAAATTACTGTACATTTCAGCTACTTTACTGACCAAAACATCATATTAACACAAACTTTAAGTAAAGCCATTTTTGTCTGCTAAATTATTACCTTGTTTCTTTAAATTTATTATAGACTGGTAAAGAAGATTTTGGAGAAGAATATGTGTAAAAATGCATTGTATCTATTTAGATCACAATTGTTGCAATTTGGTATTGTATCTTTTAAAATCCTTGACTTAAGTGTCCATGAACAAAAAATACATTTTAACAAATGTAGTGATGAGATTGCTGTTCTTTTTTTCTAAGCTCTATTAACTTGCTTATAAAACTTTAAGAAATATTTCAAATATATATTTGTATCTTACAAATGTAGGATTTTTGTAAGTATTTGTTTTTTTTAGTAAAACAAAGTATCTCGAAGACACAGTGTCTTATGTTCCTTCATAGTAGACTCATCAGGTCCTTAAATAATAAACTTGCTAATAACTGTTTTAAACCTCAGGAACATGTGCCTCCATATGCTGAAAGACTGTGCATGGGCCTGTCTGCTATTCCACAGCCTTTTGCAGAGTCCCTCTAATCAGCATAATGAATTAGACCAGCTCTGCTTCCCTCTTACTTCAGGGGAGCAGGTTTCTCCTTATTCAAACCCAGCCTTTCAGCCTCCGCTCTGGTTCTACCCTGGCTCCTCCTTTGCCAGGACCTTGCTTCACACTTACCAGTGTCTCATACAGCTTCTATCCTTCTTGATCAAGAGATTCTTTTCCACTCATCCTCTCAATTTGTAAATATGTTCAAATTTCCATCATTGAGAAACAAACAAGCAAAATAAATAAAACAAGTCAATGAACTAATAAGTCAACCCCTTAGCCTCTCTTACTCTTACATTCCCTTCCAGCCAGACTTCTTACAGCTGAATTCTGCTCATTCTTTCCTCTTTCCTCACCTCCCTTTTGCTTCTTAACCCACCTCATTCTGGATTTTGACCAGAGAAATCAGTCTTGATGAGGTCACCAAGCTCTTAGTTCACTGTGCACTTTCCTGACCTCTGCGGCATTTGACATTGCTGACATTGATCACAACTTCCTGAAACTGCTCTCCGAGCCTTTGGGTTCCCAGATACTACCTTCCCAGTTGCCGTCTTTGATTGCTATCTTAATCATCTTTATGAGTTCTTTTTTCGCAGACTGTTTTAAATAAATGCTCCCCATTTATTTTGACTTAAAAGGCTTCGTATAAGGTGGTGCAGACCTACCTGCCCACCCTCTTACCTTCTTAACCATCTCAACCTTCCAGCCCACACAACCACTGTAGCTTTGTGCTCGTGCCTTTAGACCTGCACATGTGCTGTTTGTTCACTTGTTCCATCTGTTCATTTGGAACAACCTTCCGCAGAAACTCCACTACCCCTTCATCCTTCTCTTATCCACCCCCGACCCAAATTCAAACATGCTTCCTCTAACCCAGTTTATCCTTCAGATCTCAGTTAAGCTCACATCCTCTAGGAAGCCTTCCTGAACCTCCTCGTTTTCCCAACTAGTTGAGATATCCCCGCTCTTCCAAGTGATTACTCTTGTCGTAACACTCACCACATGGACATAAAGGACAGTTTACTTGTCTGAGGCCTCTGTTAGAATATAAACTTCTCGAGACAATGATTTTGACTGAAATCAGCCAACCAACCAACCAATCAGTAATGGTGCATTCAGACTTTATTCCTCCAGTGAGATACTGTGCAGCTACTAATAACAATGTTATGGGATAATTTTTATCCAATGGAAAGATGTTCACATTTCTATGGAAAAATGTACAAAATACAAAATTACAAAGTATTCATTATGTACATCATGATAGCATTGGAAAATAAAGATGAGAAGGAGGATTTATACCAAGATTTTCACAGAGGTAGCTGGCGTAATAGTGGCTAAAGTTTCTTTTCTTCTTTATGCTGATCATTCCTCTTTAAATCTTCTGCAAGGATCATGTAACTTTTGTGATAAAAAAAATTAAGAAATATTCTTTAGTCCAGGTATAAACCTATTTTCTCTCTGTTTTTAAGTTTATCTTTACATTAAATTTGAGAGGAGATGATGGAAACTATGGATTTAGCACCATATCTGGCACATAGTATGCACTTAGTAGATGTTAGATTCTTCTCAAATATTTGGATAAAAATAATCAGTGGACTGTTCTGTAAAAAGACGACTAACACCCAAGTGAGCAAATACGAGAAAGCGTGACGTGGAGCGCATATAGCAGGCTGGGTCAGTGAGGGCTGGGGTCTGTAGGGTCTATGTGTGGGTCAAGGCATTACCACTTCTTAGTTTGATCTTGGAATTTACTGAAGCTCGTAGATTCTGATTCCTTACTGCAAAATGGTGCTGGGACTATTTACCTTGTATCTTTGGAATAAGCAGCTGAGATAAAGTGTAAATTGTATATGACAGTGCCTAGTTCATAGTAATCATACAATTTATACCTACCATCTTTATGTTTACTACTTATTCTTTGTTTTTTCAAGATGTTATTTATTACCTTTTGGCTTATTAATTTAGAAGCTCTATCATACTTCATAACCTTTCCTTTCCTTTTCCAGTCTCCAGATTCACACATCTCTTTCCTAATCTGATAACCAGAACCGCCTGTCTCCTCTCACAATGATGCTCTTAACTGGTACCTTTATAAGCTCTCTCTAGTTACATGAGAGCTTTAGATTAATTTTACTTTCCTACTTAAATCTCACCTTCTAGAAGTGACCTTTAGAATTTTCCTTCTGTCCACTCTTAGATTTTACTGAGCTAATTTTTGATCCAAAATATTTTCAGGTTTTCCTTTGGACTATTTCCTCCCTTTTAAAGGAAATTCTATTATTTAGATTATCCAATCCCAGTCGTTCTACCATTATCTATTGTTATTTAACCATTTCTGGCAGAAAGGCTATTGCTTATCTTCCTTCTTGTTTTCATCTTCTTTGTCTATCAGTCTGTGTTCTGCTTCACAGGTTGTTGATTGGGTCCTTCTTTTTTCTTTTTTGAGTGTTTTCCTCAGATGTGGTCCTGGCTGATAGTCTCTCAGATCACTTGTTCTCTGCAAATGCATTTCTTGCACTCTGTCAGGTGTGTGATCTATTGATTCAGGTTAGTATCAAAATCTTGGGATGTGGCATTCTCTCAGGATTCCCTAGATACTGTTCCATCATTTCTAGCTTTAAATGGTACAGATAAGAATTGTGATGCCAGTCTAATTCATTTCTCCTTTACTTTTGGTAAGAAATTTTTTTTTTTTTTTTGTCTGAAAACCCATAAGATTTTGCCCTGTATGCCTGTAGTTTGGGAATTTTACCAGCATATGTTTGGGTATGTGTCTTTTCTTTCTTTGCCTGTGGAAACTGCAGTAGGCCTTTCCATCTGCAGACAAGTCTTTGCTAGCTCAAGGAATTTTTCTTCTTGCTTAATTATTGCCTTATCACTATCTCTTTTCCTTTTTATTCTTCAGCAACTATTACAGCTGGAGCTAGACTGCTATGGTTCAGATCTTAAGCATATGACAACTTCTTTGTGCCTTAGTTTCCTCATTTCTAAAATGGGGATAATAATAGCACCAACAAACATCACTGGGTTGTTGAGGAGAGCAAATGGGTTTATTGCCTAGAACAGTGCTGGTCCTTAGTAAGCACTGTTTAAGTGTTGCCTAGTATTATTTCTCTGTCAAGACTGAAATCTGCCTTCTGAGTCTATTAACTTTGCCCTTATAATTTACATTTATTTATTATATCTTTTATCTATGATTTGACATACTTCTACTTTACTTGATCTTTCAGACCATTAATTCAAGTCTCTATGTTAACCATCTTCACAAAATCATCTTTTAAAGTAAAAATTAGTTTTTAGTTTCAGAATATCTATTGTGTGCTATGTTTATATCTCTGTACATACTCTTATTTTTAAAAATTCATGTTGTCATCGACTGTTTTATTTCACTGATTATCACCTCTTCTGGGAGTTCAACTTGTTCTTTCTCTTTCTGCTTTCGAGGTTTACCTTGGTGGGCCATTTCACTTTGTCTCCTTGCTGAGGTTTAGGTCCAGCTGCTGGATTAACTTCTGCAGTGGCAATGCTGCGGTTGGTGATAAGAATAACTAGTTCTGCCTTTATGGGTGGTTTAGTATAAGCCTTCAAGAGTTCAGTTCCCTGTAGAGGTGCCAGGAGAAGCTGCAAAGGCCTGCCTCAGGTATAGAGAGAACACAGCTTGTCTGTGCAGATGCCTCACAGCATCTCAGGAACCGAGAAGGCAGCCCTCCTCTGGAGCTCACAGACTCATCAGGTTTCAGGCTCTCATCAGGATGTTGTCCTGAACCTTGTCCCAAGGCTGTATGCCTCTGGTTCCCAGGCTGTTGTCCAGCCCAGAGAGCAGAAAACTCCTGCGCCGACATTCTTTGCTCTTACCCGTCACCTTCTAGGACTGACCCACTTGCTCCTGTACCAGTAGCCACTCAGCTCAGGCAAGGCTGATGATTGAAACAGGAGGGTGCAAAGGAGGGCAGAGGGGTGCAGTCAAATCGTCGTCCACCCAGAATCTTCCCCCTTGACCTCATCCACCCAGAATCTTCCCCCTTGACCTCCATCTGCTCCTCTTCTTTATTATTATTACTGAATGTTGTTATTATATGACTATCATTGTCATCAGTTGGAACTTTTATTACGTTAGATAAATCATTTTATCTCTATGTTGTTGAGTTTCCTCATTTATGAAATCTGGTTGGCCTGGCTGGCCTCTATAATTCTTTCAAGCTCTTTAATTCATGAGAGCTATTTTTCAACATTTTTAGTTCACAATTTGTTGTATTATTAGAGTATTTGATTTCTACAGGAGCTTAAAGTACAGATTGTGTTAAATTGTACAGATTGTGCTAAATCAAATGTATTCTCTGCTTTCCTGCCTTACTAATCTTGAAGATGTGTCACCACTCAATGACAATACTGTTGTTGTTTTTAAAACTCGCTTGAAGCTGAACAGCTTGCTTTCTGTTATATTAAATACAGCCTTAAAAAAACAAAACCGAAAGCAGCTTTTCTGTCAAAACAACGTCAGCCTCACAACTTCTTTTTTCAGAGTTGATGTTTATTGGAAAAAAGAACACTTAAATATTATGAAGCATAAAATAATCTGTGTCTTGATACTTTCTCAACAGTTTTCCTTTATAGTGGTAGTATGGATTGCATCATAAGAAGAGAGTCATTTATTTTTTTTCTCCTTTATGAGTACCTCTGACCAAAAAAGACATTATGAGATTATTTTTGTTAAACAAAAAGTAAGCACCCTGGCTATTTAAGATTATTTTTCCCATCAATGATTGAATCTTGATTTTCCTTATTAGATGAAAAAGTAAACTACTAATTGTATAGTAGGAGTAAATGACAGTCGCTTAAATTTCTTTCAGTCATTCGATAAGCATACTTTTACTGAGCACTACTTATATGCAAGAATGATACTAGAGAGAACGGATATGATAGGGAGCCAGTCTCCATCTCTGCCCTCAAAGAGCCTATTACCTAAATGGGGAGAGAGAGAAAATAGTAATTTCTGTAATAGTTCATTTAAAATCCTAACAAAAATCTACACAATTCAAGTGTTGTTATATGTAGGTGTCTTAATGACATGAGTATAATTGTCATACATATACATATACATATACTAATAAACAGCTGCAGTACAATTTGAAATGTTAAGAACTTATAAATATGGGAGATGTTTTGAAGTATGAGCTTTTATTGGATAAATAGTATTATAGCCTATATTTACTTCCCTTCTTACCTGGGATCTAATCGCAACTGATAATGCTGGGGTTAAGGGCCTAGTTCTCTGGAGAAAGAACCCTGGTTCAAATCCCTCAAGCAGATGATTTGACTTCTCTGTGCTTCAGTTTCCTCACCTGTAAAATGTGGATAAGAAAAGTATCAGGCTCACTGACTTGTGGGATTGAGCAGATTGAACATGTAGTGTATGTAGAAGGGCTCCTGGCTTGTCTAAGAGCTTTGTAGGTTTTAGCTATTCTTACTCTTCCAGGCCCGGCTCTCCTACTCCCCTGGAGCCCCTGGGAGCAAGGACTCTGGCTTCTCCGTCTCTGTACTTTCAGCCTGCCTGGCCCACAATAAGGGCTCAGTAACCCCTCTATGGATGAAAGAGAGAAGGGGAGGAAGAGAGAGGAAAAGAGAGAAAGCTTTCCCTAGTTCCTGCTGATCCTCTAGCACATTCCTGAACTAAAAATTTAAAAAAGTTCTAGGTCTCTTGAAAATCCTTTGTAGGGCATAGCATCTTGGAGTCAAAGAATTTCAGAACTGAAAAGGGCCTTTGGTATTTCCTAGTTCTGCTGCCTTATTTTTCAGAGGAAAATACCCAAGGCTTAGATGCATACAGGGACTTGTCTAAAGTCTCAGATGACATGGTAGTGCCAATAACTGGCCAGGACCCAGCACTTCAACTAGAACCCTAGTCAGCATCATTCCGCAGCCCTATACTGTGTATAGTCCTCTACTCTTAAATTATCCAGTCAATGTAGTATCTCCCACAGCTGTCTTCTATTTCTTATCCTAGCTTAATTTCTTTAAAATTATCAAAAGCCAAGGGGATTATCATCTGTTAGCTTAGACATCCTCATTCTTTGGGAAGCCCTCCCTAACCTTTCCCAGGTCCCTGTGATCTGTTACCCAAATGCCCAGGGGTTCTTTCCCTCGTGCACAAAGCATTTTGACTGCCTGTCTGCCTGTTTATATTTCCAGTAAACACTAAGCTTCATGACTTCCCTCTTACAAGACAATGCAGATTTGTAGTGTAAGGCCTAAGTCCTGGGGTAACATTGCTAAGGTTCAGATCATAGCCATGCCACTTACTAGCCACGTGATCCTGGACAAGTTATATAAATCTTGCTGTGCCTGCATCCTCTCCTCCCCTTTTTTTCTTTGTGAAACGAACATAATGATAGTATGGGTGCAGAGTTGTGAGATTACAGAAGATACTCATTAAAGTACATAGGATGGAGACTTACAGGTAGGGAATACTCAGTAAATCTTAGCTCTTATTAGTTCTTTTCTCATTTTCATCCAGTGCCTAGGAACGCACTTGACTCTCATTAAGCACTCAGCAAATATTTGTTGAATAAATAAATGTCTGTCTGTCTTTGAGCCTGCACAGAATAAATCTAATGCCCCTTGCACTGCCCCTTTCAGTCCTTTATGTTTGACAAGTGATGATGAGGACATACAAGAAGTATTCAGTGGCCCTTGTCCATAATGGATTTGATGTCTGGTTGAACCGTATGCATAGTAAGCAGACACTATAGTGGCGAATAGAAAGAAAATGGTGTGCTATTGTTGTATGCAAATTTTATTGGCAGTCACATAAAATGTTCAGATTTTTTCTGGAAGAACATGAAGGTTGCTTTGTGAAGCATCATATGATTTTAGAACCAAAAGATACTTTAGAGAGTATCCTTCATTTAAAAAATGAAACTGCATGTTGGAAATTTATCAGATATAAGATTGCAAAGGGCTTTTGTTGGGGTTCATTAAAATACTGGATATTTGTTTCTTTCAAACATTTCTTAGATGCTAAAAGCTGTAAACACCACCAGAGCTCCTAGCCAATGCCATTAGTGTAAAAGAAGTCCTGCATGAAGGCTTTTTAGGAACACTATGAACTGTATCACTTCTACTTCATCCAACTGCTTGTCTTTTAGGACATACAGTGGCAAAGCAAATATATTATACCCTTAAAAAGAAGGAACCATCAAAGTGGTTACCTGCTCTTCATGTCTTTGAAACGGCATTGAAGCTTTGTAAGTTATCAGCAACAGAAGAACATGAGGTGGAAGCTGAGATTCTTTTTCTCAAAGGTAAGATATATTTGGGGTTAGAACTATGATACAGTTTGTGAATTTCTTTTTCTAGTGACAGTAGACTTCTTGGAAATCTTCTTGAAAATTTCAGACTAAAAAAATACAAATTTTACAGAGGGTTAGGTGATGACAAACTTAATTTTAGGAAGAAGAGCCCTGCTTAGTTAAGTCCTCAGAAATCCTGGAGAAAGACATAATAGGTCTTTCTTGATTGGCTTACTTTCCAGCAGGAAAAAAATAAACAGGATAGCACATAGGTTCCTGAATTTCAGCATGAACTTATTTGTTCCTAAGTTCTAAACTATAGCAAAAGGAAAAAAAAACATAACTTTGTATATCTTGTTCTTCTTTCAGGCAAAATAGAACGTCAAATATTGATGGAAGAGAAATCTCCGACCTCACAACTTGAGAGTTTGTTTGAGGCTATACAACTAAGCCTGAGAAATGATCAAAACTCAGGGTAAAAATAAAAGTCAAACCATCTTCCCATTGTCATAGCAATATGTGTATTTTGGGTTTAGTCCCATGTTCTGGTACTACTTTAAGTATTTGCGGTTGGGATGACTGGAAGTTCCCTTCATGTCAGGGCTAGTTCCATTAGGTTTACTGACCTACAACCTCATTTGTGGTCCTGGTTGACAAGGGCCATTATCACGGTGGCATACTGGACTGTGAAGCACAGTCCCAGGATTGAAATTGTACTTAGAGGGGATTTATGTGGTTCTTCACTCTGGGTCATCAGCATCATGGCTGGCCAACTTAATTCTAAATTCTTAATTATAAAAATCACCTCTAGATTGAGAGTAAGCCATCATCCTTACTCCTAAAGTGATGAAAAATGGCCCTGCCGGAGAAGTTTGATAGTGACGACACACCCAACCCATACCAAGCCCTGCTTTCTATATAACCCTGTGCTTCGCTTCTCCTTTTGATTGGTGTGGGAGGAAAAAGAAAGGCTCAGTTTTCAAGGGATGTTCTTCCAGTCCTGACCTTTACATTTCTAGTACCTTGTGTCCTAGAGTATTCTGGGATGGTCTTGATGCTGGGCATAGCGCAGCAGTCATGGCACAGAGTGTCACTAGCACAGGACAAGGTAGAACACTCAGCTCTCTGTATGAGCTTCCAGTTTCAGTGGGGAGAAAGAGGCTGGTGCTTGCGGCCAAAGGTGCTTTGAAAAGAAGGTGTGACATTGTGACAGATGCTGGTTTTGCCTCTATTTACCTTTTATCGACTCAGAAATTGTCGTCAAGTGATGCAATATGATTGTGAGTGGTGAAGCTGTTAATTAGTATGATACTGTATCATTTTAGGTTGATAAGAGACTCCTACCTAGAGATGGCCCTATTATATTTATATCTGAGGAAGCCAAAGTGCAAATCTTCAACAATACCAGTACCATTGAAGGTAATAAACCTTTATTAAAAATTATAAGTTAATTGCCTTTGATCTTGTTATTTCTGTAATATGGTGTGATTGAAATATTGAGTCTGATTTTCCTGGTTAACTAATAGAAATAAATTTCATTTCTTTACAGTCACACTTAGCTTTAGATACCTCTTTGGATATTTTATGTAGGGTTCTGGAAATAGATTTCACATAGATATTTTTTCCTGTTAAATTGTTATCCATGACATACAGGTATATGTATATATTCAACCAGTGGGTCATTGGTATTGGTCAGGAAATTGAAGGAGATGATATGTTACTAAGCAGATTGACAAATAAGGGTCTCAATACTGGTATGGCCAATAAACCAGTCACCGTGTGATAGAGTCATTCATTCACTCATCATATATCTATGGAACACCTGCTCTATCTGACCCAGGCACTGTTCTAGAGGAAAGTGATAAAGTAGTGCTCATGACAGACTCAGTCCCTGTTTTCCTGGAATTTACCTTCCAGTAGAGGGAGGCAGACAATAAACCAGCTGTGGAGGAGAAGAGTATGGAGATGACCCTAGGCCAGTGAAATTCAGGGTTGGGGAGAAACTTGGGATAATGGGAACAGGAATGATTGTGGTGGGAAGAGATGATACTCAAAGTGGGATAGATGGGTGAAGGAGACATGCAAAGACCTGCAGTGGTGGAGGTCGACCTCAAACGAAGATGCAGAGCTATCTCCAAAGCCTTGTGAAAAATGCAGATTCTCATTCAGTAGGTTGGGCTTGGGCTTTGAGACTCAGTGGTTCTTAGGTGCTCCCAGGCGTGGTGATGCTGCTGTTCTATGGATCTCATGGGTAACTGTCTAAAGTGAGTGAGGCTGGAGAGGCGGCCACGCACGGGGCAGGTCTGAGATGTGTGTATAAGCTCAATTACTTGTTTTTTCTTTTAAAATTTCAGTAGGCTTTTATATTTCATCCTAAATAATTCTTTGACATGCTACCCACCCCCATCCCGAGAGATCTTTTTAGAATTTTTTTGCGGGGACATCACATTTCTAATGTTTGAGAGAGGATAAACCTGATTTAAAACCTTTGGGCAAATGGACATCCAGAAAATTGAGTTATTCATGTGGTAGCTGTCTTAGGTGGATAGCAGCTATTATTTTTAATCTGAATAATTTCCAACTAGAAAACTTCCTTTTTTGTAGTGTGAAAAACATATTTATTTCTGGTAAGAGAAAAGAAATCTTTGCTTCCATACCAAGTGGCCATGCAAATTAATTAATAGGATGCTAGGATAGTAATATATCACCTTTTTGACCTTTATTATATTGGAGAAGTATTTATACTTAAGAGCTTCAAAAAGTTAGAATTTGAATGAAAGGCAACAATATGATCGTTATTTTCTAAATCTTGACACTTTATAAATATTTTAGCAAGTCATACTGTTACTAAAGGCACAGTAAACAGCCAAAAAGAACTAAAAAATTCATCCATGCCCATGGACCATTAAAATATAACATTTAAAATGTGTCCTAATAAATGCAATTTGTTATAAACCCTTAAAAGAAAGCACTATCATTTCACTAGTATGGAGAGTCCATATAGCAAGAGTGCATTTGAATCCTAAGTTCATGACATACTAGCTGGGTGGCCTTTCTAAGCCTATGAAATGGAAATGATGATCTGACCCCTTAGAGTGGCTCAGAGAGTTAAGCAAGATAATTGGCCTGGCACAAAGTTAGTACTCAAAAAAACATGCAACTATTATTAACATTATGTAACTTTGGCTAAATAGCTACATTATTTTTTAAGTATTTTGCACATAGTGGATATTAATAATTACTTCTTATTTAAGTTGAATGTACTAATTCTTGAATATTCATTTATTCATTGATTACCTAAACACTTGAGTGCTTAATGAATGTTAGGCACATTGCTTTCTTCTCATAAAAGCACAGTCTAGCAAGGAAGAGAGCCATATTGCAGTGTGATGACTAAATCAAGGGACTAATCAAAGCAGGGACTAATTGTGCTTTGGAGCAATGCTGGAGAAGTCTTCAGAGATGAGGTGAACTTTGAAGGACTGAGTAGGAGTTTTCCAAGCAATTGTGTAGGAGAAAGACAGTCCAAAATAGAGGTAAAAGCATGTACTCATTTTAGAAGTGGATTTACTGAGGTAAAAATTTTTCATACCATGAAATTCATCCATTTTAAGTTTGTAATTCATAGACTTTTAATACATTTTCAGAGTTGTGCACCTATCACCAGGATGCCATTTTAGAACATATCCTATAAAAATCCTTTGTGTTCCTTTGTAGTCACTCTCCAGTCCTACTCCTACTCCAACACAACTTTACCAATCTCTAATCTGATTTGTCTCTATTAAGTCATCTTTTCTGTATATTTAATATAAATGGAATCAAATCACATACACTTGTAGTCTTTGCATCTGCTTCTTTCATTTAGTATGGTCTTTCTGAGGTTCGTCCATTGTATAGCATGTATCAGTATCTCTTTCCTTTATATTCTTAAATAGTATCCCATTATATGAATACAGCACATTTTCTTTATCCACTCAACAGTTGATGGACATTTGAATTGTTTCCACTCTTTGGATATTATGAATAATGCTGCTTTGAAAATTTATATACAGAATTTTCAGTGGGCAAACGTTTTCATTTCTCTTGGGTCTATACCCAAGAGTTCCATTGCTAGGCTGTATGGCAGCTCTGTGTTTAAGATCTGATAGACTGTTTTCCAAAGTGGCTGTACTATTCTATGTTCTAACTAGCAATGTATGAGGGTTCCAATATCTTCATATCCTCATCAATGCTTTTTGTTATCTATATTTTTGATTATAGCCATCCTCATGGGTGTGAAGTGGTATTCATTGTTATTTTGATTTGCATTTCACTCATAACTGATGATGTTGAGAACTTTCATGTGCTTATTGGCTGTTTGTAAATCTTCTTTGGAGAAATGTCCATTCAAGATGGATCATTTGCCCATTTAAAAAATTGGGAGGTACTGAGGAGAGGGGTCCAAGATGGCAGCTTAGTGAAGTGTGGGATTTAGTTTGTCCTCCAGAGCAGTTAGTAAATAGCCAGGAACAGTACAGAACAACTGCTGGGGCCACATCAGTGACTAGGCACACAGTGTACATCAGATGGACACGCTGGACCAGCTGTGATCTGACCCAGAACCATGAGTCCCCCAAGACATGGAGGCCAGTGCCCCTTCCCCCCAGCCTTCTTCCCAGAGGGGAAAGGAAAGAGACTTTACTAACAGCAGGGTCTGAGCACAACCAAACTCCAACTGTGGAATTAACAAATTCTGACTACTAAAAATAGGCCCCCAGCTCAGCTGAACCTTGAGTAAAATCTGAGGTTGCTGGTTTTTGCCCAAGCACAGTGAAGGCAGGGCTGACGGAAAAAGAAAAAAAAAATACAGAATTTTTTTGGGATTGGACAGTACAAAATACTTGAAAGGGTCTGGGCCCTGAAGTAAAGGAGGGGGTACAATAGGACCTGGAGATACATAGAGCAGTGTACCAACTTAAGCTCTTGATTGGCAAACCCAAGGAATGGGTGTCCTGTTCTGAAAAGGATTTCTTTTTCCTTTTCTTTTTTTGTGGCTGTGTTTCTACGGCTTGACTGCTCTTTGGATACAACTGCAAGGCTTATCATGCTCCAACTACTCCAGGCAGGAGTATAATTAAGCTTGTCTGAGGTCTGTGCCTGGTGGGGCCCAGCTCAGGTGGAATCCCTCCCTCAAGGAATTCAGACCCCAGGGTCTGGAAAACTGAAGCAATTAAAACCAGCCTACAACCTCTCTTCTGTCTCAACCATGTCCCCAGCAATGACAGTGTGCTGAAATTAAAGGTACCACATCACTTTATGCTGATGGGACCTACAAGCAGACAAGCACCACACACTGGGCAGGAGAGGAAAAACACAGAGTCTAGAGGCTTCATAGGAAAATCTTTCAACCTGTTGAGTCTCACCCAACACTGGCTCAGGTGACACTTTCCTCCTGAGAGGAGGCCAGTCAGGTCTGGGAAAATCTAACTGGGGTCTATAATACCTAAGTAGACCCTCCTAAGGGAAGGGCAAGAAACAAGAAAACAAGAACTAAAAAATTCTGATCTGTTAAACAAAACCTAAGCTAGAAGTCTAGAATAAGCTGAACTGAATGTCAAAGAACAGATAGACAGCAAAGTCATCCAGCAAGAAAATCATAGGTAAAAAAAGTGAAAACAATCTCTAGAATAAACTAATTAGGTAAGTTAAATGCCTAGATGCCAGCAAAAAATAATGAATCATATTAGGAAAATTAAAGATATGGCCCAGTCAAAGGAACAAATAAACAATTAAAATGAGATACAGGAGTTGAAACAATTAATTCAGGATGTTTGAACAGACATGGAAAACCTCATCAAAAATCAAATCAATGAATTGAGGGAGGATATAAAGAAGGCAAGGGATGAACAAAAAGAAGAAATAGAAAGTCTGAAAAAAAAAATCACAGAACTTATGGGAATGAAAGGCACAGTAGAAGAGATGAAAAAAACAATGGAAACCTACAATGTTAGATTTCAAGAGGCAGAAGATAGCATTAGTAGGCTGGAGGACGGGACATCTGAAGTCCGACAAGCAAAAGAAAATATAGGGAAAAGGATGGAAAAATATGGGCAAGGGGGCGGGCCATGGTGGCTCAGCAGGCAAGAATGATCGCCTGCCATGCCAGAGGACCCAGGTTCAATTCCCAGTGCTTGCCCATGTAAAAAAATAAATATATGGGCAGGGACTCAGGGAATTGAATGACAACATAAAAGTGCGTGAATATACGTGTTGTGGGTGTCCCAGAAAGAGAAGAGAAAGGAAAAGGAGAAGAAAAGCTAATGGAGAAAGTTATCACTGAAAATTTCCCAACTCTTATGAAAGACTTAAAATTTTAAAATTACAGATCCAAGAAGTGCAGCATACCTAAAACAGAATAGATCCAAATAGATGTGTTCCAAGACACTAATCAGAATGTCACATGTCAAAGACAAAGAAAGAATTTTGAAAGAGGCAAGAGGAAAGCAATCCATCACATACAAGGGAAGCCCAATAAGACTATGCAAGGATTTCTTAGCAGAAACCATGGTGGTGAGAAGACAGTGGTATGATATATTTAAGATACTAAAAGAGAAAAACTGCCAACCAAGAATTCTATATCCAGCAAAATTGTCCTTCAAAAATGAGGGGGAAATTAAAACACTTTCAGAAAAAAAAAATCACTGAAAGAATTTGTGACCAAGAGACTGGCTCTGCAAGAAATACTGAAGGGAGCACTAGAGACAGATAGGAAAAGACAGGAGATGAGGGGTGTGGAGAAGAGTGTAGAAATGAAGACTATCAGTAAAGGTAAAAAGAAGAAAAATTAGATATGACATATAAAATCCAAAAGGCAAAGTGGTAGAAGAAAGTACTTGCCCTTACAGTAATAACACTAAATATTAATGGATTAAACTCCCCAATCAAAAGACATAGACTGGCAGAATGGATTAAAAATCATGACCCAAGTATATGCTGTCTACAGGAGATGCATTTTAGACCCAAGGATAAACATAGGTTGAAAGTAAAAGGTTGAGAAAAGGTATTTCTTGCAAACAACAATCAGAAAAGAGCAGGAGTAGCTATACTAATATCCAACAAATTAGACTTCAAATGTAAAACATTAAAAGAGACCAAAAAGAACACTGTGTATTAAGAAAAGGAACAATTCAACAAGAAGACATAACAATCATAAATATTTTATGCACCAAGCCAGAGTGCTCAAAAATACATGAAGCAAACACTGAAAAGCGAAATAGACACATCTAAATATCCATAATAGTTGGAGACTTCGATTCCCTGTTCTCATCAATGGACAGAACATCTAGACAGAGGATCAATAAAGAAACAGAGAATTTGAATAATACAATAAACAAACTGGACTTAACAGACATTTATAGAACATTACACCCCACAACATCAGGATAGACCTTTTCATCAAGTGCTCATTGATCATTCGCAAGGATAGACCATATGCTGGGTCACAAAGCCAGTCTCAATCAATTTAAAAAGATTGAAATCATACAAAACACTTTCTCGGATCGTAAAGGAATGAAGTTGGAAATCAATAATAGGCAGAGGGCCAGAAAATTCATAAATATATGGCAGCTCAACAGCACACTCTTAAACAACCAGTGGGTAAAGGAAGAAATTACAAGAGAAATCAGTAAATAGCTTGAGGCAAATGAAAATGAAAACACAGCGTATCAAAATGTATGGGATGCAGCAAAGGCAGTGCTAAGAGGGAAATTTTTTGCCCTAAATGCCTATATCAAAAAAGAAGAAAGAGCAAAAATTGAGGAATTAGCTGTTTACTTGGAAGAACTAGAGAAAGAACAGCAAACTAAGAGCAAAGCAAGCAAAAGGAAAGAAATGATGAAGATTAGAGCAGAAATAAATGAAATTGAGAACATGAAAACAATCATGAAAATCAACAAAACCAGAAGTTGGTTCTATGAGAAAAATCAATACGATTGACAGACCCTTAGCAAGGTTGACAAAAAGAAGAAGAGAGTGGATGCAAATAAATAAAAACAGAAATGGAAGAGGAGACATAACCACTGACCTTGCAGAAATAAAGGAGGTAATGAGAGGATACCATGAACAACTTTATGATAATAAACTAGACAATGTAGATTTAATGGACAACTTCCCTAAAAGGCATGATCAACCAACATTGGCTCAAGAAGAAATAGATGACCTGAACAAATCAATCACAAGTAAAGTAATTGAATTAGTCATTAAGAAGCTCCCAAAGAAGAAAAGTCCAGGACCAGATGGCTTCACATGTGAATTCTACGAAACATTCAAGAAAGAATTAGTACCAATCCTGCTCAAACTCTTCAAAAAAAATTGAAGAGTAAGGGAATCTACATAACTCATTCTATGAAGCCAACATCACCCTCATACCAAAGCCAGAAAAAATTACTACAGGAAAAGAAAATTACAGACCGATATCTCCAATGATTATAGATGCAAAAATCCTCAACAAAATTCTTGCCTATCGAATCCAGCAACACATTAAAAGAATTATACACCATGACCAAGTAGGATTCATCCCAGGTATGCAAGGATGGTTCAACATAAAAAAATCAATTAATGTAATACACCATATCAACAAACCATAGCAGAAAAAACACATGATCATGTTGATTGATGCAGAAAAGGCATTTGACAAAAGTCAGCATCCTTTCTTGTTGAAAACACTTCAAAGGGTAGGAATAGAAGGGAACTTCCTCAACATGACAAAGGGAATATATGAAAAACCCACCGCTAGCATCATCCTCAGTGGGAAAAACTGAAAGCTTTCCACCTAAGATCAGGAACAAGACAAGGATGTCCACTATCACCATTGCTATTCAACATTGTGTTGGAAGTTCTAGCCAGAGCAATCAAAGAAGAAAAAGAAATACAAGGCATCAAAATTGGAAAGGAAGAAGTAAAACTCTCACTCTTTGTAGATGATATGATACTATATGTTGAAAACTCTGAAAAATCCATAGCAAAACTACTAGAGCTTATAATTGAGTACAGCGAAGTGGCACATTACAAGATCAACACTCAAAAATCTGTAGTGTTTTTATGCACTAGTAATGAGCAATCTGAGGGGGAAATCGAGAAAAAAATTCCATTTACAATTGCAACCAAAAGAATAAAATATTTAGGAATAAATTTAACTAAGGATACAAAAGACCTATACAAAGAAAACTACAAAAAATTACTAAAAGAAATCACAGAAGATCTAAATAAATGGAAGGGCATACTGTGTTCATTGAATGGAAAACTAAATATAGTTAAGATGTCAATTCTACCTAAATTGATTTATAGAGTCAATGTGATAGCAATTAAAATCCCAAAAACTTACTTTTCAGAAATAGAAAAATGAATAACCAAATTTTTCTGGAAGGACAGATTAGCTGAATAGCTAAAAATATCCTGAGAAAGAAAAAAATGAAGTCAGAGGTTTCACACTACCTAACTTTAAGGCGTATTACGAAGCTACAGTGGTCAAAACAGTATGGTACTGGCATAAAGATAGATATACTGACCAATGGAATTGAATAGAGTGTTCAAATATAGACCCTCTCATCTATGGACAATTGATCTTTGATAAGGCAGTCAAGCTAACTCAGCTGGGACAGAACAGTCTCTTCCATAAGTAGTGCTTGGACAACTGGGTATCCACATGCAACAGAATGAAAGAGGATCCATATCTCTCACCCTATACAAAAATTAACTCAAAATGAATTAAAGACCTAAACATTAGATCTAAGACCATAAAACTTCTAGAAGAAAATGTAGGGAAGTATCTTATAAATCTTATAATAGGAGGCGGTTTCCTAGATTTTACACCCAAAGCATGAACATTGAAGAAAGAAATAGATAGATGGGAACTCCTCAAAATTAAACACTTTTGTGCATCAAAGAACTTTGTCAAGAAAGTGAAAAGACAGCCCACACAATGGGAGACAATATTTGGAAATGATATATCAGATAAGGATTCTGGATTCTAGTATCCAGAATATGCAAAGAGATTGTTCAACTCAACAACAATCAGAAAAAGAATCTAATTACTAAAATGGACAAAAGACATGAACAGACACTTCTCAGAAGAGGAAACACAAATGGTAAAAGGCACATGAAAAGATGCTCAACTTCCTTGGCTATTAGGGAAATGCAAGTCAGAACCACAATAAGATACCATCTCACACCCACCAGAGTGACCATTATCAATAAAACAGAAAATGACCAGTGCTGGAGAGGATGCAGATAAGGCCCACTTATCCACTGTTGGTGGGAATGTCAAATGGACAAGTACTGTGGAAAGCAGTTAGGCCATTCCTTAGGGAGCTAAGTAGAGAATTGCCGTATGATCCGGCAATACCATTGCTAGGTATCTATTCAGAGGACATGAGGGCAAGGACAGAAACATACATTTGCACACCAATGTTTATGGCAGCATTATTTACAATTGCCAAGAAAAGGAAACAGCCTAAATGTCTATCAACAGACGAGTGGCTAAACAAGCTGTGGAATATACATATGATGGAATATTATGCATCTGTAAGACAGAATGAAGTTATGAAGCATGTAACAACATGGATAGACATTCAGGACATTATGCTGAGTGAGATTAGCCAGAACCAAAAGGACAAATACTGTATGGTCTCACTCATGTGAACCAACATTAATGAATGATCTTGGAGAATTTCAGTTAAGACCAGGCCATCAGGAGATAGAAATAGGGTAGATTTTAGGTAATTGGAGCTGAAGGGATACAGATTGTACAACAAGATTGATTGTAAAAATTCAGAAATAGATAGCACAATACTACCTAATTGTAGCACAATAAGTTAATATACTTAATGAAGCTGAATGTGAGAATGATAGAGGGAGGAGGGCTGGGGGCACAAATGAAACCAGAAAGAAAGATAGAGGATTGATTGGAACAGTGAATAAAAAAGTGTTTGCAAAGTTCTCTGGGGAATGGCAAGAAAGGGGGAAAATTCAATTCCATATTTGGAGAATTCCTGATATAAGCAGTGGGAACAACTAAATCAATAGGCTGAACCCTCAGTCTTGGGGTTTGTTCATATGAAACTTATCCCCGCAAAGGATAGACTAAGCCTACTTAAAATTAGGACTAAGAGTCACCCCCAGAGAACCTCTTTCGTTGCTCAGATGTGGCCTATCTCTCAGCCAACACTGCAAGCAAACTCATTGCCCTACCTCTCTCGACATGGGACATGACTCCCAGGCATGTAAACCTCCCTGGCAACATGGGATAGAAATCCTAGAATAAGCTGGGACTCAGCATCAAGGGATTGAGAAAACCTTCTCAACCAAAAGCGGAAAGAGAGAAATGAGGCAAAATGAAGTGTCAGGGGCTGTGAGATTTTGAATTAATATATGGCTAGAGCATGGAGTAAAGGTCTAAATCCATCTTTCTACACGTGGGTTTCCAAATGCCCCAGAACCATTTGTTGAAAAGATTGTCTTTTCCTTACTAAATTGCCTTGACATCTTTGTCAAAAAAAAAAAATCAATTGATCATAAATTTAAGTGTTTATTCCTGGACTCACAATTTTGTTTCGTTGATCTATACATCTACCTTTACATAAATAGCACAGTGTCTTGGTTGGCATAGCTTTATAGTAAGTTCAGAAATTGGAAAGTGCATGTTCTCCAACTATGTTGTCCTTTTCAGGATTGCTTTGAATATTTTAAGTGCTTTGTGTTTTCATTTAAATTTTAGAATCAGCTCATCAATATCTGCAAAAAAAATTGGCCAATTTTGATTGGGATTAGGTAGAATTTACTGATCAATTTGGGGAGAATTGCCCTCCTAACTTTATAAAATCTTCCAACACATGAGTTTAGATAATTGTTCATTTATTTAGATCTTGCTTCATTTACCTCAGCAATGTTATGTACTTTTCACTGTACAAGCCTTGTACTTCTTTTGTTAAGTATATTTCTATTTTGAGTAGATTTTTTTCTTAATTCAATTTTCAGACTGTTCATTGCTAGTATATATAGAGAAATATAATTGCTTTGTATATATTGTTTAGTGTCCTGTGACCTTGTTCATTCTGTTTATTAGTTCTAGTAGTTTGTGTGTGTCTATTCCTTAGGATTTTCTATTTATAAAATCATGTTTTCTGCAAATGAAAACAATTTTACTTCATTTTGAATCTAGTTGTCTTTTATTTCTTTTTCTTGCCAGCTTACCCTGGCTAGAACCTGCTGTATGGTATTGAAGAGAAGTGACGAGAAGTGACACCCTTATCTTATTCCAGATCTTAATTTTTTCATTCAGTCTTTTGCCATTAAGAATGATTTTAGCTTACATTTCGATAACTTCCTTTTATCAGGCTGAGGAAATTCCCCTTTTCTGTTAATTTGCCAGAAGTTTTTTTGGTCAGAAATGGATGTTTTCTTTTGTCAAATGCTTTTACTCCATCTACTGAGATGATCATGTGGGGGGTTTTCTTTATTCTATTAAGAACTGTATTACTTTTTCCAATGTTAAACTAATCTTACATTCCTAGAATAAATCTCGTGTGGTCATGCTATATGATCTTTTTGATACACTGCTGGATTTGTTTTGCTGATATTTCTGAGTTTTTTTTTAACCATCCATATTCATAAGGGATATTGGTCTCTAGTTTTCTTGTGCCATCTTCTCTGGCTTTGGTATCAGGGTAATACTGGCCTCATAAAATGAATTGGTAAGTATTCCCTCTTTTTCTATTTTCTGGGAAAAAATTGTGAAGGATTGTATTTTTTCTTCTTATATATCTGTTAGAATTCACCAGTGAAGCATTAGACTGGGCCCTTCCTACATTGTGGGAAAATTTTTAATTAGCAATTCAGTTTACTTGCTTGTGATAAGTATATTCAGATTTTCTATTTCTTCTTGAGTCAGTTTTGGCAATTTATTTCTTTCTAGACATTTGTCCATTTCATCTAAGTTGTATAATTTATTTGCATAAAATTATTTACAGTGTTACCTTATAATTATTTAATTTTTATAGGGTTGGTAGTGATGTACCCTCTTTCAGTCCTGATTTTTTGTTAGGCTAGCTGGTGGATTAAGAAGGTTGATCTTTTCAAAGAACTGACTCTTGGTTTTATTGATTTTCTCTATTGTTTTTCTGATTTCTGTTTCATTGATTTCTGCTGTAATCTTTTTTTTTTTTTCCTTCTGCCTGCTTTGGGTTTAGTTTGGTCTTTTTCTGGATTGTTAAGGTAGAAGCTTAGGTTATTGATTCAATTTCTAATGTAGGTTGACATCAGAAAACATAGTAAAGAAATAAAAGAAAAAGTAGACAATCATTTCAATAGATGCAGAAAATCATTTGACAAAATCTGATATCTGTTTATGATGAAAATTCTCATAAAGGTATAAATTTAAATTTCCTTTATACAGTGCTGTAGCTGCATCCCATAAATTTTAATATATTGTGTTTTCATTTTTATTTGTTTCAAAATGTTTTCTACTTTCTCTTGTGATTTGTTCTTTGACCCATTGTCCATTAAGAAATGTGTCCTTTGGTTTCCGAATATTTGGGTGATTCCCAAAGTTATTTTGATTATTGATTTATAATTTAATTACATTGTAATTGGAGTACATATTTTATATGATATTAATTCTTTTAAATTTATGGAGACTTGTTTTCTGACCTAGCATAAAATCTATCTTGGAGAATGTTCTATGTGTGCTTAAAAAGAACGTTCATTTTGTTGTTGTTGGGTAGATGTTCTATAGATGGCAGGTCAAGTTGTTTGATTGTATTGTTCAAGTTTTCTGTATCTTTGCTGATTTTCTGTCTAGTTATTCTATCAAATACACTTTTATTTTTATGCTACATCTATAATATATATATAATATAATAGATATAAATAACAAAAATAGTATAAATAATTAATGTAATTATAATACAATAAACTATTTTCTGAAGACTCTTAAAACTGCTAACAACAATTAAACAAAGCATTTTAAGTGATGGTTTTTCATAACACCTCCCCAACCTGAAAAATGTCCATCATATTTTTCCCTAGTCAAAATTGGAGCTCTCCATTCTGAGCTCCAATCCTCAATTAAGTCTTTATCTAAATTCAACATGACTTCGTCTTTTTAAATTTCTTTTATCCTAATTGTACTTGAAGTCTAGTTATTACTTGATGTTGTTCTGTAGTGTTCTTCATTTCATGCCTGTTAGTTTTTGTTCCCAGGACTTGAGTAGGTAAAATTACTCAAGCTTCTATAGGAAGTAAATTGGCCTTTGCTACCCCAGAACCTGTATGGTTCCATTGCAACTAGTGACTCAGGTTTTCTTGTCTTGGGACAGGACTCCATTGCTCAGATTCTGAATAGGGAGAACCCTCCAGATATCATTTACCTCTAGCTTCCCGTATGATTTAGGCACGACATTTGCACATTGTATTCCTGCTTTGGAATCAGGATTTTCTATTGCAGTTCCTTTTTCTTGGGAGTCTTCTAGCTAGAAATCAAGGAAAGATATTTTTATTATTGTTGTTTTATCTTGCAGTTTTGATGAAGATGAAAGAATTTGGTCAAAATATGAGCAGCAAGGAATTAGAACCAATGGGTCTAGACAATATATGAATTGAATAGTTAGCTCTTTCCAGAGTATTTGAATCTTCGATTGACAGTTAATGCTTATTTTGGTCATCTTTAACAATGTAAAATGGATACCATATTGCAGGTGGAGTTTCTGTTTATTTTTGTAAACATGACTTTATTACGTTTAAAAACTGAAAAAATATATATAAGTACTGGTAAACTGTCATTCACTGTTGCTTTTTACTATTCTATGGAACTTCATAACATCGTCCCTTTAACATTTTCAAAGTTAGAAAGATAATAGCAAATACCTATCAAGAACTTTTAAGTAATAGTCACATTTTTAACATCTGTACACATAATTTACATGTCCTTGTTAAAATGGAATTTGGTATGATAAAATTACGCAAGCTCATTGTAGATATCAGAAAAAAAGATAAAATAGTTTGATCACCTTTAAAACCTGGGGGTAACTAACCACTGGTAATTTTCTCTGCTTGTATGTACAGAGCAAATCCGTGTGTGTGATCAAATTTTGCATACTGTTTTGCATACTGTATTGATAGTTTTCTTCTCTAGTATATTTTGAATGTCTTTTCATGTCAATAGAAACATCATTATTCTTAGTGGCTACATAGCATTCCATTAAAATATCATCTTCAGAAGATAAGAAAAATTTGCCTTACTCTATTTTGTCATGAAAATTTTGCCATGTTTTAGGTTACTTCTAGAAGGCAGAGCTCAATAAAAGAAACTACAGCAAATACATTTGAAATGTACAGTTCATTGGCCTGGATTGCAATAAGAGCTGCTGCACAGGTTGGTGGGATTTTTGTTTGTTCTTTGTTTTCACTGTTATCGCTGTCTTTTCAGCGTACCAGCTGAAAAGGCAACACAAGGCATGTATACAGGGGAAGAGAAAACTTCACATTCCTTGGGGTTCGTGCCAATGATGATTCTTTGGAAGGGTTAGAAATACTCTTTTTATATGTAATGTTTTTAATCTCTGTTTGCCAGACATAACTCTGCTTGTTTCAGCTTTTCATTACAGTTAAAAATTTAACTAATGCACATCACTTTAAATAGCTATGACAGATATTTGCCAAAATATCAGATATATGCATATATGTATCTGCCAATATTTTCATTAAATTCTCAACTGTAATGATTTGTTTGACTATGATATGTAGTATGTGTTAAGGGATCACATTATTTTTCAGATTGTCTTAACTTTTTCTCCCAATGCATACTGAATATTATTTTATGAATTCACATTTACCTAATGGATAATTTGTAAATCAAAAAGCTTAACTTTATGAATTTTAATTTATATATTAACTATAGGTTAGTGAGGCTGTGCTGACTATTAATCTACTCATTGGAAAAAAGAATACTAGAATTGATAAAGTTAACCAGATGACTTTACCAAATATCCCAGAATTTGCAGCTGTGGACCTTTTGTCTTCATATACAGATTATTTGCTTGGTAAGTTTAAATGTCTAGACATTTTACAAAACCCTGATCAAATCTCAAACCACTCTGTGGTGGTTGATAATTACGTTAGTTTTTAGGTTCGACGAGATAATGGTTTAGGGACCCTCCTGGGGACAATGAAGGTCCAAAGAGCCTAGCCACCAAAACAGAGGGTCCTCAGCTCACTGCACATCATCGTGACACTGAATTAGCTGCTGCATTTCAGATGAATGTTTCTTTGAAAAAGATCTTTCTTCCTGTTTACTTTCCAGTTCACATAGGAAAGTAGGACCTTTTGGAAATGTTTGAGGGACCTTCTCTGATTCTCTGATTTAAGATGTATATTCACTCTCAAACTCTCATACAGCTCCCTGCTCTTTTCCTTAATTAGTATATATTTGCTTGTATGTCCATGTATGTGTTTAACCTTTCCCATTAAGTTGCCATCGGCTCCATGAAGGCAGGGACCTTGACTATTGGAATTGCTCTTTCATCAACAGCAAATCTCAGTGCTTACACAGAGTGGGTTTCAATAGTAATATTTGTTAAATGAATTAATGAATGAGAGATTACTAGAGTTTAAACTTGGCCTCACTTTTGTTACATTATTTATGGCTGCTGGGTTAGTTAGTAAACTACAATATAAATCACTAAATCAGATCAATGATAACATAAGTACTTAATGTTCATTTATATGTTTGCCCATTCATTCATTTGAAAAATATTCATTGAGTCTTTCTTGTATGATAGGTGTTAAGAAGCAAGGTACTAAAAATCTGACTTCAGACTGTTCTTAAGCCAAAGTAGATGAGAAATTTTCCCTTTAATCTGATCAGAGCAGACGTAGTCTTCCTGCAGCTTCTGAAATCATGTATAGGCAGCAATGAAGGGTTGAGTCATCGCTGAAGACTTAGTGTCTGAATGTCCCCCTTCCTTGACTCTTTCCAAAAGAATAGGTGGCCCAGACCATTTTCAAACCTAGAAATGGTTTGTGTTAAGTTAAATCATTAGATGCACTTTTTTATGCTGAGGTCTTCTTTTCTTATTTCCATTTCCTTCATCAGGTTTCTGGGCCATAGCCTGAGCCTTCAACTGGGTGCATGGTCTTCCTCAGGGTCCCTATGGAGGGGTTGTCTAGGGACACAGCCATTGGTCCTGCACGGGGAAGGCTGGCAGTGCAGCAGCTGGAGGGGTTGCTCACCACTTGTGCTTGTAACTGCCTGGAAGCACACTCCCCACTGGGTTGGAATGTCCGGTATGCAGCCCTCTAGAAGCACACATGATGGTTTTGCTACAAAAAGAATATAATATAAATAATCAAGAGACTTCAGTTGATATCCTGATTCTGCCAAATAATTTAATTTCTCTCAACCTCCTTGTCCTAGTCTGTAAACTAAGAAATTTAGATTTATTATGAATAAGTCCCAAATATGAACATGGCATGACTCTATGATTCAGTCTTTCAACGCATCTATTTCTTCTAGATACACACCCCTTATTATGCTATGTTTACTTTATTCATTTCCTTGCTTTCTACCAGATTTTAGGGCAGGGATAAGAGATGAGTTTCATCTAACATGCTGTATTAGTTTTTGCAGGAATTATGTTATATGACAAACCACCCCAAAACTCAGTGACTTACAACAAGTTTTTGTTACGCACCGGAGTTCAGTTGTCCTCCATGTACACCTATTATGAGAACCAAGCTAAAGGGACAGGAGTTACTGGCTGCATGCTTTTCTCATGATGGATCACCAGAGCATAAGGACTGAACCAATCACAGGAACACATTTAAGTCCTCTAGTCACATCCCATTCCTTTGGTGGTAGCAAGCTGTATGGCCAAGTCCAACATCAGTGGAATTATACTCTGCTTACCAAGGGAGGGAGTAGGTCTTGAATGTTTGCTGAATTACATATGGCAGATTCAGTCTAGGGCTGCTGAGGAGGACGGTGAACACCTATGTAGAAAGACAGGAAAAGGAGCTAATGTGATCAGTTAATGAAGTTAGCCACAGGTGTACCATGGGGATTGCCATCCCCTAAAGAAAAGGTCTTAATTGATCAAGTTGGTCAGGTAGTTTTCATCTCAGTTCTGTTTCCTACTAAAATGTGTGCTTTCCTTTTCCATTTCTTTGGCTTTCATAGCATATTCCAATTTTCAGTTTCCATTTTGTACACTTAGCACTTCTCTACTACTTTAATTGTGAAATCACCAAATTTTAAAATCTGACCTGTTTTGCATTTTGCTTCTTCTTCAGAATAATAATTTTTCCCTCTAGTCTTTTCTTGGCAGCCAATAATTAATTCATGCTGACGATTTCCCTTACTTTAGTCTTCGGGTTGGAGGGAGGTTCTGAATACCCACCTGATTGCCAAAAATACCCAGATGGCAATGAAGTTCTTATTATAATGAATTGCTAAAGGGCAAAATCCGTTAACAACTGCAAAAAAACTTGTTTGATATTTTTTACATTAGCATAAATTAATGTCCAGAGGAAAACCTACTCAGTAATCTTAGCTTAAAACAATGCCAGTATTGATCTGTGTACCAGTTGGTGACCAGTATTAATTGTTATTGTGTGCAGAGCACTGTACTAGACATTTTCACCTGTGGGGAAGGAGGAGTCAACAGTACACAGCAAGGAAGAGGCTTCTTGCCTCCCATGAGCTTCCAGCCGTGGACAGTCAGACAGGCCTGCACATTGAAATTTTACAAATTCCTCTTTTAAGAGATCATATTAATAAGGGCCAATTAATATGCCAAAAGTTAAATGAACAACTTTGGGGGGTGCTGAGCACAGGCAGGAGGGGCAAATGAGTTAACATTTTTCTGAAGGAAGTGTATGGTGGGGCAGTTGTTAATGGACTCAGAGTCATGGGTATGGTGGGGCAGGTGGGGCTGGGGAGGCATGCTTTCTCTGTAGAGCAGTCAAAAGGCTGATGGCAGGATAGACTAGTCAGGTGTGCAGGATGAAATCTAGGCCATCCAGCCAGAGCCAGAGCAATTGTATGGCATCTATAGAGCAATAAGGTAACAGAATGGTTCCGCTGGTCCAATTGATTCAGGTTTTCTCTACATTGCCTCATAGTAACGGAGGCTCTGAAATGATATCGACAATGTAGGACCATATTTAGATTCAATCCAAAAAACATTTATTGGATGCCTGTTTTGGACTAAGTAATGTTCAAATATGCTCAGTCTTTCTGCCTTGATTTTTGTGTGTGACTTTAATAAAAAGGTCAGCTAATATAAAAAATAAAACAGTTAAATTCTACAAGACATTTCAAATTAAAAGTAACATTTAGGACTAGTAGTCTTGCATGCGGCCTCTCCCGACTAAATATGCATGATGTGTAGAAAAATACCAAGTCTTGTGATGCTAAATAATAATGTTGGTAACCTATTGTCAGAATATAAAAAGAAACTTATGGAGCACAACTGAGAATGATGACAGACCTCTACTATGTGTTTGCCTCTTGAAATGAGCAAACTTCCCAGCCTGAAAAATATATAATTTATTCATGCCTCACTGCCTTGCCTCTGGTTCAGAGACACAAGGTCAATATCAAATAAAAGCTGGGTTGCCAGCCATTTGCTACTATCATCCCTTCTCCAGTTCCCAGCAATGGGAACTAGAGGGCCATATTAATCCTCAAATCCCAAATGGTTAAACCACTTACAGATGAGAATGGAGAAGAGTCATCTGAGCTAACAATGATAATTTGCATGTCGGTGTGTGTACTGTATTGCATCAGTTCAGGTTGTAGACTAACCTCAATGAAGCAGACTTTCCTGCTCCAAGGCCTGCAAGAGTTTGGAAATTCCATTTAGAAATCTGAGAAGGAACACAGGTGTGGCCAAGAGCAGACACAAACGCCATCAATTGCCTGACATCAGGTAGAAAGAGGCCCTCTGTAGAATAAGACAGAGTCAACAATGGAAAATAAGACACAATAGATGTGTATTGTCATTGTACTGTCAAACCAGTACAATGGAATGCTATCCTGAAGACTTCCAGCAAGAGTTACCCTTCAGGGATTCAAAGGAAGCTTGAATGGTTTGATACCCCTAGCAGGGTACAGGTATAAAGACTGAAACGGAGCAGAAAGCTTTAATACAGGAAGTGTCAGATAATAACCACATAAGTGGCACTGATGCTGTGTGCTAGTGCTCGCTTACACAGTTTCATTCATCCTTTAGAGAAGTCCTGTGAGGATTCATTCAGCACATTTGTAAATTGGGTCAGGTGCTCAGAGAGTCTATGTAGCTTGAATAATATTCTGCTGTTAATTCAAACCCTAAACTATCCAGTTTAAATGGCTGTGTCCTTAATTGTTATGTTGGATGTGATTTTTTAAAAAAATTACTTACCAGGACCCAAAATGCAGAATTGATGCTTCTGGTCAACTTTTGTACTGATTGAACTGTTCCCATCTAAAAAAAATAATAAAATAAAACACAGAAATTGTTTGCATTTATAACTGAGCTTGAAACAAAAAAAACAAAAAAAGGAAACCTCGACATACTGAAATAAAATGGAGGATTTATAGGCAGGAGGATTTGTAAGCAGGAACTGAAGTTGAGGGACTCGGGGGGTGGTACTCCATGGCTTCTCTTGCAGGGAATCTGGAAAAGTGCCCGCCGGAGGGAACGTCCCCGCCTCACTAACTGCATAAAGCTTGGATTCATAAAGGGCTTGTACATGAAATGAGGACAAGAAAAACATTGCCCACTCACCAGAGTAGAAACAGAAAAACATGCCGAGTCTTCTGAGATAAATTTTATAGTACATATTATACCTGAACATATCCTTACACCCCTTTTGGATTATTAAAAGAATAATAATTGTTACAAGTATTCAGTCAGAAAAAGCAGATTTTCTGCAAAGGAACAAAAATGGAGCTGGTCTTAATTTTTCTTGGTGATATTGAAGACCAGACAATGTTGGTCAAATAATTGGAGTTTTTTTCTTTTAATCTCATTAAGTTTTTTGAATAGAAATTTATTCTTAAGAATCAGTTCACAAGGTATAGATTAGTAGGTAGCCAAAGTTTCCCTTTTCGTCTTCTTAGTCCTCATACCCAGAGGTAATCAGTATTATCAATGTATTAGTTTCTTATTGGTGCTGTACCAAATTACCATAAACTTAGAGACTTAAAACAACATAAATTGTCTTACAGTCTGTCAATCAGAAGTCCAAAATGGGTTGCATCGGGCTGACATGAGCGTGTTGGCAGAGCTGCATCCTCTCTGGAGTTCTAGGGGAGAACCTGTTGCCTTCCTTTTCCAATTTTTAGAAGCCACTCCCATTCCTTGTCTTGTGGCCCCTTCCTCTGTCTTCACATTCAGAAGCATAGCATCTTCAAACTCTCTGAATTTCTGATACTCTTGCTTTTCCCCTTGCCCTCTTCCACACTGAAGCCCCCCTGTGGTTACACTGGACCCACCTGCACAACCCAGGATGCTCTTCATCTCAAGGTCAGGACCATGATTCTACCTGCATCCTTAATTCTTCTTTGCTGTGTAACCTTACATATTCACAGGTCCCAGGAATTAGGACATAGGCCTTTTTGCAGGGCCATTATCTGCCCACCATGATTGGTTTCTTTTGTTCCCTACCAGAGATATTGGAAGCAGAAAGAGATTTATTACAGAGTATTAAATGATTTGGAACAAATTCTAGGCTGAGCATCCAGAAATAACTGAACCACACATAACCATGCTGCCATGGGAGCCGCTGGGTTTGTTTTCAAGGAAGCTGTAGATCAAGATCTGCCTATAAATGGGAAGCCCCTCCTACAGCTGCAGGCTCAGGAAGTATACTGCCCCTGCCAGAACCCATGCCAGCAGAAGAGATGCCTTGAATTCTGCCTCCCTGACCAGTTAACACAGTACCAATTTCATGTCTTGAATGTATATGCTAAATTTGTGATACCTAAACTATATACAGGATCCTAGCTGCAAAGAACTCCAAGAAATATGATTTTTATCTTTGTAACTTCATTATGGGAAAGCACTTTAGTAAGTTAGGATACACGTCAAGTGAACCAACCTGGTATATATGCCAATATATTTTTATAGTTTTCCTTAAAAATAAAAATAGTAGTAAAGTGTAAACACCATTATGCTCCTTGCTCTTTTTTTTCCCTTTAACTTAATAAGTGTATCTTGGCAATTTTTTCAAATTAGTTCATAAACAGCTCTTTAAAATGGTTACATAATATTCCTTTATAAAGATGCACCATAATTAGTTGAACTAGTCTCCTTTTGATATTTAGGTTGTTTCCACACTTTTACTATTACATTCATTGATGTTATATGTGACATATCACAGGTGTGTATAACCTTATACCTGTATAATAATTTTGTACATGGGTTAAGATATCTATCTGGTCAGTTCCCCTATAGTGAAATCATTGGATCAAAACGTAGATTTATTTCTAGTTTTGATAAATTTTGCCAAATGCCTTCCATAAAAGTCATATAAGTTTTTAGTCCTGCCAGCAATTAGTGAAAGAAAGATCTCTTTTTCCTATACCTTTGCTGACACAGTTACCTTATATTTTAACCTTACTGATCTGGTGCGGGAAAAAAGGTTTAATGTTAATTTGAACATCCCTTAGTAGAGATAAAGTTGAGCATCTTTTGTGTGAATTTTCTGCTCATAGCCTTTGCCCATTTTCTCAAGAGGTTTTTTTTTCCCCCTTTTTCCTTAATTATTTGCGAAAACCCTTTTTAATGGAAATAAACCCTTTGACTGGCATATTATTTGAAAATATATTTTTCCAATTTATCAGTTGTTGTTTAACCTTTTAATCATGATTCTAGCCCACAAAGAAACTTTATTTTTGTGCATAATATATTATTAATCCTTTCTTTGATGACTTCTGAATTAATGTCATAGTTAGAAAGGTCATCCCTTCTCTGAAACTATAAACAAGTTCTTCCATGGGTTATTTTAATAATTTGTGGTAATGTATTTAAATTTAAAGTTTAAATCAATTTGAAATATAAAGGTGTGGCAGATTGATACAAATTTAATTTTTCCAGATGACTACTCCTTTAAAATACTTTTTAGTCAATTCCTTTTGATCTATATATTCATTCATCAATACCATGCTGTTTTTGCTTGTTTGTTTGTTTGTTCTGGCATGGGCAGGCTCTGGGAATCAAACCTGGGTCTCCAGCATGGCAGGTGAGAACTCTGCCACTGAGCCACCATCGCACCACCCCGTGCTGTTTTAATCAGTGTAATTTATGATATACTTAGTATGTGTGAGGATAAGGCCCCACTCACTAGCCATTTTTTCCCCAGAATTGTTTTTTTTTGTTGTTTGAACTTTGGAATCAGCTCGTCTAGTTAAAAAACCTTCTTATTTTGTATTGAAATTGCATTAAATTAAGACATAAAGAGCAAACTTACATTTTTATAATATTGAGTCATTTCAGCCAAGATTATTATATGCCTTTATATTTTTCAGTTCAAGTCTTCTATTTTAATCCCTTAGGAGTGTTTTAATATTTTCTTGGAATCCATTTTATATATTTCTTGTTAGGTTTATTTCTAGATATTTTGATCTTTTTATTTTTAGTCAGTTTTTTTTTTCATTATATTTCTTCTAGTTGTTTGTATATTTGAAGGCTATTGATGTGTCTGTATTAGTTTATTAACCTTAGGTATTTTTTCTACTTGCTGTTTCATGAACAAGGTCAGAAACTGTTTCTCTGAAGTGCCAGGTAGGAAATATTTCGGACTGTACATTAAATAGTCTCTGTTGCAACCATTCAGTTTTGCTGTTGTGGTGTGAAAACAGCCATAGACAATATGTAATGATGAATTTCATGTAATTTTCACGTGTCGCCAAATACTACTCTTCTTTTGACTTTTTCAACCATTTGAAAATAAGAAAACCTTTGCTAACCCATTGGTCAGACATAAACATACAGTGGGTCTGATTTCACTCACAGGCTGTAGTGTGACTAACCCTGGACATGGTGATAATTGTCACCTACATCTAATATATTTCTGTTTCCTCTCTTACATCTGTGGTTTTTGTTTTCTTATTTTTGATGTGATGTCACTTGGGGCATACATATTCATAATTACTATGTCTCTATTGTGAATTGTATCCTTTAACATTACAAAGGTTAGATTTTTATTTCATTTAATTCTTTCTAGCCAGAATTCTCCTTTATATGATACCCAAATCACAAATATTGCTTTCTTTGGGTTTGCATTTGCCTAGTGCACATTTGCCCATACTTTTATTTTAAACTTTTCAAAATAATTTTTTTAAATATGCCTCTTACATAAGGCATAGAGTTGGATTCTTTGTTATAAAACCTGACAGTTTAGTTCTTGTAATAGATAATTTTAATCCATTTAAATCTATTCACATGAGATGTATTCTTGACATTATTTTGCATAATTAAAAATAGCTGAATCATAAATTAGAAAACAAAATCAGTAAAAGCAAAAGTTATTCTTTGGGGAAAAAAACAATAAACTGTTAACAGCTTTTTTAGAAAACTTAATTATGGAGAAAGAAACAACGGAAAATAAGAAAAACATGATAGCTGATATAGACAAAATAGAATAGATTTTTTTTTCGGCTTACTTTCAAGCAAATAAATTTGATAATTATATATAAAATTATATATAAATTTATGTTTCTTGAAAAATATAATTTACAATTTACCCAAACTTAGTACAGATTAGATTAAAAAATCTAGGCAAGTCTATTACCATAGAAGAATCAAAGTTATGTTAGAAATTGAAACTGAAAAATTTTTAATTATATTTAATTAATTAAAAAACTAAAGCTATTACATGGAAGCTTAATTAACAAGTTATTATGAAAAATAACTCTATTTTCGAAAGCAAAAAAGATGTACTGAGAAGAATAACATCCTTTAACATTTTATAAAATCTCTTTAATGCCTAGCTTAATGAAAGATAGTTGGAGTCTCATATCTACTTCTGCAATCTATTGCAATATATTGTTTTGGTTGAACTATATCAAAATATCCCTGCCCCATACAGATATACAGTTGGAAAAGGAAGAACATTTTAAAAACCTTTTCAAATAATTTTTTATATTCTTCTTTGATATGAAACCTAAACTGGACAAGTGGTAGTTTCTTAAAGGTTGGTTCCAGAGTAGAATTAATCTAAAATATACTATTGAACTTTTCATACTCTTTAACCTTAAAACATTAATTTGCTGTATCTTCTTAAGTGAAACAGGCATTTTAATCCATTCACTCATTTATTTTACTCAGTGCATGGAAATGAAGAATCCAAGGACCAGTAGCATAGTTGGTGCCACTACCTTCCTAGATTCATGGTAAGGCACTAGTAATTTTCCTTGTCACTGCTTTTGCACCATCAGTGCAAATGTCAAGACAGTTGTTCCAGGACAAACCATGAATTCAGAAAAGTTATTTAACACTTTGAGTGTCTCAGCATCACTTGTACTATTGCCAGTCAGTCACGTAAGAGAAGATCTTTTTCTAAGAATAATTGGTGCTAATATTATTAGACAAATAGAAGCAAAACTGCGTCTCTCCATGGCTATAGATTTGCTCATTTGTAAGGCAAAAGTGCAATTCTGCAGAATGAGATGTTAACTTAATCTTCATATTTACTGCCAAGTCTTTAGTCCAACAAGTTAGTTTTTTGTTGCAAAGGCCGTGATTCCATTTACTGACTTTTCACCTAATGGAGATTATTGCCAATAGGAGATTTAGGGGTTCGATTTCAAGATGTACATTCAACAGTGTTAACTGTATAAGGCTTTATTAATCTCTAAGCTTTTGTTTGTGTTTCTCTAGCCGGTACAATTTCATAACTTACTCTGTATAATGTTTCCCTGGCTTTTTCATTTTTAGTTTAAAAAGCTGTAACCAGTAAGTTTTTGCTTTTTAAAGAACTATCACATATACATTTAAAGTCTTCTATTCCTGGGTGGGCCATGGTGGCTCAGCAGGTAAGAATGCTTGCCTGCCATTCCCGAGGACCCAGGTTCGATTCCGGGTGCCTACCCATGTAAAAAAAAAAAAAAGAAAAAAATAATAATAAAAAAATAAAGTCTTGTATTCCTTTTCCTTTAAACTGTCAACAAAGTGATGCCTCAACTTAAATGGTCCCATTGTAGTACTCAAAAATATACATTGCACCATCCAGAATACTAATTCTTTCTGAGATTTACATCCCAGTATCGTCTCTCTCCCTCCTTCTTTGTACCCTCTATTTGATGACAACTTGATGGCACCATTTGGGGCACCACTGCATTTGTGTTTGGGTCTTTTAGTTCTTTGACTCATTGAAAAGAGAATTTGTGTTTTTGTATTGTGTTGTTCTGAAATAATTTCCAGGAGAAGAAGGGGATTATTATACCAACATCTTTAAGCTGGAAATCACCACAAAACTTTTTGAAAATAAGTGATTTATTGTAGTATGATATAAATACAGAAGAGAACACAAACCATGAAGAAACGGCTTGATTGATTATCACAAATGAAACGTTCTTATAGACATCACTAGATCAAAAAAATAAAACATAACCAAAACCCCAGAGTTCTACCTCATGCCCCCTCCCACTTCCTGTAAACATCCCCCTGATTTCTAACTAAATAGATTAGTTTTGCCAACTTTTAAGCTTTGCATAAATAAATAATAGTTTTATTTATTTATTTTTGCCTAGTTTCTTTTGTTCAAAACTATTTTTGCGTGAGTCATCCTTTTGATGGGTATAGTAGCACAATTTATTGTCCTTTCTACCATTGATAAACATCTGGGTTATTTCCAGTTTGGGGTCATCATGAATAATGCTGTTATGATTATATTGTACATGCCATTTTTATAAATATGTATAATATATATATATATACCAAGAAATGGAATTTGTGAGTCATATGGGTTACTTGTTTTTAACTTTAGGAGGTACTGTCATATTCTTCAAAGTGATTTTAATTTAAATTTTTAATTATTTACTAATGAAGCAGAGAACTTTTACATATAGTTTATTGGGTTTTGCATAGTCCTTTGTGGGGACTGCTTATTTTAAGAATCGTGCCCATTTTACCTTGGAGTTGTCTATATATAAAGGAGTTCTTTATGTATTCTGGATAAAACCTCTTTATAGATTACATGTATTGCAAATATCTTATCCCACTCTGTGGACTCTTTTCACTGTACTAATGGTATCCTTTGATTATCTGAAATTCTTAATTTTAACATTGCCCAATTTATAAATATTTTATTTTATGCTTTGTGATTTTTGTGTTTGTTTTAGAAATATCTTCTCATGAAAAATCATAAAGATATCCTCATATGTTGCCCACTTTATTTGTTTTGCCTTTCACAGTTATTTATATCTGCAATTCACCTGAAATCTATTCTAGTGTACAGTGTGAAGCTGAAGTCAGTATTAATTTTTTTTCATATGGATATACAGTTAACCCAGAAACATTTACTGAAAAGACCACCCTTCTTTCCAGCACTGCAGAGTCACCTCTGTACTAAATCAAGTGTCCTGACATATAAGAATCTGTTTCTGGGCTCTCTCCTAATCTTTTGTTTATTTTTGTGTCTTTGCAGCAACACTAATATACATACACACATATACACACACAGGGAAATGAGAGAGAGAGGCTCAGCAAAGAAGGTTTGAGCTTTCACTAATAGATATTCAGGATTTAAAAAAGGGAGATAATGGATAGGAGACAGTCATCACAGAAATAAATACAAAAATATTTCACAGGGATACAGGGAGAGATAGGCCTTTATGTTGAAATGGCCTGCCTTGTTCCAAGCAGCATGAATGAAAAAAATACCTAGAAACAAAAGCAAAAATTTAAATCATCATGGATAATGAGGAGTTCATTAAAAGATATTTTTGAGGGGGCAAGTGCAGGTCAGGTACAAAGAAATAGGAAGACGGCTGGCATCAACTTCTCACCAGCAAAAATGCATGTTAGAAAGCAGTAGAAAAAGGATTTAAAAGTTTTAAGGGAAAATGAGTTTCAATCAAAGCCATATATGTAGCTAAACAATTAATCAGGTGCTAAGGCCTTGAAAGGACTCAAATGATTTACCTTGCTGACTTTGTGTGTAAAAGAGAATGTATGCCAGCACACAGGTTATAGACAAAGAAACTAAATGTAAGATGGGTGGGGGGAATGAAAGAAATGCTTAAGGTTGACAACGATGAAGTGGCCTAGAAATACTTCACTACAAATTGTGATCTCAAGATTGTCTTCAGAAAGCATGAATGTAGTCTAGGCAGTACAAAGAATGATGAAAAAGCTAGAAGATATTAGGAATATAGTGGAGAAAGCAAATAATGCTTCTCTTAAGGAAAGCATTTAGAAATTCTAGGGAAAAATATTCTTCAATAACTTCATGATCCATATATGAAGCAAATTAGAATATGATATAATGTTGAGAAACTGGTCTAAGTAAAAATAATCCTGATAAGAATTTTATTTTGGCAGGTCACAAGATTGTGACATCTGATTTTTATAAAAAAAGTTTAGTCATATTGTAGTGAAGAATACTTTTACAACAATAATGACAAGCATTATTATTGCTTTTCAACTTATAGTCAAAGCAAAGAAGGGTGTATTATAAGAAAATAGTATAGGTATTAATCCCTTTGAAAATATAAAATTAAAGGTGTGGCTGAGCAAGTGAAGGAAATGAATGGATGTAAATACCATTGATTACAAAGTAAGACATCAAGAGATATTGTCAATATTTGGCGGAACTAGAGGAAAGGATATTTAGAACATCATATATAGTTATAGAGAAATAATAGGTGAACTATAAATGGTGATACCAGTGTAAAAATTTTGAAATGAAGAAGAGTGGTTGTGTGAGCTAATTCACCATCTGTCACAGAAGAAAGACAATAGGTATATTTTCTAAAACTGATGATTCAGGAAAAATGCTATGAGGAAATTATTTTAAGAGCTATAACTAACCATTAGAAGACATACAACAGAGATGGATAAAATGTTTGCCTGCAGGGAGAGCAAATTTTGTCTTTCATCATGTAAATGTATGGCTTTGAACAAAGTAAATGGCATATTGCAAGATACATCAGGTTAAGTTGCATTATTTCCAGGAGTGTAAATAAAATTCAATGTTAGAAAATCCATTAAGCTAAATAACTACCTTAACAGATTAAAAGATAAAAATAGTAATCATCTCAAATAGGTGCGGAAAAATTTAATGAAATTCAACGACAATTCATGATTTTAAAACTAGGAAGTAAAAGGGATTTCCTAAACTTGAAAAAATTATAACTGGGTGAAAAAAATAACCCTACTACACACATATCATACTCAATATTCAAATGCTAAAACTATTACCTTTAAAAGCAGGAGTAAGATTGCTATCACCACTTCTATTTTAAATTGTTATGGGGTCCCTACCCTGCACAGTAATAAAAGGAAAAGAAATTTTAAAAAAGGAGAAATGAGAAAGAAGGAAAAAAGCTGTCATTAACTACAGATTATCCCAACACCCAGTTCCCTAAAACTATAAGCAATGAGAACATTTAGCAAGATTGTTGGATGTAAGATGTTATTTTTTATACACCTCAAACAGATAACACATTTTTAAATGATATAATTTACAATAACTATAAAAAGTGTAGGTATGTAGAGATTAATCTAGCAAAAGCTATAAAACAAAAAATTTGCAGGATGCCATCTTCTCAAAATGATTTATAGATTTCAGTAACAAATTCAGTAGATTTTATTTTGTGGAAATTGACAAATTCATTCTAAAACTGATATGAAAGAGCAGAAGGCATGATTAGTCAAAGGCTTCTGAACTAGGACAACCTAGGAATTCCACTTCCAGGTAATTTGTGCACATATGCACCAGACACTATGTACTCAATTATTCATAACAACATTGTTTGTAATAACAAAAGACAAGAACAAAACAAACAAAAACTAGAAACAATTCATCCATCTGCCAACATTAGAGTGGAAAAATAAATTGTGGTATATTCATATAATGGAATACAATATAGTGATGAAAAGTCAATAAATTACAGCTATATGCATCAGCTTGGATGACTTTTAAAAGCACAATTTTGAGTGAAAAAAGAAAGTCCTTCATCCCCATAAATCTAGTTCATTCACTTTAAGTTCCATAAAATGGTTAGATCTCTGTTTAGTTTTCCAAGGTTCCATTCTTATTTCATCAAGTTTCTATTGTTTGTAGCGCAAAGGCTGTCATGAAAAAGTTTGTGCAAGACTCCTGCTACACGAGTACCAGTGAGTTTCTGCACCTTTCATTTCATGAGATCCTGCCAAATTTTTTTCCCAAAAAGTTGCTCTCCCAAGAAGTATATGAGAATTCCTTCCCTTTTATAGCAACCATTATTATTTTCAGATGTTAATCTGTCAACTCCAAATGGATTTAAAATGGTATCTTATTTTAATTTGTATTTCCCTGATTTTTAAAGGCATGAAAAGTTTTGGCCTTTTGGGTTTCCATTTCTAGAAGTTGGCTGTTGAAATTCTTTGCCCACTTCTCTGTTGGATTGTTTGACTTTTCTTATTGATTTGTGGGAGGTCTTTTCACATATTAGGGAAAAGTAATCTTTTGCCATTCATATGTGATACAAATATCTTCTCTCAGAATGTGGTTTGGTATTTAATTTGCATTTAGTGTCTTTTTTTATACAATTTCAAAAATAGAAGATAGCCCCATGTATCAGTCTTTTCCTTCATGGGTTGTATTTTGTTGTTGTTGTTGTTCATAAGGGTTCATGTTTCATGGAAAGTCTAACATTTGTAACAAAAAGTGTTTTAACTTTCAGATGACTACCAATTTGACTTCCCTACTGGCTGTACGTTTTCATACCAAAATGATGACACATGTGAGACTCCAGATGCTAAAAAAATGCCTCAGACCAAAGTGGATATTACATGGATCCTTCTACTGCGCTACTATATTCACCTGCAAAGAATTAACAATATGAGCAAACTGCTGGGTAGGTCTGTGTGAGTTAAATAGGAAATATTTTCTAGTCCTGTTTAAGTCTTGCTTCTTACTTAAAACTATACAACACTTTTGAAATCTTTCTGAATGTACTCTCATGAGAAGATGAAAAATTCAGGGATTCTTAACCTGGGATATTACTAACTTTTGGATAGTAATATTTCAATGTAATTGGTCTTCTTTGAAATTCCTCATATTTTATTTCACGTATTTAAAAGTGTTGTAAAAAGAAGGGTTCCAGAGCCTTCGTAAGACTGCCAAAGTGGTTCATGGCTCAAAAAAAAGAACCAGAGTGATCACAATGTGACAACTTATAAAGTGAACAAGATGAAATATTGGCCTTAAGAAGAGTGTTCTGGTATCAAGAATTTTTTTTTGCTTGGGCAGGCACTGGGAACTGAGCCGGTGGGTCTACGGCATGGCATGCAAGAACTCTGCCTGCTGAGCCACAGTGGCCCACTTAATGTGTGGCTTTAGATAGGAGATTTAACTCCATGAAGTTTTTATCACTGATGCTGGCTAAAGAATATCCAATAAAAATGATATAATTGGCTTCATGTTGATCCCTCTTGTGACTTTGTGAGGATAGACATGCAACTGTGCCCATGAAATTGGTGCACCAGTGCACATAGTCAGACAATAGCTTGACCCATATCAGGACCAGTGACAGAGACGCTGGGAGGGCAAAGGGCTGAGCCATAGCCTAAGCACAATTTTCACGAGTTAGCAGTGTGGAAAACAGGCACTCAAGGGTGTCAGGCGTAAAAGATGCATCACGGTGGGGGCAAAAACAAGGGAATTTTGGTGGCTATTAGGCAATGAAGCAGATTCTCTTGATGCCTTTCTCACCTCTGAACTCAAATACTGAGACTTCTCATCTCACATTACGTTTATTTGTTCTGCTTTTCTGCCAGCGGGCTTCCTCTGAAGCTACTGCAGATTGCCCAACCCACCAGCAGGGCTGCCCCGAAATGCCGGGAATTCCACACTCTTGCAAGTGATCTCCAACTAATGAGATAGGGAGCTAGAAGATACACACAACAGTTTCCCCATTCCTTTTTACCTGTTTTTATTTTCAATGTACCCACTGGGATTAACCCTCATTGCCTTACAGTGGTCCTTACCTTAACTCACGCTTTGTGTCTCTTTCCTTTTCCCTGTCAGACTTTGTGTATTCTCCCACTTGTGCATCCTGAGATCACTTTTCAAATAAATTCCTTGCATCCAGCGTCTTGTTTAAGGGTCTCTTTTGGGGTAGACCCATATAAGACAGCTAGACAGAATGCCTGGCACCATTGTTAAACCTTGGAACCTGAAACAATACTCTCACATGCTCTGGGATTTTCTTTCCTTCCTGTGGCAAGAAGCAATTCTATTAATGGGTGAGCTCTAAAAGTGGAGAGACCCCATTGGCTGCCCTCAGCTGAGGGTGGGATACAGGGGTGAAGCAATTAGTAAGTGAATGCCAACAATCTGGAGAGACCTTTCTGCTATCTAAGATGACTCTAAATTAAGGTATTTTTCTTTCTGAAGCATCTGCAAAACCAGGATCTGGAATTTCTTTGCCAGATGATACACTCCTCACTTCCCTTTTCAACTCTGGATTGATTTTGCGCCAAAGAGAAATACATTTTTTCCTTAAAAAGTTCCTACAGCTGTATTCTTCCTCTTGTATTGAAAAATTTCCAAAAGAACTTTTTCAAGGACTGGAAAACCCACCTCTTTCAGAAAAAGTCTTACACAACTCATCAACCAAGGTAAAGTTTTTAAACATTAAATGTTTATCTAAAACTTCTTTGAATCATTCTTAGATTTCAGAAGGAAGCATATTAACCCCAATTTTGGCACAAAGATTTCTAGTTCCTTGAGAGGTCGGAGGAGGGTTCATTTCTACTTTAGCATACAGATAGGTCAACCAGACATTTTGGAGTTTTAGGACAGTTCATATTTCATATATTATAGGTTGTCCTCATAGACCTTCAAAATGTCATGAAATTTTCTATATCCCCACAGCAAATAGCATTTCTCAGGCAGCCATTTTACAAAGAAGTTACACAAATTTCAATATTATTATCCTGTAAGAAAACTAACCTGAGAATTTCTAAATACACACACAATTTCTATACTTTGGTTTTAAATGTATAGTAAGAATCATTTATTGAATGGACTTTTTACAACTGTGAACATGAATAAACAATAGAGGTAAATTTTTAAATGAAATAAAATTTTGAGTTTTTTTTTTTTTTTTTTACTTTTGAACAGTATTATTAAATTGGACAGGCTTTCCCAAAATATATATTATAGAAACTTCTTTTAAGGTACCTATCGAAGAGACATAAAAAGAGGAGTGTAAGTAAAGATGTTTACCAAATTAAAGCTTCCAGGTTGTGAATAATAATAGTGTTTCAGTGAACTTCCAAAATTGATGAGTTGGAGCATTAAAGGGTTTTATTAAAAAAGCAAACATATGTTGAAATCTCCAACATGCCAGACACTTAATTGTTTGAGAAAGACGGCAGGTAAGGCAAAGTTCCTGTACGTAGCCTTGACATAGTCGTAGAAAAACAGGACAACAGAAAACTACACTATTTCAGAGATGCTTTTTAAGAGAAAATGACAGGGTTAATAAAAGGAGAAGGAATGAGAAATTTTAAATGTAATGTTTCATATTTTAATATGATACCAATAGTGTATGGGCTGATTGGAAAGGGATAGATTAAAGAGAATTATTCATAAGAGAGATGAAGAAGTCTTGAAATTTATAACTGCAGGAATGGGAAGGAAGAGAAGATATAAAATATATTGCTTAAGTAAAATTGAAAAAGAACAAAGAAGCGAAACAGTGATCTTTTGGAGGGAAGTAGAGGGAAGCTCACCATTGGGAACCTGATTGCCCGTGGGGGATGGTGACACCATTAAGAGATGGAGGGGAGGCAGGAGGACACCAGGTTTTAGGAAGACGCTGATATGTTCTGCTTTGTAGGTACAGAGTTTGAGATTCTGGTAGAAAACTCATGTGGACATAGCATATTTTAGTTTCTCATTCAGATATTTGTGAAATGAATAAATCAACCCATTTGCATAGAATGTTTTGGAAACTAGAAAAAGGCACTAATTTATTTTGAATTGGTTCGACTTTGGATTTCAACTTGTAGCTCTGTAATCTTTCCTTATAGACTTGGCCATACTGGACATGACCATGTTTCTATTGCCACTTCTATTCCCAGAGAAGTGACAAGAAAATGTGACTTGTTCCAGTATGGGAACCCTCACTCGTCTTGTCCTACCAAACTATTGCAGCCTTGTGTTTTAAATGGATAATAATAAATTTTAAAATGTCACTCTTATTAACATTCCCTGCCCTTCCACTAAGAAGAGGCAGGTGACTGGTATTGTGAATTTTTATTAAAAAGTAGTGGAAAGATTCATCAAGGAATTTTTTAAAATTCAGTGCACCTCAGTTGAGGTTGTAAGGTTGCTCCTAGGACAGGGTATTGGAATCATACAGGAGGATTTCTCAAATCACTTCCCCCTGACCCCTTCTCAGATCCGGGGTATTAGGAGATGCCCATACTCAGCACCCCTATTCCACACCCAGATTCTAAATCATTTGAGAAATAAAAGAAGACAGATTGGTATTACAAAATAGACACCTTTATGAGTCATAAGGTTGGTATTATAGGGTTTTTCTGGCAAATGGTCTTCCTAGTTATGAATACTGAAGAAGACAGATCTCCCAGTCCAAGCCACAGGTATTCATTGGCTCACAACAGGCCCTTCATGTTGGGGCAGCCCCTTAAAATCTGTCCAGGGGCAGCGAATGTTCACCCCCTGCAAACAGTTCCTTCCCAAGAAGAAGGGGCAGAACCATGCATGCCCCAAATTCCTTTTTCCTAAATTCACTAATCAAGTAATTTCTCCAAGGAGAAGAATGAGGGAAGAAGTAGAAAGATCAGGAATGTAATGATAACATCTGGTCCTCCAAATGGAAGGAAACCGTCGGAGGGCACTGGAATTGTTTCCATCCAACCCCAGATTCGGATTCACCCCTCCCCCACCCCCAAACCCAGGACGCTTCTGAGGCTCACCACCATGTGTTCCCCCTTGCTTCAGGTGTTTTAGAGTAGGGGACGGGGTGAGGAAGTTTGGGAACAATAGTTTTGATGGGTCTATTCTTATGGATATTTTATAAAAGTTTGGAAACTATGATGTGTGACTTCTGAAATGCTGCTCAGAAAGGAGCTGTGCTTGTGTATTGCAGTGTAATGGGCACCCTCTCTTACCCACTTCCTAAGGGTGATGGTCCAAATGCACAATCCTGAATGCGTTGTAGATGCATGTGACACTTCCCATGACAGCTGTGTTATCGAAGAATTGTTTCCCCCTGTTTGCTCTTTTTTGATATAATTAGTATAACACCTTCCCAGGATAATCAGCTCTGGAGATCACTGTCGTTGCCTGACAGGTGCACGCCATGTAATCATGTGCTCGCTTCACCGTGCTAGACAGCTAATGAGCATGAGGCTTTTTAGAATTTTTTTTCAACTCCAAGCCTCGTTGATTTTTATAATAACATTTTTGAGCCTTTAATCGCTCAGGAGACTATTTCAATCAAACTCTTCCCATCATTTGATGCTCAAACCTGCTTTTCCCCTATAAAGAAGTAGATGCCTTTCCAGAGTGATCACTGCTACGTAGTTGTGCTCGGTCAGTTGTGCGTCTGCATGCCGTCAAGTCTATTGAGACTTTGTGATGGAAAAACAAAGGTGCCAAACAAATGACGTTAAAAATTCCGCAAAAGGATGCGATTAAAATTGTGTGCAATGCTGGGTTATGTGTGCTTAGACTGCGTGCCTATGAAACTTTGGTGTAAGGTCAGAGCGATGTGTTTGACTAGTTAGTGCAGAGTAGTGTGTTGTTTATAGAATTGGGAATTACTACAGTTCTCCTGGTAGATCTGTCATTTCATTTCAATCAAAGAATAAAGCAAACACATTAAAAGTACTCAGTGTATAGTCCATCAATTAGTATGTAATTGATCCCCTTAGCAACTAGATACTGTGTTTTATTTAAAAAAGAAAATGGAAAGTCAAAGGCCTGTTTTGATAACTGACTTCTGTTACAATTTACTGCTTATTAGACGACTGTGTTAATAAACAGTGCATCTGTCCACAAAAGATATTTGCTTTTTGTTTCTCTCCACTTAGGTAGTAATAAAATATGAATTCTTTGTTAAAATAGTTGTCAAAACCTTTGAAAGTGGAAAGATATGAAAAAGAAGTATATGAGAATTTTTTCTCCTGAATTTTGTGAACTGCCTAACACAGCATTATTCTTAATTTGGCATTTTAAATGATTATTAAATCTTAGGAGTCTTGCTTATTATACATTTGGTTCATACTGTAAGCATCATAGGGCTAATAAATGAAGATTCTGCCATTGTAATATCTTTTTATGACAGTCTGTAGACATTTCTGAAAAAATTTTCGCATTTAACATTAGCTTTCAGTCAAGACATTTTTCCTTGTATCAGTGGACAACTCAAAAGGTCAATGTCTTTATTTCCCTTTTTATTTTATTTTGAAAACTTGAATTGACAGTCTTCTATCACATTTTGAATAGGCCCAGAAATAATAAAAGGGAGACAGGGTTACAGAAATACCAGGCATTTATTTTTGGCCATTGACATGCTCCTCTTCATTACCAAATCTTGAGATGCTTTTGGCATCAAAAAGAGTGTGTTCGAGGAACTGCTTCTCAGTTACCATGCTTTAATTTAGGGAGTTACAGGAAGTTAATTTTGAGAGTAGTTTGCACCCCATAGAAGGTGCTTTTCAAACTTGAGGTATTGTGTCACTTATTTCTCTGGCTGGTCTGTTATTTTAGTTGATAGTTTGTAACCGTGCTTTACTATTTTAATTACCTTAAACAGCCAAGTAGATTATTTATGACAGTGCCGATTGCATTCTACACATTTATGCTTCTTGAAGAATCCTGATTCAGCGACCAAGTTCCATAAAAGACGCTGGGCCCAGAGTCACCACAGATTGAATTTACAAAACAGCCCCATTCATTTGAAGACCCAGATGGAAGAGAAACAATGGATTTTAATCCTTTAGGGCAAAAACTCTCTCATTTTTGCATATAACACTGCAAATAAGAGTGCTATTAGAAAATAAATGATAAATTATGACCACACCCTCAGCATATTCACCAGTGAATAAACCAGAAATATATTGATGTTCGTAGAAACACTGGGGACCTTGAGGCTGAAATGATATAATCAGCATTTTTCCCTTGACAGCTTCACCCAAGTGGGAGATATTTGCTGAGTCCGCTTGGCTTTGAAGCATATTTCTGCTGCAGGAGAATCTTGTCTGTGGAAATCCAGGGACAGTTTTGAGATCTACCTCTATAAACAAGCTGAGATAATTACCACATTTTCCAATATTACCAATTAATTTGTTTTCAATGTCTCCTGTAGCATTACCGGTAATTACACCGATGTTTTTTGTTGTTTGTTCTCTAGTTAGGGCATGAAGGTTCTCTGCACTCCAAATTATCTTTAAAGTTCACGGACAGCACCTCTTGCATTGATGACATGTCGCCTGATACGGCAATACAAGCTTTAAACAAAGAACTCTGTTTTCAGTGGTACATCCCACCCCTGGAGAGACCACCGACAGAAACAGAACCTATGGTACGTAATATTATTATAGAGCTAGATTTCCCATTGAGATTTAAAGTTTAAGTTTTCTTATAAACAGCGTGTGTTTGATATTTTTAAATACAGTCTAACCATATTTGTTTTTTACCCGGAGAATTTAATCCAGTTATATTTAACGTAATTACTAATATATTTGGGTTTAAATCTACTATCTTATTTTGTGTTTCTATTTGCCTCAGCAGTTCTGTTTTTTCTTCTTTCTTATCATCTTTTGGATTGATTATTTTTATCTTTGCCTTTTTACCTTTATGGGTTTGGAAATTTTACAATCTGTTTCTTTGGTTTCTTTGGTTTTAGTGTAACATTCAAGACAACATACATACTTCATGTATCAAAATCTAAAGCTAATGGTTATCTTTACCCCCCTAATAACTTATATGATAATGTACATTTTCTTTTTTATTCCAAAATACATTATTATTTTTATTCTTCTATACAAGAAATGTCTTCTTTAGAATTCATATATCCCATTTTGTTTGTTCTTTACACCCTCTTGAATTTTAGACATTCCATTCAGGATCACTTCCTTTTTGTTAAAGTACATCCTTTTGAATTTCCTTGGGTGAGAAAATCTGGTGGCTAACACTCAATTCTTGTTTTCCTGATAAATGTCTATTTTGCATTCACTTGTAAAATATATTTTTATGGGGTAGAGAATTTAAGATTGGCAATTACTTTTTTTCAGTACATTGAAAATTGTTCAGCACATTTCTTTCATTATTGTTGAGAGTTAAACTGTCAGCTAAGTAGTTGCTGCTTTGAAGGTGTTCTCACTTATTTCATGGGCTGAGACTTTGCTCTTTGACTTTGCTAAGTTTAGCTGGGATTGGTTTTCTTTTTATTTATTTTACTTACATTAGTGTAGTGGTTAAGAATACAGATTCTGGAGCCAAAATACCTGGTCTTGACTCCCATCTCTGCCATGTGTTAGTTTTGGGACCTTCAGTGGGTCAGTTAACTTTTGTGTGTCATAGTTCCTTTGTCTCTGATTAGACATAGTTGTGTAAGCTCCTTGCCTCAATAAATTGTAGTTATCACTATTATTACATGATGTTATTTAATTATTAAATAAATTATTCAGTTGTAAAGCTTAATATCTTCAAATGTAGATGTAATACACTGGGTGTTTTAGTTTGCTAAAGCTGCCAGAAAGCAACACAGCAGAGATGAATCAGCTGTTAATAAGGGGATTTATTTAGTTACAAATTTATAGTTCTTCAGAGGAAAGACAGCTACTTTCATCTGAGGTTCACATGGGAAGGCACCTGATAATAACTGCTGGCCTTCTTTCCTGGCTTCTGGGTTCCAGTGGCTTTCCCCACGGTGATTCCTTTCTGTATCTCCACACATCTGGGCTGAGCTGCAAAGTGCTGAGATGAAGTATGCTAAACTGCTTGGGCTGAGCTGCTAAGCTCTCTTCTGACCTCTCTCCTTCAAGCCTCCAACTAATTAAATTAAACCTCACTCATTGTGAAAGGCACTCCCCTTACCCAACTGCAAATGTAATCAGCCATAGATGAATTTCACATACTGATGATTTAAGTCCACAGAAACAGAAAAATGGGGCTCTATCACCTAACCAAGTTGACATCTGAACCTAACTACCACACTTGGTAAACATTATTTTAAAGCATTTCATAAAGTTTACTAACAATATATCCTTGTGACACTTTAATACCTGAGACTGTACAAAACAGAGTAAACTTCCTAACTAGCAAAATTGAAGTTCATAACAAATAGTAAAAAAATCAGTTTGCCTTTAAATGCTGTTTGCCTTTAAATGCAATCCCTTGACCTATTGGAGACTGAACACTGATTTAGATTCTAGGAGAGTTGAAAATGGGTCAAGCTTTTAAAAATGGAGCAGCTGGTCAATATAGTCTTTTGCAGAAGAACCTTCCACTGTAGTTTTTCTTTGATTATTGTGTTCTGTAAGAAGAGCCTCAGGCTTTTCCCATAAAATGTTTGACATGTAGTTTTGCCCTTCTCAGCACTTTTATTTGCTTTTTTTGACTTCTGCATTGGTCTGCTCTTGAACTTTCCAGTTCTTGAGTGCTGTCCCCTCTAGCTGTGCTTCTGGTAGTTTCTGCTACTCCTTGACTCATGTAACTCTTGTCAAATCATGAAACTTCCTGGGCCTGCCCCCTTTGTTCTTGAGCACAACTCACTTTGGCCCTTTTTTCTACCTCAGAGGCTAGCAAGCTGCTACCAACTCTTGGTCAATTTTATATGTCTTCCTAGTCGTACAAAGACAAAAGTTTTAAAATATAACTCCCCAGAAACATTTAAAGCTATTTCCCACACTTCTAAGTATCCATTCAAAAATAATGAATTCATGGTCTTTTGGGTGGGGATTTAGTGTGCTTGTTCTCCAGTTGTGACTCTCAGCTTATTACTGGTCATGAAAGCAGTGTAGTGGGCCATGCGCAGTATTTTATTAAAGAATTGAAATAGAAGTAAAATATCAGAATGTGTCTCATATATTAAATGAAGATAGTGTTTTTTCTTTTTTTTTTTTTTAAAGGAAAGACAGAGAGAAGGAAGGAAGGAAGGAAGAAAGGGAAACATCTTTAAACATTTTCTTGTTTTATTGTATTTTGTTTCTTTGTTTTTGTTACATGGGCTGGGGCCGGGAATCGAACCGAGGTCCTCCGGCATAGCAGGCAAGCACTTTGCCCGCTGAGCCACCGCGGCCCGCCCCTTAAATGAAGATAGTGTTTTATGAAACTTTTTAAATAATATATATTGTTAAAAACATAATTTCTTAAGTTGATCTTCAGCATATTTAAGAATTCATTTACTTGCTATTGGAGAAAAACAATTTATTGGAGAAAACCAATAAAGTGATAAAATAATGTATCCATTCTGAGAGGGTATGGAGATGGAAAGATTATATAGTTGTGAAACAGAATGTTCACCTAATCAGCTAATTTGGTTTTCTTTTAAATAAGAAGAATATAGTATTTTACATTTTACAAGGTCATGGAAACATCGGGGCTTTATCAGGAATAGGATGATCTGAGATGTCCATGCCCTGCTATCAGTCAGAAAAAAAAAATGCATCTAAGAAGCAAATGCCAACGTTATACCTCTGGCTGATAATTAGAGTAGCAGGGTTTCATCCATCAACAGTTGTGTTGGACAATTAGTATGGACGCATGGTCTAGTATCAGATGGAGAGTAAAGCAGAGCACCAAGTAACAAATTCTGACTTAATAGGCTGCTCTGAGTGAATTTTTCAAGCTGAAAACAAATATGCAGAACATACAATTTTCCCATTTCTTGGCTTGGGGATATATTTTCCCCTTTGGCGATAAGTATGTGTGCACTGGGTCATGATAAAATATGTAGTTGTTACCATAAATCACAGTAAAAAAAATAAAAAAAACATTGGTTTGAGAAACTAGATCATTCCATACCTAAGATTCTGCATTTTGGAAGAAAACACTGAAATTTGTTTGGTGATATAAGCATTGTTATATTTGATCACTAATCCACTCATTTCAGGACTTGAGGGTTTGAATAACTGACTGAAGCTCCCGAAACCCATAAGATAATAACAGTAGTGGACACTTCATAGAGCTTACCCCATTCCAAGCACTTTATACATTTTAACCTCACAACAACCCTCTGAGGTGGGTCCGATATCCATGTTACAGAAAAGGAAACTGAGGCAAGCTATGGCCAGGAGCCAGGCCTCAAACAGCCCTCAGATGATAGTCCTGGCTGCAGGCAGTTCTGGCCTCTGGGTAGGATGGTAATGGAATGAAATTAATATTTGACCTAAAACTCAGAGTTTCCTGGGACTACTAGGGTTGTTTGTACAGCAACGCAGTTAACATCACACGATCCACTTCACTTTGTCCCTTACGCTGAAATGAGTGCCTGCTGTTGGAGACAGGGAAACAGCAAAGTAGAAACCCTGGCACTGGGAATTTTTACATAACATTTTTAATTGAGTGCTAATTTTCTCCATTCCGTGGTACTTTGGAGTTTAGTTTGGAATAGCTTAACCTTTTAAGTATAGGGATAGAAATTATCATATTTGGCAAAGTTATCTTTAATGGAATACAGTAGAATCACATTAGAAACTATTCAATAGTGTTTGGTTACAAAGTAAACAGCCTTTGGCCAATTTCATCATCTTTTAGAGACAGTCAGTAAAGAGGTTGCCAGTTACTATCATTTCGATGGACCTTTGAAGAATGGCTTATTTAAAAATAGCTTTGATGAATGGCTAATTTAAGTCAGACAGACATATGACTACACTTAGCCTTAAAAAGTTGTAACTATGGCCACAGTTTCCATGGCCCAAAATTGTCTACAGATTAAACTTTAGAACTTTTATCTTTATCCTATATTATCTACTTACCGTTTTTAGCATTCACGGGTCCCAGTAGAATGTTCTGGATCACAAGCCAGCCCATTTGAGATTCAGAATAAGATTGAATTATATTTATAATTTGTGCAGGCTCAAGGAATGCAACTCAGAGCTAGCAGGGAGAAGAAGCAATGAGAATTGGTGGCTGGCCCTTTCTTTTGGCGTGTAAGGCTAATTTAGAGGGAATTAACACTTCCACAAAGGTAGTGGTACCAAGTGTAGCTGGATAGTCCAAGGCATGCTCTTCAGAGGCCATGGTAGACTCAGGCATGATTCAGAAAAACAGGATCAAGTACAAGAAGCCTGATCAAGCAAAGTATTGAAAAATTAGACTCCATCTAGTAAGTGAAAACTCAAACTTGCATAGAGCTGAAATGCTTCCTGGAGGCATGTTTATTCAGTGCAGAAATCCAGCCAGACTCAGAATAAGAGACGCAGGGCGAGACTTCTTTTCTGGAGACCTTCATACTCCTAATGAGAGTGAGACTATTTCAGGGTCCCAAACAGGCATTCAAGATGAGCCCAGTCCTGGCAGCATGCTTGACAAAAAGAGTTAGGATTCCTGGGGAAACTCCCGAGTCATAATAAAAAGTAGAACCCCAGAGCCATGGAGTAGGCCCATGTGGTTGATGGGAGTGCTGTAAATGGGAGGCCACACAGGCCAGGCTGGCCTTTCACTTGCCTTTGGCTTATGGGTCTGACTATCCCAGTTATCAGCTCTAAACCTGGGCCTGCAGAAGGGGCCCGAAATTACATGCAACTTCTGGGCGATGGAGAAGCCACTTCTCCATGATTTACGCTGTACACACCTATGTTTTCTGTAAAAATTTTTATTCTAGTAACAAAAAAGCAGCCAATAAATTTCTCCATTTAAACACATTCAAATATATAATTCAGTGGTGTTAATTATGTTACAATGTTGTGCCACTATCACCACCATCTATTACCAAAATTTTTCTAACACCCACAATAGAAACTCTATGCGATTTAAGCATTAACTCCCCATTCCTTACCCCATTCCCAGCCCCTGATAACCTATATTCTAGTTTCTGATTCTATGAATTTGCTTCTTCTGATTATTTCATATCTGTGAGATCAAACAATATTTGTTCTTTTATGTCTGGCTTATTTCATTCAACGTAATGTATTCAGAGTTCATCCGTGTTGTCACATGTATCAGAACGTCATCCCTTTTTATGGCTGAATAATATTCCACTCTATGATATACCACATTGTGTTATCCATTCATTGGTTAATGGGTACTTGGGGTTGCTTCCATCTTTTAGAATAATAGTATCTAGTATTGCTAGGAAGACAATTCCTGATATATTGAAAATATTACATGAGAGTATGAGGATGTTGCCCATCCTGTAGTTTGCCTGTAATTTTGCCTGCAATTGTGAATAATGCTACTATGACCATCAGTGTGCAAGTATCTGATTGAGTCCCTGCTCTCACTTCTTTGGGCTGGAGTGAGGTAGGAGGAAGTCGCATATTCAGAATACAGACTTCCCCTTAATTTCCCTGTCTTCATGTAACTTCAGTGTCCCTGAGCATAGATCCTCTCTGATTTAACCCCAACAAGAATGCAATTGAAATTCAATAGAGAGAGAGAGGAGGCAAGTGAAGGGTCACGCTCTGGACTGCATGGGCTCATAGAAGGGATTAGGGGAAGGGAGTTGAGGAGTCTAATTGCTTGCAGCCCCACCCATCCTTCTGCCTTCTAAGACACTGTCAGTTCCTGAGCCTTTCCAGGGACCTCTGTCATGTTTCTAGTTGGCAACTCCTTTGAAGACACTTAGGACACAGTCTTTCTTCTCTGCTGAGTCAGTAACCCTCTTCCACATGCTTTCTGTCATCGAATTGTTGCTGCCATCTCTTGTCTTCTTCAGCACCTCTCTTGTTCTTCTGTCTGTCTGTGGATTTAGGCCTTTAAGAAAATCCCTTTACTTTTATGTTAGTTTAATTGGTCATTTTTGACTGGCACCCCTAGCCCTCTGCTTTCTTATAATTAAAATGAAGGACTTAGACCAGATGATCTTTAAGTTCTATGAATCTCAAATTCTGAGATAATAATGTAAATAGTTGACTATAAATAGTTGCTGTTGTACAAGTCTGCCTCTCAAAAGTGTTAGAATTTAAAAATTACTAGAGTATTGTCATCAGGAGAAGTTTTGTGTTAGAAATGGGTCTGGTGTGGAGTGAATGATTGGAGAGAAGAGGAGGGGACAGCATAAATGAACGCACAGAAGCAGTTCTTTCCCTAGCGGGAAAGATGAACAATGAGCAGTAACAAGAGACAGTCAGACATTCACCCGGTGGTATTGAGTACTTGCCATAGAGGGCCTGGAAAGGCTGCAGTTTAAACCTCGTGGCTTTAAGAAATGTCACTCTTCAAAAATTAGGTAATTTTGTTGCCAAATAGCATTTATTTTCCTCTTACAACCTTTGCACAATTCTTGTTCATATCATTTCTCTTTAAAGTGAATTGGGGAAAAAACCTAGGTTATAGAAATTCATAAAGAAAAAGATTTTAAGTGTGATGATACTATTTTGAGAACTGAGTTTTGGGGGGGTGAAATATAATTTTGATGTCACATTTTATACGCCTTTTAATTTTCTTATAGGTTTTATTGTTGTATGCATATAACATGAAGCCCATGAAGATTTCAGATGTTACATATCCCAATTCTACCAGTTTATATGTTGGCTCTTCCTGGGTTTCACTGAACAGGCAAGTAAAGGTGCTTGTCTACAACTGTTCAACCCTCTATGCTGCTATCTCTCATGAGAGTGGACTGTTTCATTAAAGTACCAGGTAAAGCACAGGAGGGCTTTTTAAAGATATTTTCAGAGCTATCTTCTTTTATTTATGGGAGCATTAAATTGCAGTGGTAAGTACATGAGCTCTGACTCCAGCCTGCTTTGGTTCAGATCTCACTTATGCCCCTTACTACCTGTGTGACTTTGGGCAGGTTACTTTACCTCCCTGTGCCTCAGTCTTCTCATTGGTAAAATGGGAATAGTAATAATAGTATTTAACATTGTTGGAGTAACAGTTCCTTATATATCACAAGGATTGTTTGAGAGTACAAGAATGTTGCCCATACTATATTTTGCCTATAATTTTTATTTTTCCCCAAAATCAAGTCTGTACTTCAGTCAGGCTGTTTTGCTCTTTCTGTATCAAGGAGGACATATCACTAACTTTTGCCCATGCCTGCTTTCATTGCCTTCTGAATTCAGTTTACCAAATTTTTCATTAAAATTTTTTTTCATTACGTGGATAATCTCTTTTTGACTCCCTTGTTCACTGCTTTGTGACCTTAGCCTTCATTTCCTATGCTGTAAAATAATGCCAGCTCTGCCTGCTTTCCGGGGTTCAAGTGAGAGTCAAGCCAGAAAATGTATGAGAATATGCACTGAAAAGCCGGGAGCACTGGGCAAATGTCAGTCGTCATGCCTAACTCGTGGGCCTGTCATTGTCAGCAGATGCACTGCCCTCCAGCCTGCCCTGACCTCGTAAGCACTCTGTGAATGGAGAATTGGTGCTTCTCAGTCATCACCTAATGCATCTTGTTCGGGCTCCATGATTTTAATTTTGAAGTACTTCTTGACCTAACCATGAAAGGGAATAAAACAAGAACTGTGTCAAGAGCTGGCATGCTTTCAATTATTCAATCAATTTTCTTTCTTTTCCTTTTCTCAGTGAAATGGCAGAAAACCTAGTTGCAGATCATATACCAGCATATCTAAGTGACAAAATTAGTAAAATTATGCACTTACCTTATAAATTCAGAAACATTTCAGGGTATGTTTTTCAAAATCACATGATGAAGATGATTATAATTTCTGCAGAATAGAATGTAATCAAAATAACAGGCTTCCTTTTTTGTTCCAGAAAGTTCTTAATTTTGGTGTCTTTATGAGTGATGAGGGCTTCTAAAATTAGGGACATGCTTCTATCATTGAAGCCATTTCCAAGGAGGGTACCCAACAATTTCTCCTCTGAACTGTCCCTCTGTGGCACTGCCATAAAGGGCTATTTCTCTCATCAGGGTAGCGTTTCTTGTGTTCTTTCAGTAGGCAGAGAAAGAGGAAAATGGTATTTTAAAAATAGTCTAGAGAAGACAGAACTTGAATCACCTATAAATTGGGTAATCCTCCTTTTGTAGTTCACTTTAGTTCCTCATCTTTTAGTTAAGTTCTTATAAGGAAAAATATATTTTAATTCTTTTCATTTTTTATAGAAACAAAGGAAAAGATAGTTCCCTCAACAAAGCATACATAACGATTTCTCTGTAGGAAATATATTTATAAAGTTCTATCTGAATGGTAATTATGCTGATTTGACCAAGATCAAGGTCTCTACCCGCTATCTTTGCCTTTAAACGCCATATTCATCAGATGCCTCCGGTCATCCATGTTTGTATTTCTGGCTGGGGTCCACCCTCCGGGCCATGGCAGACTTGGTGAGAGAGTGCCCATGTCAGTAAATGAGAACAGAGGCTGTGGAGAACTAGTCAAGCCCAAACGTTCTGGTGGTTGTCTGTTTATGGTGCCAAGATGGAGGGCCCCTGTGTTAGTTAGATTCAGTTTTCAACTTGGCCAGGTGAGCATACCTAGTCTTGTTGCTGCGGACATAAGCCAATGGTACGTGAACCTCATCTGTTGCTAATTACATCTGCAGTCAGCTAGGAGGCGTATCTGCTGCAGTGAGTGATGTTTGACTTAATTGGCTGGTGCTTAAATGAGAGATTGCAACGTAGCACAGCTAAGCAGCTCAGCATTCCTCATCTCAGCACTTGCAGCTCAGCCCAGGCCTTTGGAGATGCAGAAAGAAGTCACCCCGGAGAAAGTTGTTGGAATCCAGGGGCCTGGAGAGAAGAGCGGCAGAGACCATCCTGTGCCTTCCACGTAAGAAAGAACCTCAGTGGAAAGTTAGCTGCCTTTTCTCTGAAGAACCAACAAAATAAATCCCCTTTTATTAAAAGCCAGTCCATCTCTGGTGTGTTGCATTCTGGCAGCTAGCAAACTAGAACAGCCCCAAAGAAGCTGGAACAGGACCTGGAAGGGAGTGGAGATGTGCATGGGGCTGGGGTGGGGAAGTTGATATCAAAGACCAGAGAGCAAAGGAAAGGAGCAAGTGAGGTCAAAGAGTTCGGAGCCTAAAACTAAGACTGCAGGTCCTCTAATGGATGGTCATTGCTCAAAGGCCCAAGTTACTTGGTCCCAGAGTGCTCTTTACATAGCTAGATGAGGCCATTTACTGCTGGAGCAGCCAGTGCAGCACTGGACATTCATCAACTATCTCTAACCCAAATATAGAAGAATAGCTTATTCTTCCTTCAACTCCAGATTTTGTAAAGGAGAGCTATGTTATCTTCGGAAGAGAAACAAGAATTTGTTCTCTAGTATTAGGCTGAAGAATGGTGCTTTAGAAACCATTTCAAATGATTCCTTATGGTTAAGAGTATATATAGTTGTCACTGGATCCTTCAAAAACCCAATGAATTAGATGAGGCTGAATTTCTTGTTCCAACCTTGCAGTAGAAGGAATCTCAGGGTTGGAGAGGTTAAATGACTTTCTAAAAGTCCCCTGGTGAGTGTGTGGTGGAACCAAGCACAGATTCACCTAAGTTCTCTGCATACCAATCCTGTCCTCCCACACATCAGCAGCCTTTCCAGCATGATTGGGGCATGACTCATTTTTGATGGGTCAGTTTTCCATACAAAGCAGGCTCTTACATTTCAACAACAGATCTTCACATTTTAACTGTTGCCTTTTTTATCAAAAGAGTTTCCAAACATGCTTTATAATTTCAGAACCCCTTAAATATAATTAAAGCTACGACTTTGCTTTTTATTGCTGAGAACCATGCTTAGGATAATCAAGCATTATGCCATGTTTCAGATGAATTGGCTGTTGTGAGAAACTGGAGAATTGACCTTCTTGACTATGTTCTGCTGCGAGTTTGCTGTTGGAGGACCACTTGCTTCTTTTTAATAAATATTCCCCTTCTTCCTCAGATGGACACACACACACACACACATGCGCCATGTGCCTGTGGCGCGGAGTAGGCCATGCAGGTGGCTGTTTGCCTTCTTCAGACTGTAGAGCTCTGTCTTCTGGCTCCGCTCCCCAGGCTCACCTCTGCTTTCAAGGGATCCACTCTTCACTTCTTCTAGGCTGTTTGCTTTTCCTTCTTTCTTGATTCTTTTCTCTATCTCCTTAACTCCCTACCCAACAACACACTCAACTGCTGTGGGCTCATTGATTGGCCCTCCAGAGGTATTGCTAATTTGTCATAGCTCTGCTTACTTTCAGTTCAGCCAGTCAATCAATCACTGCATGTCATTAGAACTTACATAGTAGGACATCCCTTTGTTCTTCCCTGGAGTTTCTTTGCCCATGTGGATTATTTATTTTCCTTATTTTCATCTTAAGCAATATTTTGGGTGTGTACCTTTCTTTCTGTGTACTTACCTTAGTTTTTAGTTACATTTTTATTGACATATACAACAGGACTTTAAACATTATGAGGGTTAAAGCTGCATCTCTTTGCTCATGATGGGGTCCCTAGTACCCAGAAGAGATCCAAGTGGCTGGCATGTACTTGGTAAATGGTTGTTGAAAGAAGGAATGACTAAATGAATGATATTTGGAGATGTTGGAGGTCTAACCCTTAAATAACTGAGGGCTTACTGTACATATATTGTTGATTCTGAAAATAAATGAATGCCTCTTTTAATTACCTAATAAAATGCATATATTTTTGTTTTTAGAGTTATTTCAATTCATCAGAAATTATCTAATCTTGTGCAAATAGCTGAAATATCATTGCCAGCATTTCCCAAAATTCCTTCAGATGAAAATGTAATTGAGATTGAAGAGAAATCTATTGATAAAGAAATGGAAGTAAGTTATTGTATACTGGAAAATTACATTGCTATTGTGGAGTGGATGGCATTAGAGAGAAATAGGTTTTACTTTTCCATTCATCAAAGCTGAGCTATGTAACTAAGTTTGAACTTTGTGATTCTGCTCTCTATTTTCTCTACTTAGAGCATCAGCTATGACTCAATGTTTGACACATGCATAATGTTTCCTTTGAAGCTCTTCTAAGCCTACCGATTGCAAGAATATGACAGAGAATGAAAACAGAACCAATCCAGAGAAATCATTGATATAACTGGGAATCCCAAGAAACAATGTTCTGTAACTTTATACCATTACATTTAGTTTTGCAGTCCCAGTCTATCACTTAAACATTTTTCTTACCCAAGTAATACGTGAAGAAAAACTAGAAAACACACATAAATATGTATTCTTTCAAAGGTTTTTCTATGCATATGTATTTTTCTAACAAAATAGAGGTTTTATCCTTATAATATGCTATTAATCTGATCACATAGTTGAGAGGTTTATGTGATGACTGATGTGTGGGTTTTGGAGGACAGACTCGACTCCTCCTGAGTTGTGAAGCAATTGAGGAATGGGATGCAGGAGGCAGGTATATGAAGATCCAAAAGTCAGCCTCATTATAGATAAAGGTGATTAGTGAATGTGGCTTTAGATCTGCGGTCAAATGAGGCTGTTACTATTTCGCCCCTGAATTTTACAGGCTTGCCCAGCTGCTTGCCCAGTCGTCTGGCACACCTGGCTAACCACAGGTCCCCCATTCCTCTTCAGTCCCCCACCAGGCTTATACATAGAGAACAATAGTCCTGTAGGCAGGGTGCTTCAAAAACATAGATGAAGACAGCCCAGAAGAGGCTGTTGCTTTCCCAAACTCAGCTATCAGATAAGTCACTCCACTCTCCTGGGGGAAGGGAGGGAAGAATTAGTGATGGGGCCAGAAGAAGTTGGAAGTGTTCAATTGTACATTAATTCAATCTTAATTTAGAGATGTGGCTACTGATTTCTTTTAAATAAAAAAGATCTAAAAGGCTTAAAGTAAAACAATTTCCTGTTCTAACTGTATTTACTCTCTACTCTTCTGCAGAGGCAACTACCACTTTCAACTCTTTGAGCTGTTTTTTTTTTTTTATTTGATTCCGCGTCTATTAATAATATGCACTGTCTGTCAAAACAGGCTAGGTAACAAACAACCTCTGAATCCTGGTGGGTCAGCTGGGGCTTTCTCCATGTCTCATCCTGCTGGGATCCAGGTTGCAGGTGCAGCTGTCAAATGGAACATTGCCAGGAGGGATGAAAGGAGGCAGTCACACTGGCTCTTAAAGTTCCTGTTGCCTCACTGTCACTCACATTTCATTGCCCAAATAAGCCCTGTGCCATATCAACAAGGTGGGCAGGGAAGTACAGTTCTACTCCAGGCCTGGAAGGAGAAAAGCTAGAAACCTTGATGAACAGTGCTAATGTCAACCACAAATTATTATTGTGTTTTCTTGACGTATCGATTTCAGATTACATCTGTTGATATATGATCATGGTAGATAAGGATTTAGCTCACTTACACTTTTCTCCAACTTGTCCTTTTCCCTTCTCTTCAATATTTCTATATGACAAAATTTAGGTGACTCAAGATTCAGTGTTTATATTATTGCAACTCTATAAACATTGTTTGTGGCTGAGTCAAGGAATATACTCTGTAAACATTGTTCATAGCTGGGTCAAGTAGTGTACTGTGGTTAGTTTCCTTTCTTGTGTAATGTTTTTTCTAGGTTGTTACATTAGAGCTTTCATACTTCCATCCATAGATCTTTACCCAAGCACTCATACTTATCAAATAATCTCTCAGCTTTATGCATTCTTCTGGAATTACCTGTCCTCCTGCTTGTGGTGGCCTCCAAGTCTGCTGTGTAGCTATAATTCTGGGCCCTCCCTTTTCTGCTTTCCTGGTTGAATTCCTGGCTACTTAGATCCCATCCTGCTTTTCTTGTCTGAAAGCTTTTAGGAAATTCTCTTTACTTTTGGTCTGTTTTATTTTTCCTTTAATCATTTCCTGCTAAGTTAATATTTTACTAATAACAATACATGTTTAATTCTGAAAGGATGTTGGTATAGCTCTTTTGGTTTTCTTAATTACTTTGTCTATGCACTTTTTAAAGTGAAAGTGCGAAAGTTAGCAGCTCTCCTGACTTTCAGGTTATTCTTGGCATTTTCAGTCTAAATTTACCAGTAGAGTAAGTGAATGCGTTTTTCATTACTGAAAAGGTAACAAACCCTCCTGTAAGTTTCCATCAGGAGAGTACAGTTAGTCTTTGCAAAGTGCCGCTTTCCAGTATTTACATCTCCTGTGCTCTGTACTTGGATTTCTCATAGAAGTGATGTCTTGAATATTGGCTGCATACTCTTTCTAATGTCCCCAGATATTATGACATGAATATCAGTTGCTTAAAGCTGCACTGAATGCTCAGAATAAATTCACCCAGTACACACCGGATATCTTAAACCCAGAATATATATATATATTTCCCATAAAGTGAAGGTTGCTTTTTCATGTCTCAAGGAGAAGTCGGGCCTCTTTTCATTTTTACATTTCTTTTCTAGATCACTTAAACTCACAGTTCTTCAGTCATGGATGACGCTTATCAGATGACTGCCTTTGAGCCATAGTCCAGAACATTGTTTGCTAAAATTGTCTCTAAATCCACTACTATATAGATCATATATGAAAAATGATTATTTGCCCCTGAACCCATTTATCTTTTCAGCTTAGATTATCTGGGGCAGGAGAGTGAGCTTCCAAATGCATAAGGGTTCTAGATTATGCTCTGATACTCAGCTTTAACTGCCGAGGGTCAGTCATTTAGCCCTGCTTGGGACTTAGTTTCCTATCATCTCTAAACTAAATGATCTTTTCACTCAAATTCTTCTCTGAATTGTGGAGAAAGGCCCTCAGTTGAATGAGAGTCATCAGCTTCCATGGGGGTTGGATGCAGGTATCAAATTCAGCAAAGATGCCCAGAGTCTGAACCAAGAGCCTGGCCTGACTATGAATATAAACAAATAAGGGGAAAATGCGGAGAAGGAGGGAAGGAGGGGATTAATGTAAACAGAGGCTGAGAAACCCTTAACCCAAAACCCTTAACCAAGGGTTTTGGCTTGCTTTCATGGCCTGGCTAGAAATGTATGTGTAGGTGGCTTAACCCTTGAGTAGAGAAAACTCCTCTCAATTCTGACCTTCTTTTCTGTATTTTAAAATTCGTTTTATTCTCCAACTTAGAAAGTGTTTCTTCAACTTCAGAGTAGGGCATTTTAAGATATGTCTGCAGCTTTGTAGTGCTATGTATGAAAGAACATCACTATATGCAAGGAAAACAGATGTTTGTTTAGGTAAATTGGCAAGAAAATTAGAGGATAACACTTGAAAGTTGAGAAATGGATGTCAATTAAATTTTTTTTCCTTCCACAATATTAACGAGCACTAAGAAATTAAAAAAAAAAAAACTGGATTCTTGGTTATTATCAGTTAAATCTCATTGACTAAAACTGCAAGTTTGTTGTCATGGTAACCTTCACTTGGAACTAATTAGAAGTTAACTAAGACCCTTGAAGAGATTCATTCTGGTCTGGTATTGGACAGGATTTCATAATCTCTCTTATCTAACATATTGTTTCTACCACAGTACAGATATTTGGTAGATGATAGAATATAAGGGTTCAGAAAATTGGTTGATTTAGGGGAGGGGTGGCCAATCTTCTTCTTTTTCTCACTTTTTTCCTTTTTACCCCCGCTTCTAAATACCTAGGATCTATAATAAGCCAAGAACTTCAGGACACAGATATTAATTTAAGTTGTATTGGGAGGGCTTCAGAACAGGTGTTCCAATCAATTCTGGCTTGAAGCCCTTTATGTCCTTCTTCTGAAATGAACAAAACTGGCTCAGAATGGCTGAGTTATTTTAATCTATCATTCCCTCCTTAAGGAGTTTTTCTAGAACATATTAAGTGCTTTACAGTATATGAAAGATACAAGTGAAGTATCCTGATTTTAAGACACAGACAGCTTATATGGAATGGTTGCATACGGATATGAAATAATTTAAATACGTTTATCAAGTTACCTTAGGCTAGTTCAGCAAACATTTATTGAATGTCTGGATTGTACAAGGCAATTAAAATTAGCATATAGTCAGCATACTCCACGTACCAAAGGACTGTGAAAACACAGAGCAAAATACAGTTGACATTAGGATCGATCAACAAATGCTTTTTGAGAAACTACTATATGCAAAACTTCCCAGGCTTGGTGAGGTTAAGACATATAGGAATCAATTCACTGGGGTCCCTGTCATGAGGAGCAGCTTAATCACTGCATGAGAATGGCCACAGGTACCCAGATGTCATTCATAATGATGCCAGGCAGCTGGTAGCCCTCTTTTAGCAAAGTGTGGCATTCAATGAAACATCAGTCTGGTGTTCAAAACGTTTGGAAATAATCTTAGTCTTTACAGAAACTCTCATAGAACCATCCAAGGGGAAATCCTTTCATAAGACATGACAAAACTTCTTTTAAATTCCCTTCTCCCCATTTATCTTGCTCTCAGTATTTGACATCCATGACAGATCTCGAATAGCCATCTCATTTGACTCAAGCACCTAAAACTTTCTCTCCAACTCAGTCTGCACAATATTCTGTTTCTTTTCCCTTCCTGCTCTGGCTCCGCTCTTTATTACATAGTTCAACTGAGTCTTTTGGACTTCAGTTTTCCTATTGCCCACCCCCACCCCATTATCTGAATACTGCACTGTACGGGAGAGTGATGCTGCTGGAATCCTTACCTTTCAGTGGTGGGAGTTATTGATGTAAAGTATTATAATTCTATTATTTTAAATTTCATTCACATAGATATTGTAAAAAGTGTATGTGTGTGCGCACACGTGTGTGTGTACTTTGTACTTGCTTAAAAAGCTCAGACAGGATTTTATATCCCTTGTAGACTGAAATAAAGGGCAGAGTTCCTTGTATCTCCATGTCCTCTGTGCTCTAGCACATATCAATTTTGCAACTATCTGTTTATGTGTCTCTTTCCCTCTCTTGACTATGAATTTCTTTCAGGCATCTTTTTCATCTTCGTATCTCCAATATCTAGCCCAGTAATTGAAACATACTGCTTCTTGAAGAATTGTTTGTGAAAATTCTAGTTGGTGACCTGGGGAGGGCACTCATTCCAGACTAAAGATAGAGCAAGAGATGAGATATGAAGTCCTGGAACTGAGTCATATTCATGGAACAATGGATTATCTGGTGTGACAAGAGTATAGGGTGAAAGTTCTGGAAGATGGGGTTGGAAAAATGGGTGGGTTTAAGTACTTTCTCTTCTCTGGTATCAGCACTTTGTATATAATAGAGGGATTTTCTCTTCTGTTCCACTAGACAATGAGCTCTGTAAGGGCTCTCTTTGTGTCTTATTCAGCTCCCATTACCCTCTCTGTGGCACTTAGGAAACGTTCAGTAAATGTTGGTGAAGGAATAATTGATGGCAAATGGATTTTGTTCTGTAGGAAAGGACCATGTGAAAGTGTGACTGATTTTTTCATTGGGGGTGGGGGATGGGGGCTGCCCCCAGAGGGGTATGCCATGGCCCAACTACATTTACAGAGATCACTCTGGTGGCCTATGAAGGAGGAATGAAGGGGACGAGAGTTTGGAGACCAGAAAAAACAAGTAGGAAAGTTTTTTTTTCCATATTACATATGAAATGTGATGATGCTTTCAGCTAAGTCAAAGAATTGGCCTTATCCTTAAAGTAACTCAGAAAACCATCCCTCATAGAATGAATGGAGGTTCCTTTTAAAGGAGGAGTGGCAAAGATTTGAGCAAAGGTCATTCCACTGCCTACCTGCCCCCACTCCAACTGCGGCATATCTCTGTAAGCTTTCCATCTGGGATGGATGAGCATCTGTGCTTTCTCTCTCTTCATTTCTGTGGTCTCAAGGTCACGTATGGTACTCCCACAGTTGCACAGAGAATAAGCCAGTCTTAGATGTGTGTATGTGGTTTGCCTCAAATAAGCCCAGAGAAATAGAATATTGTTGAGGCAGAGTTTCTCTTTGATAAATGTTGAGACAGACAGTTGAGGGTACTTATCAGGTAGCATTGTTCTCTTCATGTGTTATGTGGAGATGATTAATGATAGAGATGCTGTCACTTTGCTTGATGAATAGCTCTTGATGAAATAATGACAGGAACTCATCATGGCTGCTATTGAAATCATATGTATTTACAGAAATATACTTTAACCGGGACTAAGACCTCATTTAGGAATATAGAAGTGTAGGTAGGCATGTGTTTCCCTCTGTCTGGTAAAGTAGACCAGGAACCTGGAAAGTTTGTCATAGGAAGCTAGTATACTGTAATTTGTGATGGGCATTGTACCTTCTCTCCATCTTGTTTAGTCCCATTGAAGATAGCCTGCTTCTAACCATCATCACTTCTTGCCCAAATGGTTTGAGTAGCCTCCTAGCTGACTTCTCTTCTTCTAGATACTTCCCCACCCAGTTCACCTTTAAACCGTGGCCAGAATGATTTATTTAAAAAAAATCTCTAATCATCATTTTCTCAGTCCAGTGCTTCTAAATTTTCCACTCAATAAAATCCAGATTCCTTACTATTACTTGGATCGTTATTAACTTAAGTCTCTAGCCAATTTCTAACTATGAATCTGTCTCCCACTCTCACTGCCATGCTTTGTAGGCACAACTGCAACAAAGGGCATACTAGATGCCTTATGTTCCTTGAATACCCGCTGCTCTTTGCTCAAAGGTTCTTCTCCCCAGAATGATCTTGTCCCTGCTTTCAGCCATTTGCAATCCTGCTCCTCTCTCAAGGCTCATTCACTGGGCCCTTTCTCCATGAAGTCTTCCCTGTTCATCAGACTAGAATTACTCTCTCACACCTCTAGGCTCCTGTAACACATCATTACTACCTGTCCTGACCACAGTCTATTTGCTATTTTATTTAGTTGCATACAAATTTGTTTTCTTCAGTAATTGTGCACTGTTTCGGAACTCTAAAATGTGATCTCTCTCTTTTTTTTTTTTTTAGCATGGGCAGGCACAGGGAATCGAACCCAGGTCTGCCACTGAGCCACTGTTGCCTGCCCTATTTTTATGCATTGTTAAACATAAACATATCAGGGGTTTGGGTTGTGAGTTCAGATGTTATTTGCTGCTTTATTTTAACCAGCCCTGCTCAGTAACAATTTAAAAATTAACATGTTCTATCATTTTAATGTTCTGAATGCTAGTACATGCATAGATCAATACTGCCATAAAAGCAAATTGTTGCTTCCTCCAGGGCTGGACCCTGGCAACAAAATGAAGGAGGCATAGTTTGTCTGACAATCTTTTAGTCTCGATTCCTTTGGTTATAGGTAAAGATATACTACACCAGCTTAAGTAAAATAGGTTTGATGAGGAGGCAGGATTTGTTACAATACAGTAAGAAGTTCATGCACAGCCAAGTACTGGAAATAAAGTACAGCAGGCCTCACAGAAACTGGAACTGGAGGGTCAAGGCCGAGGCTGCACTCAGTCCAGTGGGGCCACACTGTCCTCTCATTTGTCTAACGCCGGGTGGGCGACTTCTCCATGCGACCTCTCCGCTCGCACGGCCGGTCCTAACCATCGCGGTCCTCTGTTGTTCTTCCTGACTTGAAATTCTGATGATGGGAGAGTCGCAGACTCAAGCCCACCTGTGGATAGAGCCCTCCTAGCCCAGGTGTCACACATCCACCTAGCAGAGGCCATGCAGGAGGCTGTGAGGGGCTTCAGCAACCGTGGACGGTGGGTGAGCAGGACTCTCTCACTTCCTCTTTGTCACTCGTCTCACTTCTTTCCCCAGCGCCAGTCATTCTTCCCTGCTTCAACCTGAATTTCCCTTTTCCCAGGGCTCTATTGTCAGAAGAAAAGTTGTTTTTCCAAATCTTACCTTTGTGTGAATTTGTCATTCTTCTAAAGTATATGAATTTTAATAGTGCGTAAAAGAGGAACATAATCCTAAAGTAACATATTATTCATAATTAGATTGCAGATCTGATCTTCTGTGGTCATCCGTGTCCTTTGAAATTGCCCTAATTAATTAAGGGATTGTGGCGTCTGAAATCCCTCTAAGTCTCATCCTCAGAACTAGGATTAGATCATGGCAAAAGAAAAGAAAAAAAATAAATATAATTAAAATACCCAATTTTTACCACTAAGATAAGCCTCACTATATTGCTTTCTTTTTATTTCTAGGACATGATTATTGAATGCTGCTGTGAAATAATATCTCTGTTTTTGATGGAAGGAGAGTCAGTGTCACTATCTGAGGTCTGTTCTTCTCCTTTAACAATTTATCTGATTCAGTCACAAATATTATTGTTGCTATAAAAATGGAAATACAGGAAACGTCTATTATGAAAATATCAGAGATTAATCTTCTTTAATGTGAAAAAGTGATAAGTATGAGTTTATGAAAATAACATGTTAACTTTGGTTAAAAATATTCTTTGTTAAAAAAATCAACTAGTACAAAATATTATGAAGATAATTTTAAAATCACCTCAAATCACCATACGGAGAATAACCACTATCAATATTTTAGAGAATATCTAGAATTTTCCCTATGTATATATAAACTTTAGAATTTTTACATCAGTGGAACCTTACTTTACATGCATTCTGTGACTTGCTTTTTTTCTTTCAACAAAAATGTCATAGAGTTTTCTCATGTGAAAACTCTACTTTATTGTATTTGATGTCTGCATAATTTTCTCTTCTAAGTATTTGTTCCACCAGGCCAAATTTGTTCCACTATTCCTTGCCAAGTTAGATCCTTATTAGTGGATCTTGAGGTTGTTAGATTCTTGACTACATACGCATTTCACCCTTCTGCATTATCTCCTTGAAATTAATTCTTAGAAATAGGATCTGGAGGGGAAAAGTATATATGCATTTTGGTGTATAAATGCAGCTGGCCCTACAGAGATGGTGCACCGGTTTCCTCTCCCATCAGTGGTGGACCAGAGGCCAATTTACCCACATACTCATCTGCACTAGTTTCCTTCTCCCTCTCCTTCACCCTCCCCCTCCTCTTCTCTCTCTCTTTCCTTCTCTCCTCCTTCCCCTTCTGTCTTCCCTATCTTCCTTCTGCAGTTCTTCCTCCTTCATCTCTTTCTTCTAACCCTTGTCAATCTGACAAAAGAAAAAGGATTATTTTATTGTAATTCATAGGTTTGTTGGCAATCTGTGCTTCTCTTTTTGTGAATGGCAGTCATCCATTTAGCCAGTAAAACTGCATCCAACCCACCACTTATTTTGTTTTATTGGAACACAGCTATGCTCACTGGCTTATTTATGGTCTATAGCTGCTTTTGTACTAACAATATCCGAGTTGAGTTGTTCTAATAGAGCTGTATGGTCCACAGAGCTTACAAAATTTACTATCTGGTACTTTAGTTTGCTGACCACTGTGATAGACAGCAGTGGAGAGTGGAGTGACATTTATGATAAGATGGTCAGGGAAGATCTTTCTGAGGAGGTAACATTTGAAGTAAAACCGGAATTATTTGTCCTTCCCACTTTATCATTAGCTTTTTAGGGTCAGCGACTATGCTATCTTCATCTTTGAATTCTCAAAGTGTGTTATGCACTGCATCATTTGGTCACTGTGTTTTGAATTGAATCGATTTCCCTTTACACATCTGAAATTTAATCTTTCCTTTTTTATTCATTTGGCTATTCATTCCTTTCCCAGTTTTTAACTGTGGAACTTAATATTTTATAATTGAAATATGTAGATTTATTGTGGCAGCCCACTGATAATATATCCAAGCATAAATCTAATTTGGCAAACTGTGGTTAAAAATAGTTCACAGAGAAAAAAAAACAGGCCACAGAGGGCAGTGTGGTGGTGGCTCAGTGTTAGAATTCTCACCTGCCATGCTGGAGACCCGGGCTCAATTCCTGGTGCCTGCCCCATGCAAAAAAAAAAAAAAAAAAAAAAAAAAAAAAAATTAAAAGTAGATGACAGAGGGAGCCATTTTCTCTTTCTTTTTGCTGGCTCCCTAGGAGCCATTTCGGTCTCCCACCTACTTTCTCCCTTCTGCTCTCCCACCTGCCTTCTTCCACTTGCTTTCTCCTTGCTCTCTCCCCTCGATGAATCTGTTAAGCTTTAAAAAAAAATAGGTCACAGAAAAATAATATGTGTTCAGCAAAGTGGAAAGGTATAAAATCAACATCTAAAAGTCAACTGTGTTGCTGTATACTAACAATGACCAATCTAAAGAGGAAATTAAGAAAACAATTCCACTTATGGCAGTGTCTAAAAAATAAAATATCTAGGAATAAATTTTACCAAGGATACAAAAGACTTGTACACTGAAAACTACAAACACTGCTGAAAGTAATTAAAAAAGACCTAAATTAATGGCAAGATATCCCGTGTTCGTAGAGTGGAAGAATATGTCCATAGTACCAAAAGCAATATCCAAATTCATCAGAATTCTAGCAGCGTTTTTTGCAGAAATGGAAAAACTAATCCTCAAATTCATATAGAACTGTGAAGAACCTGGAAGAGTCAAGACAATCTTGTAATAGGAGAACAGGTTAGAGAATGCAGACTTAGATTTCAAATTCTTCTACAAAGCTTCTATAATAAAAAATGTGTGGTACAGGCATAAAGATAGACAAATAGATCAGTGGAATGGAATTGAAACTCCAGAAATAGACACTCAATCTATAGCTAATAGCTTTTCAACAAGGGTGCTAAGTACTTGCAATGGGGAAAGAATAGTCTGTACCACAAATGGTGCTGAGAAAATTGGATGGCCACCTACCTCACATCATATATGAAACCCAACTCAAAGTGGATCAAGGACCTAAATACAAGAGGATAACATAGGGGAAATCTTCATGACCTGGAATTCAGTGGTGGATTCTTAGATATAACATCGAAAGTACAAACAACCAAAGAAACAATAGATAAATTTGATTTCATCAAAATTAAGAACTTTGGTGCATTGAAGGAAATTACCAAGAAAGTGAAAAGGCAATATACATAATGGGAGAAAATAGTTACAAACCATAATTGGGTAAGGGCTTAAGATCCAGAATGTATTAAGAACTTTGACAATGCAACCACAAAGGGGCAAAAAATGGGCATTAAAAAATGGGCAAAGGAACTGAGTAGACATTTCTCCAGAGAAGATATACAAATGGCCAATAAACACATGAAAAAATATTCAACAGCAGTAGCCATGGGGGAAATATTGAGTGATATAAGCCAGACACAAAAGGAAAAATATTGTATGATTTCACTGATATGAAATAATTAGAAGAAGTAAATTCATAGAGTTGAAAACTAGAATACAGGTTACCAGGAGCCAAGGTGGGCAATGGGGAGTTAATTCTTAATTGGTGCAGAGTTTCTGTTTGAGTGAAAGTAGGATATAGTGATGTGGTGGTTTGAAGCTGTGTGTACCTCCAGAAAGGTATAGTCTTCAAGTTAATCCTCTCCTGTGGGCGTGGACCCAGTGTAAATGAGATCTTTTGGTGAGTCTACTTAAGGTATGACCCACTTCATTCAGGGTGAGTCTGGATCCTTTTACTGGAGTCCTTTATAAGAGAATGACATTCAGACAAAGAGAGAGAAGGCCAAGAAAGCAAAAGCTGAAAGCAAGAAAACCTGGGAGGGAAGGAAGAGACCAACAGAGCCACCATGTGCCTTGCATGTGAGAGAGGAGTCCAGGGCCACCCGCTGCTGGTCTTTGGGAAGAAAGCATCGCCTTGGCGATGTCTTGATTTGGACATTTTCACAGTCTCAAAACTGTAAGCTTGTAAATTAATAAATTCCCATAGTTAAAGCGAATGCATTTCATGGTATCTGCTTTGAGCAGCTTGGCAAACTAAAACAAGTGTTGATGATACCCCGACATTGTGAATGTAACTAACACCACTGAAGTATATATCTAAATGTGGTTGAAAGTAGAAGTTGTAGGTAGTATATATGTTGCTAGAATATGAATTTTAAAACATCTTATGAATGTACATCACAGTGAAAATCCTAATGTCAACTATGGATTATAATTACTAGTACAATTATAATATTCTCTTATCAATTGTAACAAATGTACCATACTAATGCAATGTTAACAATGAGGGTGGGTTTATGGGCACTGTATATTTTCAACATGATCTTTCTGTAAAACAACAACTTCTTTAAAAAAAGAGAAAGACCGCAGTGAGATACCACATCGTACCTAAAAGGCTGGCTGCTATTTTTTAAAATGCAAATTAAGTGTTGGAGAGGATGCAGAGAAAGTAGAACTCCAGTGCATTCTTGGGGGGAATATAAATGGTGCAGTCACTGTGGAAAGCAATGTGGCAGTTCCTCAGAAAGTTAAATGCAAAGTTTGTATGATATCACTTATAAGAGATAACTAGAAATAGCAAATTTGCAGAGATAAAAAGCAGATTGGGGGATGGGCATGTTGACGGAAGGAAGAGTATTTGTAAAAATAAAATTAAAACATAAAGCTTTGATGCGAGCTAAAAAAGAGGAAAAAATTTGTCATCATAAGACGGGATGTATTGCATCATGTGCTTTGGCTTCTGACAGACCTAGCACTCTTGAATCTTGTTAATTGTGTGACGTTAAGCAAGTTCTTTAACTTCCCTAAGCTTTGATTTTTTTATATGTAAAATGGGACAATAAAGGCAATCTTTTAGAGTTGTTGTGAGGGTTAAACCTAATGATGTGGTATTGGCATACGGCCTAGGGCACGTAAGTGTTGAAGAGCTGTTAGCCACCTCATGTCCTTCTTCGTCCCGCCGTGGGCCTAACTTCCGTGTGTGGATTCTGCACCCCCATTCAGTGAACTGCACACAGATACTCAGGATCCAAACTTTTATTGAAATATTGATAGAAAAGGAGAGCAAATGTGTAAAGGTAGAGAAAAAAAACTTAGGAATCATTTTCCTTGCTTGTAAGATAAATCATTGTTGAATCATATAGGAATTAGGTTAGGGAAGGATTAGAAGGATTCCAGCATGAGGTTCCAGGAGTAAAAGGCCTCTTTATCCAAGAGAAGGTGCATCCCAATTGAACCCCATGCCCCCCTTCCATCGAAAGCAAGATTTACCTCACAGTGCTGTGATGGAACTTGGGCATTTATGAGCTTGTTGCCAGAAGTAAACTGTTAGACTAATAAAATTGCATGCCTTAGTAAAGCTGTTTGTTTTTACCAGGATGATATCTTGCTGTGCTATTTTGTTTCTTACAGAACATGCCTATTAGAAACTACCTCTGCCTGTATTACCTCTTCCTAATTGAAATACAGTAATGCTGAACACAGTTTGTGACAAAAAGAAACTGAGATAGCAAGGAGATGAAGGGAATATGTGCTCCATGGCCTTAGTGATTAATCAGGAAGTAGGAATGACATTACATGTGATTTCTGGTGAACCAGCAATAAAGCCTCCTTTTCATTGCCTGTGCAGGTTTGAATTATTGCAGTTTACTAGATGTTAGGAAGGATTCAAATATGATGCATATACTTTCTGTTCTTGCGGAGACTGACCACGGAAAGGACTAAGTCATTTTATACAGCTACCTATCCATCACTACTTGCTGACTAACAGCTACTTAGAACAATGATATAGAAACCTCCACTGCTGCAAAGATAATATCCTAAAGAATCAGTATAGAGAGGAGGTTTCTAGAAGCAGATACTGGCTTTAAGATAAAATAGATTATCCTAGACCAAGAGATAAAATGGATCTCATAAGATTTTAAAGTCGGTGGGGTTTTTTTAGTTGTTTTTCCTTTTATTTTGTTTTGGGTTTTTTTTTGTTGTTTTTTAGATGCAATGAACAGCATGAGTTAAGTAGGATCATTTTTTAAGTTCAGATTTTTAGCTAGACCTAGCATAGCACCTGGCAAAAAATCTGATAATTATTAACATGAAATATTACTAATAATAGTAGTTAATATTTATTGAGCATGTGGCATATGCAGACACTGTTATGTGTTTTAAATATGTTGCCCCATTTAATATCACAAGAATCCTGTGAAGTTGGTTACGATTATTATCCCCATTTTAGAGATGAAGGAACTGAAGCACAGGGAGGTGAAGCAGCAGCTTAGTTAGGGCCCACAGCTTGTCAGTAGAGGAGGCAGAATTCAAATCCAACTCGGCTTAACCTAAGCCCCTGCCCGGGTACAAGGATAGGTGGAGGAGGGGGAAAGAGAAGAGCTCATAAAGGCCTCAGGTGCTTGCCTTTATAGTGACCGGAATGGAAGGGCAGGGTTTCCACACGCTGGGAATTAGAAGTTTTGTGCTATATGGTACAAAAAGCAGAAGCAGCAAGCTGCATTTTCAAATTAGCTACCACTCAGTGATTGTTTTCCTGGAAGGGAGGGAGCAGATGTTAAAGGGAGTTGACTGAGTGTGAGGTGAGAATGTCAAGGTTGTATTTGTAGATGAATCTTTTTTTTTTTTTTTTTGCGTGGGCAAGTGCGGGAAACCCAACTCGGGGTCTCCGACATGGCAAATAAGAAGTCTGCCACTGAGCCACCACTGCCCACCTGCATTTGTGGAGGAATCTTTAAGAAGGTTTGAATAAGAATGGATGGAAAGAGCAGAAGGAGCAGCTAGTGAGAGACAACAGATTTAAGGGAGGATGTTAGGATAGGAGGATGTTAGGATAGGAGCAGTTAAAAGTGATAAGGTGAGATGGGGGTTACCTATGTAGAAGAGAGAGCAAGTCCTTAAGGAAGATGGTAGGGAACAGACGTTGACAGCACGCGAAGAATAGGTGACCTGGGGGCCAAGAAAGGAGCCCTCCTTCTCTAGGTCTTGAGGCAGCAGATCCAAGTGGTTATAAATCCACCCAGGTCCAAGGTTGGACACAGCCTCACCCTTGATGGGAGGAGTGTGACAGTCAGATTGTGAGAAGGTGGGTTGGGGGCTGTAATGGCATAAAAAAAAGGTTTTTTTCTTTTAAAACTTCATCCTGCCCGGCTTAGTTCTAAGTTTCCCTTAAGTGGCTTCCCCAGTTAGCCCGGCCCTGGATGCAACTCCAGCTAGCAAAACTAGCCAAGCACACACCTCCATATGGCTAGGATGATCAGAGCCACCCTTAGCTACTCTGCAGCTAAGCATGCTGCTTCTGCCCTTCCAAGCCACATAATTTACTAGCAAGCCCTAATTCTCCATGTGGCTTGGATGATAAGAGTCTGCTCTCAACTTCTCCATACAACCCTTGCTGCTTCGGGTTTTTGTACCATTGAGTATGAAACTTCCAATCCCCAGTGTGTGCAGAAAAGCCCTGCCCTTCCGCTTCCGGTCACCATAAAGGCAAGCACCTGGGGCCTTTATGAGCTCCTGTCTTCCCCCCTCCTCCACCTACCCTTGTACCCTGGCAGTGGCATAGGTTAAGTAAGCCCGGGGCCCCTCCACATCCCTCATTCTCCTTTCTTCCCCTTTAGGGTTGGCTGTTGATCTAACAAAGCTATGTTTTCTTGCTTTCTCTACTGGCTGGTTGTCTGTGTTTGTGCCTCATCACTGAAAGAACTTCCACATAACACCCAAAACAGGAGTTATTATAGTCAGTATTTGGGGAAAATACAATCTGCCACAACATCCAATAAAACACTCCCATTTTCTAGGCCTATTCTTACTCAGCAGCAGCTGCTCCCGGGAACCTGCTCAGGAAATTTTTAAATTAGTCTGCAACCCTCCAAAATTATGCTGGGAAATGACCGTGGAGTTTCTGGTTATGTTTCTGTCTATAGGGTCGAGACAGTAAACTAGGTGGATCCTCAAAGCACTTATGAAATAATCTATAGTTCCTTTGGGTGTTGGATGTCCTTGTGTATGCTCCTGTTTGTGTGGGACAGCTGCAGTTTCATTTCTGTTAGGTTGTTAAATCCTACAAGGTGGTGGCAGGCTATTTAACTTCCTTTGGCCAATTTTAGTAAGCCCCTATCTGCCTCTTGGTTTCTTTTTAACAAAACTTCCCACATGATAGTAATGGCAAATTTTTTTTAATTGTCATTTATAGCATCAAGCACAGAGTTCAACATATGCTGTAGCAAGTGTTTACCAAGTATTAAAAATTAATTATATGAATATAGCTTCTTTCAGTTGAGAGTTACAGTTTTTCTTTTTTTTTTTTCTTGACCTGCTAATAGCTGTCTGAATAGGCTTTCTAGGCATATAGAATTGCATCTTTCTTCTGTAAGGTTTTATCATTCTGTCCTCAAGTGAAGAGTATCCTTTGTAAGTTCATGAGCCATCCACTTAATATTCCTATATTCTTTTGAAGACAATGCCAAATGACATCAGTTCCACACAGCTTTTAAAACGCAGTGCTGACTTTGATTCCATCCTCTAACTATTCACTTCTAACTGTCAAATTTGGCTAAGGGAAAAAGAAAGCCTTTAAGAAAAGGCCAGGCTATTAACGTACTCTTCAAAAATGCTAAGAAAAGGCTAAGCTGTTTATAGCGTTTTCAAAATGCCCATCTCTCCCAGATTTGCCAGCAACAGTATCAAGGTGAAATATGCTCTCATTTCTCAAGAAACCAAGAGCCTTGTGTCATCTGTGTTCCAAAGTACCAGTACTTTTGTTATGCGTGCAATTTAGGGGTATAATGATACTTGGATATAATTTAGAACAAGATATAATCATGAACCTGATATTATGTATTTACTGTAAAAATAGCTGGAAGTGCTTGATAAGCCAAGTCCGGCTTCCTTTTGGATCTAAAACTTCAGGAAAGGGACAATTTCCTGAAGTTTTAGTCACTTTAGAACTTCAAAGTAGGCAAGACGCAAGGGATCATTGGCAAACCTGTTCATTCTCTCATTTGCTAAAAACTTATTTAAGTGTTTAGTGTCATTTACTTCATTTTCCTAAATGGTTTTGTTTTACCTTGATTAAAAAACAGGACCTTTGCCAATGAAATTGTATTTTCATTTCAGGAGGTTTGATTTTTGCCTCACAATTCTGAGTCACTTGGCAAATGTTTTGAAATTCTTTTGATAGATGTTCTTTATAATTATTTAAATAAGTACACAAAGAAGGAGCAGGTATAAATTCACCAATTTTCCTAGTTTACTTTGGATCCTTATTATTTGGGATTTTTGCATTATTCTGCCTCTATCTCTGACCGTTAATGTCCATCTTTTTGTTCTTTGCTTACCCGGTTGTGGTAGCATGGTACAGTGGGAAGAGTACTTGAGCACAAGTTCTAGTCCCAGTTTTGTCCTCATGGGCAGCTCATTTATCCTTGGAGGCCTCAGATCAGTTGGATGGTATTGAAGGTCTCAGAAGCAGTGCATATTGTTGGATAAAATATGGCTTGATCATTGGTTCCACCACTTATTAGTTATATGGCAATGAGAAAGTCACTTTGCTTCTCTGTGCTCCCCATTCCTTACCTGTAAATGGATGATAGCTTCTCCTCAGGTAGGATTACATTAGAAACAGCATATAGTGTGTTTAGTACAGTGCCAGTACAGTGCTGATGGTAAACATTCAATATGTTGTGGCTGTCTTTATTTTTTTTATTATTTTTTGTGGCCATCTTTTTTTTCCCCACCCTTAAAGCACTGTGAAATGAACTTTTTGCTCATTTGACCATTAGCAACTCTCTATTGGTTTTTAGCCCATCTAAATGTTGGATAATTTTTCAAATTTTTCAAAAGACTAAATGACCATTAATAGGTATATTCTTAATATTATTTTAAGCCCTTTTTAACCATCCTTTTTTAATTAAACTTTTTATTTTGAGATAATTATAGATTCACTTGCAGTCATAAGAAACAATACAGAGATTCTGTGTCCCTTATACCCAACTTTCCCCCATGGCAACATCCTGCAGACTCCAAATGCAGAATCACTACTGGAATATTGATGTTATTATACAGTCAAGATCCAGAACAGTCCCTTCACCACAGGGATCCCTCCTGTTGCTCTTTTATAGCTACCCTAACTTCCTCATGCCACCTCCCACCCATGTCCCAGACCCCAGGCAACTACTCATCTGTTTTCCGTTTCTATTATTTTGTCACTCCAGGAATGTTGTATAAAGGAATCATAAAGCATGTAACCCTTTGAGAATGGCCTTTTTTTTTCACTCAGCGTAATTCCCTAGAGAGCCTAAACTATCTTTTGACAAACTGAAAAATCCTTATGAATATTTAGAATTGATTTGTTTTATTGAATTGTGATTAGTGAGTGAACTTGACCCAGGAGCTGGCACCCAGCAAACGTCACTGATGCTTAGCATGGTATCCCTACCCCCCAGCCCTGCCCGTCCTCTCCCTCCTTCTCCTCTTTTATTGTCCCTTCTTCTCCATGTCCTCTTATTAATATTAACTGACAAAGGCTGATGGCTGAAGATAGAAATATTAAGAAGAGTTAATGGAAATAATCTATGTGTAATTGTTTTGTTTTGCAAATTGTAAAACTCAGATTCTAAGAAATTATGAATCAGTACGGGCCACGTTCTAAGAGTGGTTTGTAGTCACTTGTGATGTATACTGATATCAGTAAAGAAATCAAAGTCTTGAGAAAGAATGGTGCCAAAGAAATATGAATGCAGTTGTGACTTGAAATTTGACCAGGATTTGTTGATTATACAAGCTGATAAACCCACTTTTGAGAGGTCCTGGCCAGTTTCTGGAAAGGAGTCATTTCTTCATTCTTTCTGCTCTCAAGGCAGCCCAGGACTGTCTCACTTAGCTGTAAATGTTTTGGTAAGCAAAGAGAAGGAAGAAAAGAGACCGGATATATGGGTAAAAAAGTGAAGTTAGAAGAGAAAGTAATGACAAATGAAGACAGATGGTGTATTGATATTACCTAGTCATGTTTATCATGAAGAAGGGCCATAAAAAATCTACAAGTACATGGAAATTTAATATAAACTATTTAATATAATGTCATTTATTATTTCAAAGCAATTATTAAAAGGAACTGATAATTACCTTATGAAATGTATTACAGCTTTTCCAGATATCAGTAAATAGAGGAGTTCTCCCTCCCCATCATATGCCTCCTTCCTAAATCCAAAAAATTAGTGGTATTACTGAAAATCATATGGGATGATATTGTTGGCCTTCTTAGACTGTCTGGAAGTTTGGGTCTAAGGACTGATTTATCCAGAAAAACAGCAAGATGTGATGTGTCTCCTAGAGGCCCTGGCAACTATAAGAAAGTAAATAATGTATCTATGAAGTTTATCAGCCCTCTTGGGACTGGGATATGTTTATTGGGGATGAAAGCTCATCTCTATTCATTGGATCCACTAAAGCAGAAACCTTAATTTCAAAAAAGTAACTATTTTCATAACATTTTACAATTTATATAATTAAATTAAATATACTTTCTCTCAAAAAAAAAAAAGATATCAGCGTGAGCAGTAATTCTTTCCATACCGTGCACATAGGTCTGCCCTCTGGCTTGCTACTGCAGTAGGAGCTGCTAATTAACAAAGTCTGTCATGCTTTGATTCTATACAACAAAGTCCCATGAATAAAATTAAAGCTTCAGTCCACCTTCTTAATAATGCCTTCACTCTACAAAAGAGCCTGCTGTTTCTAGTTGCCGGAAGTTAAGCCCAGTGAGCCCTTCAGAAAACAGCATCAAGAAATGCCAAGGGTTGTCAGAACTCTGGAGTTCCATTTCTGTATCCCAGGTCAAAAGCCCACAGACAGACCTGGGGAAGTCCTTTAGGACAGAGCCCAGCTCAGTGGATCCAGTTACAGCTTTTGCTCCTGTAACTCTGATGCTAAGATTCAAAGCCTTGACCTTTAAGTGGGGGTAAGTCCTTAGGCTGATGGAATTTTCCCCTATTCAGAAGTGCACCAAGGGAAGAACTAGCTCCCCAGGTTATAAGTGTTTTGGTCAAGATAAGGGTAGGCTATGATGTGGTGATAAATAACCCCCCTAATCTCAGCAGTAATAAATATTTCTTTCTCATTCAAAGTCTAGTGTGGTTTGGGCAACTCTCCTTCAACTGGCGGCTATGTTGTATAGACTACCTGATCTCCAAGGTGCTACTGCAGGGGAAGAGAGGACTGGGGAATTTCATGGGTTGCTTTTAAGTAGGGTTACCATACATCCTTGTTTGCCTGAGATAGTCACAATTTATGCCACGTCATTTGGAGTAATGATTAATATACTCCCCTTTCACTCTAAAAAATATCCTAGTTTGTATAGTAAACTAGGGTGACCATTCCTAAAAGTCAATCTGGGATGGCTATCATAATTTTTGCTTTTACCCTATTGGTCTCAATCTAACTTGCAGGGAAATAGAGAATTGTAAGGGAGCAAGTATATATTATGGTGAGTGCTAATATTTCCCTGCACAATAGACATTTGCAGGAACGCCATGAATTTATAAACAGAAATAATTCAGTAAGTTCAATTTCCAAAATTCTTTTGAGTAGATATGATATAAATATGAGATATTTATTAACTAACCTATCTCATTTAATCACACTTTGTGCTAAGCTGAATAATCCTGAGATGTCCATGCCCTAAGTTCCAGAACCTGTGAAGCTACTTTACATGGAAAAAGGGATTTTACAGAGGTGACTAAATTAAGGATCTTAAGATAAAAAGAATATCCTAGATTATCCAGGTGAGCCTAAATGTGATTGTAAGTGTCCTTGTGAGAGGCAAGTTTGGTAACAGAAGATAAGACAACATGATGATGGAAGCAGAGATTGGAGAGATGCAGCTTGAAGACAGAGGAAAGAGCCACAACCCAAGGAATGGAGAACCACTAGAAGATGGGAACGGTAGAGGATCAGATTCTCCCTCAGAGTCTCCAGAAAACTGGTCCTGCTGATATTTTACTGCTGCTATTGGACTTCAGTCAGTGAAACTGATTTCGGATTTCTGACCTCCAAAACTGTAAGAGAATAAATTTGTGTTGTTTTAGGCCACTAGCTTTATTAGAGCAGCAATAGGAAATTAATACACAGATGACTTCAGATTCCTGTTTCTAGTTGAGGTTGTGCAAGAGCCACCTCCACCTCTGGCCTTGCCACACGTGCTGTGGTTATGTTTCACTTTGAGGCCTCACAACAACAATGAGAAGACAAATGATAACAAATACCATTTATGTAGTAATTGCTGTGAGCCAGGTGCTGTGATTTTCATATATTAACTCATCTAATCCTCTCACTCCCAGCTGACATCAGTCTCCTGATCCTTCTGTCCGCAAGCTAGCATTCTGAACATCTGCACTTTCCTGGCTTCAGCTTTCGGAAATTTTATGAACGGTCCCAGGGCTTCCATGGGGGAATTTCTCAAGTAAAATTAGGCTTCAAGTAAAATTATTGAATTTCTTCATATTTAAATTTGTGGGAAGATGTTACTTGAGGGAAGATATTATGTCTGAGTCTACTTCCTACTTTTCTTTAATCAATTCTCCTCCTCACACTCTAGAGGGGTGAGTGTTCCTAAGGGTAATCAAAGAAAGTGATTGATAGAAGCGAGACTGGAAATGTATTAGACTTGTTTTTACCATGACCCAGAAAAGAAGCACCTGGAAATTTGGAGCAAGATTTCTTACTTAGTTACTATTAAATCTCCTTTTACTCTGCATTGGTTATAAACAAGTATGCATTTTGTCTTGTTATCATTTGCTTAATGTTTATATGGTTTACCACTGAATTAAATATGCATCCCTGCCATGAACCCTGTTCTGAACCCCCAGCTCTAGCTCCCCTTTAGGACTGAAGAATGTATTTTCCTCATCCTGGGAATGTTCTGGCTCACAGCCCTCAGCTCTTGGCCCTCTCTGGAAAGTGCCCCCTGCTGACGGCTGGGCCTCTTCCCAGGGGAAGCCTGTGTCCAAGCCCTGGCTCATTTGGGGATGGAAGGCCTGGCCTCTCCCCGCGATTCGGACCTTTCAGGGGGGCTTAGCCCTTTGTTGTGACATCACAGCCCCACTTCTCCCTTTGCCCCATCCTGCCTCATTCCTTTCCCCATAGGTGTTGGTCTCAAGGATATTCATTAATAAATGTCCTGCAAACCAAGTTCCACCTCAGCGTCTGCTTCCCAGAAACCTGACCTGCTGTAATGACTAAACTAATAAAACATAAGGATATCTGAATAGCGATGAGTTCATAAGAGGACTTACTTAATCCTTATTAATTAGAATCTGAAGACTTCAAAGGGAAGTAGGAAATATGCTTTCTGGTTTAAGGTTTATTTTCTAATGTAGAAGTAAAAAAAAATATTCTGCACACGACACCCACTCATAATTAAAAATACATTAAGCAATGTGACCTATGGTTCAATCACATTTTCTTTTGAGCTCCATTATAACAGTTCATTTACAAGTGAAATAAACTCTATAAAATGCAGGTTCCAACATTATCAAGTCCTCAATAAATGCATACTCTCTTTCCCAAAGGAACAATTTTTCCAGTAAAAATGGGGAGGGTGATAGCAACACTTTAAAATCATCAAGCATCTCAGTTTGCCGGGGCTGCTACAAATACCACAGACTGGGTGCTTCAACAACTGTAATTTATTGTCTCACAGTTTCGGAGGCTAGAAGTCTAAAATCAGGGTGTCGACCGGATGCAGCCTTCTCTGAAGTCTGTGGCACTCTGCTGTGGACTTGCTGGACTCCATGACCCAGTCTGTCCCTGTCGTGGGGCCTTCTGCTTCCTTCTGTTGCCTGTTCCTGCCTGTGTCCAGACTCTTCTGCTTGTGAGGCCTCAGCCGTCCTGGATTAAGGCCCGTCCTGATTCAGTTTCCTTCACTCAACTAATAGCATCTCCCAAGATCCTGTTTACAGATGGACTCAGGGGCCAGGACCAGAGCCTGCCTCTGTGGCGGGCATGGTGCATCCATCAAAGTGCCGTATCAGAATTTAGACTCTCATGTCTCCAAAGGAATGAGGAATAGCTACTCAGTTTTATGTGTTTCCATTAATCCTCTATCCAAGAAACCTTTTCCTTTAACTTTTCCCCTCTAAATCCTGATTATAACTTGCCATGAACTTGCATCCAATTTTTTTGCCCCTTGCACTTCATTCATTGTGTTACTAATGCTTCCTGTTCTAATTAGAACTTTTGAAATTGTAAAGGGAATTTCCCCTGAGTGGCACCTTTATTATTTCTTTATGTGATAAAAGATGCTTTCCTGGGAGAGAAAGCAACTGTTCTTCTCCATAATAGTGTCAGAATTAAAAGGCTCTTTTCTCTGGGACTTGTCTTTAAAGTCAGAATAAGCGAGGACATGTACAGCCTATACTTTCACTATGCCCTTGAAGGATTGTCTCTTTTTTTTTTTTCATATTTCTCTATGAAAAGCATAGACCTGTAATGGTGATAGCACAGTCAACTCTGTCACTTCATAAGGTGATGCATGGGTGGACCTGTGATGGAGTCAGAGGGCACAGTGTGCAGAAGGGGCAGCAGGGAAGAGGAAGGGAGCAGGGGAGGAGGAGGAGGGGAGGGAGGAGATGGAGGGCAGGGAAGGAGGAGGAGTACAGAGGAGGAACCCTAGTCCCAGAGACCTTCACTGGTAGAGCACTTCCCTAATGGTTATGCCAGCTGTGACTCTGAACTATGAATATAACATAAAATTGACTTTTAAACATACATCCCACTGAATGTATTCTCCTTCAATAGCTCTCCTCCCATGGAGGTGCTATGCATGTATTCCAGTAATGTGGCTGTTGTGCAATCAAACCTTTTTGGAATCCACTTAGATGTGAGATGTGTGGAAATGTTTGGGATTCAACTGAAATAGTTTTCTGTGCATGTGTCACAATGTGTCTGAGCAAGAAATGCCATTTATGAAATCTTAAACTCTGCTCAAGAGAGCAAGGCAACACCATGCACTGCCAGGGCTCAGTCCTCATAGAGTAATTATGATGAAAGCGGTGATGATGATGACAATTTAAGAAAAATCTATCCTTCTGTTCTTAGACACTGTAACAGTTGAACCCATTCCCTGCACAAATGCCTTATCCGTCTTTAATTTTCCGTTTTCTTGTTCTCTGCAAAATGCCTTTTATAATAATGTTTATTTCTTTAAAATTTAATTTTAGAAGATTCCCATCATCTCACCAATATGACCATTTCATCTCTAATTGTGTAAAAAAGAAAAACTTGCTTCTGTCATATTTAAAGTTTTCTTAATACAAAAAATTAGAATGATGAAGACATAATACTGTTTTCAGCAGAGTGTGAAATTTCCTGTGGTCTAGTAGAGTTGTATAAAAGCCCTTATCTCCTTTCTAAGAGTTACATGCTATTTTGGTAGATTAAGGAGAATATCTATTCTCTCTGGCATTAGGGTTCTCTTGATCATATATAGTACAGTGAAGCCAAATATATCTAGTTCCCTTTCATCTGGAACTTTTATTAGATGGGTTACCAGTCAGACTCAATATTGATTCCTAAGTGAGCCGAGTATCATTTTATCCTTTCTTACATGGGAAGGTGTGTTTTTCCCCAGCTCCAACAAAATCCAATAAATCGTTAACTTCAAAGACTCAGGTGATGTATTAAGAAGAGATAGAAAACATAGTAGAGAAACTTATGTGAAAATGCTGGATGAAGACAGTATTCGCTTTTCTACCTTGAAGCTATTTAAAATTTCTTTTTCATGGCTTGCTCTCTCTGCATTTTAAAGTTCTTGAAAGGAGGCAAAGTTAAATCCATCCACATCACAAAGCTTGCAGTTGATCAGTCTCCCGCTTAAAAATTACGAGAGCAAGCAAACCAAATTGATCAGTGGAAATTTAGCTTCCTCCCTTCTTTCCCAGTCATTGAAGACTGAGAATTGATGAGAACTGACACTTAGCCTGAAAGAAGGAGGAAGAGACCCCAAAGTAGATGCTCAATAAGAACTCATTGGATTGAGAAAAATCATAGGCAGTTTGATGATGGCGATTTTTCCTTTCAATTAAGGAGAATTTTTGAAACAAAAGAACAGAAGTAATAACATTGTTCGCTATTATAGACTCTAGTTTGCATTTAGAAACTCATATAAAATAAAGCATTAGCAGATAACCTTTAACTCTCCAATGGCTGTCAAATCTTCCCCAACAACTTCAAATCCCAGCCTGATTTTAATGAACCCCTGGAGTGTGCCCCAACTTGTTTAACTTCCTTTCCCTTTCTCTGACTATTTCAGACTTTTAAGCTCTCCCGGCAGGCAAAAATCACCACCATTTCTGTAATAAAGTTCTAATGCATGACCTACTGGAACTAATTTACGGCCTGCTACCTGTCAAGCTGTTTTCTTCCCTTTTCTCCACAAAGTCTTTCTTCTTCCAGGGAAAGGAGCCAAGGTTCCCTGGTACCTTACATTGGACATTTTGTGTTCAAACGATTTACAAAAAAAATGAAAGATCCTCTATGATTATACAATTGCCAATCTTGTCTCTATTGAATGACAATGAAAGAAATTCAGTAATTTCACCCGAAACCTAATTTCATTTGAGAAATTGTCCGCCGAAGCCCTGGAACCTTCTGCAAGTTTCCAAAAGCTGCAGCTGGGAAATTGCAGGTGTTTAGGATGCCAGGGTGCCAAGAAGAGTACAGGAGACTGAGGTCAGGTGGGCAGAGAGAGACTGAGGGAGAAGGTAAATTTCCTGGGGAGCCTTGGACCCCTCAGAGGGACAGTCAGGGTGAAGGAAGTTCAGGGCACAGCGGAGGCCCCCGGCAAGGGGCGCTCTGCAGGGTAGTGGGAACAGGTTCTGAGGGACAGTTTTCCAGGGCCTGAGTCCTGGCTCGGAGACAGACCAGCTGTGGGGACCAGGGCAAGTCACACAGTGTGTTCACTGCCTAAAGGTTGATGCGGGCACACTCTAGATTTCCTGATAAATCAAGATGGAATGGATGCAGGGTCAAGAAATATCTCTAAATGAGTACTTCAATCTCTTAACTGTATGATTTCATTTTAAATCTTGTAAATTTTATTTTAGTTTTTTACATCTTGAATTCTCTGAGAGGAAGATAGAACTTTGACTCCCTAAAGCGCATTCATTTTCTTTTAATATTTATAGTATTAATGTGCTCTGGATCTGATAGGAATTTAGCATTTTCACCCAGTGCATTTTAAAACTGGTCTTCATGATTTTGATGACACTGGCTTTTGTATTTTACTGTTTAATAAGATCTTTGTTTCATAAATTACCCTTACCGTGTCTAGGTGGTTTCCTTCTATTGCTAATTTACTTAGAGGTTTAAGGACAATATTGCCTAATATCACCTTGGCAACCCAACATAATTTTGAAAGTTTTGATTAGTGCAACGGGGGAAGAAAATAAAATCAGCAGCATAAAGATGAAGCAATAACAGACACAAATTATATTTATTTGTAAATAATATAGTTGTAAAATCTAAACCCAAGATTAGATTACAAATGATTAAAACTAAAAATCTGATAAAGTACCTGAATATAAAAATTGATAACTTTCTTTCCACTAGGAATAACCTTTTAAAAATGGAAAATTTTTTTAAAACTGCGTTTACAACAGTGACAGAATTATAAAATACCTAGGTATAAAGTAGTACAGGATGAAAGTAAAATGATGCAATTTTTTTTTTTTTTTTTTTTTTAAAGGAAAGACAGAGAGAAGGAAGGAAGGATAGAAGGAAGGAAGGAAGGAAGAAAGGGAAACATTTTTAAACATTTTCTTGTTTTATTGTATTCTGTTTCTCCGTTTTTGTTACATGGGCTGGGGCCGGGAATCGAACCGAGGTCCTCCGGCATAGCAGGCAAGCACTTTGCCCGCTGAGCCACCGCGGCCCGCCCAAATGATGCAATTTTACAATGCCAATTATTAAGTAAACTTTCCCCTTTGCCTTGAATTGAAAAGTCAATCAAGTATTATGGATATTCTGTCATCACTTAGCCAGTGAACTAAGGAAAGAAAATAAAAACAAAAACACTATGAAAAGAAGTAATAAAGCTCTCTTTATGCACATAGAAAATCCAAGAATCTTTAAATAAACTTTTAGAATGAACACGTGAACTTAACATTGCTATGTACTCTATCGATGCAAAAATAAATCTTGTTTCTGTAAAGCCAAAAAGAAATTTGAAAATGAACATTTTAACAAGCTATCATTTACAGTGTTATCAGAAAATGTATATGGGCGTGCAAGGGTTGGAGAATAATCAAGACCATCCAGGAAAAGGAGCCCAAAATTGATGGACTTATACTTCCAGATATCAAGCCATATCAAAGGGCTACAAAAATACAGTGTGGTATGGAAGAAGTATAGATAAATAGATCCATGGAACAGAATAGAGAGTCCAGAAATGGATCCACATGTATCTAGTCTCATGGTTGATGACAAAGGTGTCTCTGCAGTACAGTGAAGAAAGAAGTGATTTCAACAAGTGGGTCTGGATCCATTGAATAGCTCTATGAAAAAAATAATGAATCTGGACCCTTACCTCACAACAGATTCAAAATCAATTCCAAACTGATTGTGCAACTAAATGTGAAAGAAAAATAATAGAGTTTCTAGAGGAAGTCATAGGAGACTACCTTCATGACTTCCTTGGTGGCAAAAGCTTTCATAAGTAGAACCCACCAAAAAGAACCAATCATAAAGGAAAAGAGTCACAAATGGACTATACTTTAAGACACCATTAAGAGAGTGAAATGGCATAACACAGAGTGATAGAAAACATTTACTCTACATATACCCAACAAAAGATTGGTATCAAGAATATATTAATAATTCATATATCTACATATACAAGTTGTCAAGGACAACTCAATATAAATTGAGTAACCAATACTCACATGTTCAGTATTATTAGTTTTCAGGATATGACACTTAAAGCATAAAGATATATTTGAATATATATACCATCAGTTAAAATTAAAAAGTGATATTATCAAATGTTTGTGAAGATGTGGAATAACTGGACCATCATACATTACTGGTGGGTATACAAACTGGCCAGCCACTTTAGAAAACTACTTGGTAGAATCAGCTTAAAAATGAATACATTTGGGTCTTGCAATGGTGGCTCATTGGCAGAATTCTTGCCTGGAATGCTGGAGACCTGAGTTCGATTCCCGATGTCTGGCCATGTGAAAAAAATATATATATTCATACCCAAGGACCTAGCGTATTTCACTTTTAAGCATCTGCCTAACAGAAATGTGTACATACATGCGCCACAAGACATGCACAGAAATGTTCCTTGTAGCTTATTCTTAATAGCAAGAAATTCAGAATAACCCAAATGCTCATCCACTGGAGAATAAATTGTGATATATTCATACAATGGACACTATGGAGCAATAAGAATGAAAAACTGTTGTTGCACTCAACAATATGGATGAATCTCAGGAGCATAGATAGCATCGAGCAAAAAAGGCAGACACAAAAGACTAGTACACACACTACTCTTAGTATGGTACTAATGTAGTATACTTTATAATATAGCATATAATATATATACTATAGTATATAATATATTATGTGATATTGTCTGTAATATATAATATAGTATACCACAATATACTACTAATAGTAGTATGACTTTATATACAGTACTGTATGTGTGTATCTATCATCATCTCTCATCGTCATCATCATCATCTCAAACTAAACTAATGATTTAGAAGCTAACATAGTGGTTACTCTGTTGGGGACGGGGTGGGGTGTCGGGCTAGTGACTAAGAAGGAGCTCCAGGGAGACTTCTTAGGTGCTGATTGTGTTCTCTCTCTTAACCGGGGTGATGGTTACATAATATGCCCCAGATTATCAAGTTGTGCACCTATGATTTCTTTGCTCTTTTTACCTTTATATTGTACTTCAAACAAAAGTTTACTTAAAAAATTATGTTCAGCAATAGGAAAATATAGATGCTATGTTTTGGCATGGTAGAAATAGCTGGAATTTGAAGTATTTGACCTGTTTGCTAAAAGATGAAAGGGCTTAAAATGCCTGGAGTGTTTAGAAAGAGAAGAGAAATAACACCAGGGTGGGTCCTGACGTTTTAGGACATACAAGGATTAATAACTCTTGGGTGACAACTATTTTTATCTTGTCTTCCTGATCCAAAGCTTTCATTTGTGACCTTCATAAATAAAGTCAGCAATTAATCTTCATCCTTAGATAAATGGCCACTTGTTTCTGAAGGTTCAGTGACAAGGGTCACAGACCAAAGCGCTCTATTTGTAACTAGTACGTGAATTATGTCATGGAGATAGCTCTAATGCTGAGGACTGCTACTTGGTCACTTTGTCTCATACCATCCCATTTTTTAACATGGGAAGAAGTCCACAATAAGAGAGATTTAGCACAAAAGAAAATACAAATATGTTAAGGTTATTATTTCTTTGTATACTACTTTGAAAATCATTTACTAAAGGATATTGAATTGAATATGAGATATTTAATTACCATATAATAGACTGAATATTCTGTGTAGTTAAATGATCATGAGATGTAATCTAAATAATCATGATAAATAAAGGTAGTTTTAACATATTAGTTAGTACTAACTTGCCAAAATATTCCCCATTATTTTTTCTGAATGAAAAATAACAATTTAATTGAAAAAAAGAAAGATTCATAACATCCCATAGTATGTACCTTGGGTATGGGAAAACCCTCACACATTGCTGGTTGAAGTGTTTATTGCCATAACCTATTTGGAAAACAAATGGGCAATAACTGAAAATGTAAAATATAAATACTGTTTGACTAATCCAGACCACTTTGGAGAATCATTAATATAGCAATAAAAGCACCTGTACCCAAAGATATATAGAGATGAACAAGCAGGTACAAAAACCAGAAACCACCTCCATGGAGAATGACTGAACAATTTAGGATGCAGCCATCCCATGAATTGTTATGTAGCCATTAAAAGGGATGTGTTCAACAATAATAACAATACATAGCTATTGCTGAGTTCTTGTCATTGGCTAGATACCGTTCTAAGTATTATGCATGTCTAAACTTATTCAGTCCTGTGACAGCAATATGCTAGAGGAACTATTGATTTCCATTTTATGGGTGAGGACAGTAAAGCTCAAACAGATCAAATATTTCACCCAGCCTCACGTAGCTGATGTGTGGGGAGGTCTGAATTTGAACCAGGCAGTCTTACCCCTGAATGCCACCCTTAACTTCTGTGTAGTTCTGCTACCTTGAATTGATTAAGGAGGGATTTTTCTTACCTTACTGCTAACTGACAAAGCAAATAGTGCAACCTAATTAACAAAGAAAAAAAGGAAACGAAAACTCACATGAATATACATTTGGATCAGGATTAAAAAAGATACTCCCCAAACAGGTTAGCACTGATCAGGTCAAGATGGAGTAAGGAGGGGGAATAGTATTAATTTTTTATGTATCTGCTTCTTGATTGTTTGAAGTTATATAAAGTGCCATACTACTGTCATTTTTTAAATCTAATAAAGTAAAGAAACATTAAATGAAAATGAGCCTCTCCTTTTAGGTTCATTATGCTTGCTTGAGAATAAAAGGAATAGATGGTTCATTTAACAAGTAGACAAGAAATTAATAAAACTTGTCCTCTGATGTCTTACCAGGAGTCAGGCCCCCAAGCAGCTAATTCATTGTGGGCCATCTAAATGGCATTTGCGCATTCGTCTTCCAAAGTATTTGTCAGAATTGGCCTGATGTGGGTCCCTGTAAACACGCGTCTCCCCGCCTTCATCTTTATTCTCCCCCTGCGCTTCCCCCAGCCAGCTCACCGACGCTGTGGTCGCACGAGGTCAGTTCCCGGCCTGCAGCCTGCCCGGCCTGACGTGGCCACGCGGGGCCTTGGCCGTGGTCACTGTCCCTGGCGCCTCTGCGGATGGTGGGGTCCGGCTCCCCTCGCCGTGCTGCTGCCCTGCTGCAGGGCTTCCTCAGAGGAGGCTGGGAGGGGGGCAGTCCACCGCTCAGTGTGTTACAAGAAAAGGAATGGGGCCAAAAGCCCTATGTTTAGAACCGTGTACAATGACTATAAAAATACAAGTATTCCATATTTTCAGAAATGTTTGCTGGTCTGTAGACCAGCCTCTGAATCTTAGCAGGCCATAGAATGACATGCATAACATTTTAGCAGAGTAGATTTATGAAACTTTGGGGTCTTATCTTAGGCAGAATTTAAATGTGTTTCATATCAACTATTGTATGGAATTGTATGGAATTTGGGTATTTTGAGAGGTTCAGTCAACAGTTTTAAACAGTGGCTTTCATGAACACGTTTGTGCTTTTCCTCAGGTTCCATTTGATGTCTCGCTGCCATCTATATTGAACCTTGAGAGACTTTTTGATCTTGCTAATGGCTGTATCATATCAGGAGGAAGCCTTTTCAATTGGATAGTGTCGATTATTCCATGAACAGCCTTCACATGGTAACCTTATGACGAATTTAATTATATTGTTTTTCTTGGTTGGAAATACATTTTACGGACTATTCTCTTATAAAAACCAAAATATAGTCATTTTCTAACACAAGATAAATTTCTTTAAAAAGCAAGGTTTTGAGGAGTATTTTAAGTTATATTTGGGTTCCTTGACAATGCTGTTGCTTATTAAAACTATCTTAAAGAGCTATGCCTAGAAAACATGGAATGCACACTGCAGTTATTCGTGTATATGGTAGTTTGTGTTTGGATTGTTTTTGGACATGTCCAAAGTGCAAGACTAGATTAATGGTTGGTTCTCAAATCCAGGCAGTTTTGCCCCTCAGGTGACATTTGGCAATGTCTGGAGATATTTTTGGTTGTCACAAGGCTGAAGGGACGCTATTGGCATCCAGTGGTTAGAGACCCGTGATGCTGCTAAACATCTCACAGTGGCGGCTTAAACCTCCACATATGGTCAGTTCAGATTTGGCAGTTTGTCTAGATAGTTTGAGAATAAATCTGTAGCAAATTAGGCCTTTCACATTTTATACTTCTGAGAGGCATTATTGCATGGTATTTCAGCTTTGGAATGATGTAAACCTGAATTTGAATATTAACTTCAAAACCAGTACTGACTGGTTTTGCTACTTTGGGGAAGTAACTTAAATTCCTTAAGCCTTGTTTCCTCATCTGTAGAATTGGTATAATTCTATCCACTCAAAGGACTTCTGTGTGGATCAAATTAACTGGGATGATGTAATAAGATTCTTAGCACAGTGCCCAATATAAAGTAATATTTGGACTGCTAAAAGTTTCATTTCTCTGCCACAATGGAAGAGGACCATGTATTTCTGACTCCCTTTGTTATCCAACAATGCCGCACATGAACATGTTGCACATGCTGGCCCAGGAATGACACTCTGGTAAAATGAAAAAATAAATAATGGATTTTTCTAAAGCTAAATGTGTTTAACATATTGCATTTTATTCTGAGATTATTAGCTTCCTACTTCTTAGTGGTGTTAAAAATGGGCTCTCTTGTATAAAGTAGTGGTGATAGGAAATGGTACTGGCATTTTAAAATGTTCTTACTTGATGATAAAAAAAAAAACAATATCCTCTTGTCCCTGATTTTTTAACGAAATTAACACACGGTGAAATTCCAAAGTCCAGAAACAAACAAGCTAGAATCATCCTAGAATATTGCATACAGGAATCAAGTCTTGAGCAAGGTTTTTAATGATGAAAAGAGTATTGAGAGTTGAAAATTTGCCATAAGAGAACAGAAGTATGAAAGTGAAAATGGATATAGCGTATGTGCAAAGGACTCGCCTACAACCTATCTGGAGTTGGCAGTCATGATGGGAAACAACAAACTCCGAGATTGGAACTAGAATGAAACGTTTGGGTTTGATGCAGTAAGTGATAGGGTACCAATACACAGGTGACTAGGGGGAGGAGTGGTCAGTTCCTGGCACTCATAAATATTCAAAAAATGTTGAATGAGTGAAAGGAATGAATGGAATGAATAATGGCCTGGCTTTCAGGGAAATCAAGAATGCGAGGTACAACGGAAGGGTGAGAAATGAAAGTGAAGGAGAGCAATAGGAAACCATGTTACGGTGCAAGAAAAAGAGAAAGAGCAAAATATGTTACCAGTGAATGCAGAAAATATCTGCCTGCCGGTCTTCCTTCATGTGAAATCAGTTTGGTCCAAGCAGAAAAGCCATTCCTTACAGAGTGGGTCTTCCAGGGCCTCCACTTCAGGAGCTGGACTTAGAGATTTCTTTGCCCGATAGAGAATGCTTTGAAGGGATTTGTGTCTCTCAACAGGAAGTTTAATTTATTATGAAAAGGTTAGCCTCCAGGGGAAAGAAAAGCCCTACAAATTACCTACATACCAGACACAGGTAGGGAAATGCTGCATGATGGAGAACTGAGGCCACTCACATCAGCCTAATGTGAATTTCCGGGGAATGTATATGCCCAGTTTCCATTCTTCATCACAAACTCTGAAGATGGCTGGCTGTAACGCTGGCAGGATGGCACTGTGGGGCCCTAAAAGGAAGGGGAAAAGGTACTGCCACCACCGCCACCATCATGACCACTGCCACTCCCAGTTGCCCTTTCTGGAGCATTCCACATGCCAGGCACAGTATTACTAAGTACTGCAAGTGAGTCGTTTCCCTCTGTTGTCACAAGAATCCCAACCATGATGCAGAGTAACACCCATTTCATAGATGTGGAAACTAAAGCTTGAGACAGTTAACTAATTTGCCCAATAATCACAGTGACAAGTAGAGCCAGGATTTAAATGCCAGGTCTGCCTGATTAGAGAAACTGAGCTTTTACTTGCCAGCTGGCTTTCTTTGCCACTGCACCCATTCCACTGCTCTGAGAAACTTGGAAGTCAAGGTAGAAAAGACAGTAACTGAGTCTCAGCTAAAAGCGGAATATCTATCATCGGCCCAGGGACCAGATTTTTTAAAATGACTTGTGGCCCTGAATGGACATCCCAGGGGAGCATGAACTCTAATGTTTTCTTTATCCAGTTGAATGGTTTGTTCTGGGGAAGACAGAGCTCTTCCAGCTACTACAGAAAGCTTGCAATACATTTTTACTTTTTCTCCAGTTTTACAGTTTCTTACAGAGACTGTTATTCTTGGGTGTTGTTTTGACTGAGAGAAACACTGTCTAAAACTGCATCAGACCCTGCATTCACAGTTTCCAGAGTTTAAACTATCATCACAGAAATCCTCCATTTCTTCTAAAATAGGAATAACACTCACTTTTGAGGCTGAAACTTTGTGTACAGCAGTGAGGAAATGGTAATGAACTGAGCTGAAATACCAACAACAACAACAAAAAATAAATTCAAAATTTACCAGGATGGAAGATATGCTTATTTTCAGAAATGTCTTTCAATTTTTTAAAAGACAAAATCACACAATTTGCAACTGCTTTTTTTCCCCTGTAATATACACTATCTGTGTATATCTGAAAATGCTTGATAGTAGACACCTCCAATATTTTCTGCTTGTTTTAATTATAACAGAGACTGATGGGAGGCAAACTGAAAGGAGGAGAAGGGAAACAGAAAAAGAGAAGAGGGAGGGAAGAGAGCAAAGGAAGGAAATAGGAACCAGCACAGCAGCTAAGAGATAGGTAATAAAACTCGGGTGCTTCCCATGTCTTTCTCCATATCAATCTCCAAGGGATTGCTTTGGAAATTGACCACCTGCCAACTATCCAGGGGCTTAAATGCAGTGGTCTCAGTTCACTTGTTCATCTGGAGGCACTTCACACGATTCCCCATCTCAGCTGACTTGTTCTCCTTTACTGGATTGCAGAGGAAAAAAAAGATGGTACAATTCTGGAACGTATTTGGAACTGTTTTTTGCCTCTGGTCTGCATTACCCTTCTCCTTCCAGACAAAATGACAGAATAGCGCTAATTCTTCAATGCCACTTCAAATGACAGGATTTAACAATGTCTGCCTGTGAGAACTCCCAGGGCATTTCATGGTGTCCTGCTTGTTTGGCTCTTTATAGTGCCCTTTGGCACATACTATTTGGATCGCTGTAAGTTCATAGCATAATTTTATACCCTTAGCCCAAGGGTGTTAGAGGAGTGTGGCCCTGCTCGTATTCCTTTGAGTTCCCTTCAGCTTGAGGCTGGGTACATGACTGTTTGTCAATGTATCTTGGTTCCTCCAAGGTGTCCATAAAGACTGGAAACTTAGGTGAATATACATAATGTCACCAAGGATGTCTTCAATCTGTGAAAAACTAAAATGATATATCTGCGTGTCCATAGGATTAGATAAGCCCCTAACTCTGGGTTGGAGGGAGAAAAGATGGACCCAACAGTCTTTTCCTTGTTCTCATATTTGAAATGCTTATTGTATATTTCCAAAAGAATCTCCCACCCATGTGCCCAAGGAGAGTTGTACAAAATGTTCACTGATACACTGATTACAGTAGTAAGAAAAAAAAAAGAAACCAAGTTTGCCCCATGAGGAGAATGGATAGATAATGGAATACTCATACAATAGATATTATATGGCAGTTATGAAGGAATGAGTAGAATACTATTTTGAGTGAGTTAACTAAAGAAACATGTTTCGAACTAGACATAACTTCACAAACAAGGTGAGAAGAAAATGAATTATAGAAGGATATATATATATATATAGGTAAATATCATTATTAAAAGTTTAAAAAGAGGGAAAACAATATAATATAGTATTTATGGATGCACATATATGCAGTAAAAATGTTTCTTTAATACAGGTTAATGGTCAACACCAAATTTGGGCTTGTGGCTATTTCTTACATGAAGATGAGGGGATGAGGTCTGGGAAGAACTCTCACAAAGTTTCATTTGTGTTTGTAAACTTTTCTTTAGCTGGTGTTTGTTATTTTGATCCCTACTTTTTCACATACATGACATATTTTACAAATTAAAAGCAAACACATCATTTACCTCTCTGAATTTTTTGACTGGCAAATTTTGTATGTTTATGGGCATATGAACATATAAAATAGTTATTTTCTTATAGTTATAAGTAAATAACTATTAAATGAGTTAAGATTCTGTTCTCATTATGCAACTATAATTGAGTAGTTCACATCTGGTTCCATTATTTTGGGTTTTAATGACAACTAAAAATCATTTTGAAACTAATGTTAAACTATACATGTTTCCAATTTTAGAAAATTCAATCTATGACAATGTCAATTTTTAATATGATAGTAGAATCTCAATAAATGTTTAATGGAGATGGAGTTCCCTATAATTCCTATCAATTGTAAGTTCCCCAGTTATATTTTAAATTATTTGATTTTTCCAACATTAGATATATGCAGAACTTTTCACATAACTGCCTGTTATGCAAAATGAGGTTCACTTGTAAAATGCATCTCCCATCCGTAATTTCAATGTTTTAAAAAATATATTAAGGGAAATATGTACGATTCCACAAGGGTTCCTTGCAGTAGAGTAACTTTCCAGAAACCTACAACCTTCAGATGGGTCCCTAGTCCAGGTAAGTCCTGAAACCTAGCCCTACCTTTCCAGAACATCAGATAGTTCCATCTCCCTACCCCATATTAGTGACAGACCCTTCTGATATGAGAAATTTAAAATTGCCATAGCCCAAACACTCTTAAAGAGATGGTTGGAAAGATCAAAGGTGATGGTGTTGTTATACAGAGAAGATTGAATTTAACAAATGACTATGAATGCTGAATCATTAAATTGATCTCTATTTTAGTCTCCAGTATTTTAGAGCAGCTAGTAAAAACCTAAAATTGTGAAATTGTAACCCATGTGTTCTAGTCTACCAAAGCTGCCAGAAGGCAATACAGCAGAGGTGGATTGGTTTTTAATAAAAGGGGATTTATTTAGTTAAAAACGTATAGTTTTACAGAGGAAAGGCAGCTAACTTTCAACTGAGGTTCTTTCTTACACGGGAAGGCACAGGTTGATCTCTGCTGGCCTTCTTTCCAGGCCTCTGGATTCCAACAACTTTCCCCGGGGTGATTCCTTTCTGCATCTCCAGAGACCTGGGCTGAGCTGCGAGTGCTGAGATGAGAGATGCTGGACTGCTTGGGCTGTGCTTCTTTGAGCTCTCTCATTTAAGCACCAGCCAGTTAAATCAAACATCATTCATTGCAGCAGGCACGACCCCTAGCCGATTGCACATGTAGTCAGCAACAGATAAGATACATGTGCCATTGGCTCATGTATGCAACAACAGTACCAGGCATTTTCACCTGGCCAGGTTGACACCTGCACCTAATTACTACGCCATGTCAAACTCTGAAATATGTTCTACAACTAATTATGCTGCTGTGCTTTGAAATTTATAGCTTTTTTGTATATGTTATTTTCCACAAAGAAAGAAGGAAAAAAAAGTCGATTGTGATGATAAAAAAATATTTAAGCCCTCTAGCCTCCTATATTCTGGAGCAGCTAGAAGGAAAAATGTGAGAAGATCATATGGTAATCCATGACAAACTCTGGGATCTGTCCTGTAACCTCTTGTTGAAGAGTGCTTTGGAAACCATTGTTTTTTTTAATTTCTTTGCTTTGTATATATGTTATACTATACAATAAAAGAATTTAAATATATATATATTATATATATATATATATATTATATATATATATACATTAAGGAAGAGTTTTCTCTTTGCAGGGAAGACTCATTCCCTGTTCTTGCTTTACGCTTCAGTACAGCCTTAGTTAAAACTTCGACACTAAAATTTCCATGGCAACAGACTGGTTTTTTGCCATAAACACAGGCATGATTAAGAAGGCTCTAGTGATGGCAGTTTCTTCATAATTAAATTCATTAGTTAAAAAGGCTGGGTTAAGTGACATAGAAATTTTATTGCAACAAGTAAAACACTTTTAACTAGAGCTCTGGAGGCACACAAGATTAATTGCAAACAAATGACGGTTGATACTGCTTCATGATTAAGATAACATTTATACATTTTCTATTTAATATCTTAAAATGGAGGAAGCCTTAAAACCAGATTCTGACCAAGGTCAAACCACCCCAGACCATACCTTTAAATGGTCCACTAAGTGACAACTCAGTAGCTATCCAAGTAATTTGAAGATTCCTAAGTAGTTTCACAATTTTCTAAATTTAATTCTCCCCCACAAGATTCCTAAGTATTTCCTCAGCTGATTTCTTTCTCATCATGATAAAAAGCAGTTCAGACCTATTGTAGAGAACTTGTAGGGTACTAATAGGTACAAAGTAGAAAATAGAAGTTATGCTGGAGTGCACGGCTGTGAAACAACAAATGTTAACGTTTTAATGTATTTCCTATAGTACATCTAATTTTCTTTCCAAGTAGCTAGAAAAAGCAATATTCACACTGACAACGAATATTGAGGTTTGCAGCAGCTACCCAGAGGCCTCAGGTGGCAAGATGGCCCTTTTCAGAGCCCGGTGGACAGGGAAATCCCCAAGTTGGGGGTGTTGGGTCTCATGATTTGGATAAAATATTGTTACAATTTGGATAAAATATTGAATGTGATTAGAGCAAAAGAAATGGTCCAGAGTTTTCCTTGCTAATAATAAAGTATATGGTAATGGTCACAGGAAGTCAAAAAAAAAACCCAACATGTATATATATATGTAATCAAATCCTTCACTTCTTGATAAAACGCCCTTCCTCACTGTGCCAGTTTGAAGCTATTATGTACCCCAGAAAAGCCACGTCCTTTAATCTTTATTGAATATTGCTGGGTGGGATTTTTTTATATTTTTTCCATGAAGATGTCACCACCCAATTGTGGGTGCTAACTTTGGATTCGATGATTTCCATGGAAATATATCTCCTCTCATTCAAGGTGGGGCCCTTTAAGGGGGAACCATTTTGGGAAAAAGCTTTAGAAGCACCAGAACCGAGAGAGCCCACACAGCCCGAGACTTTTGGAGTTGAGCAAAGAAAACACCCCTGGGGAAGCCGTTGAAGAAGTCTGAAGAGAAAGCCATGTGCCTTTCAGCTGAGCGAGAAACCCTGAGGTATCTTTACCTGAACTCCTTAATTTTTACATTTGAATAGCTTTGCCTTAATTTGGACATTTTCATGGCTTTAGAACTGTAAACTTGCAACTTAGTAAATTCCCCTTTCTAAAAGCCACTCTATTTCTGGTGCATTGCATTCTGGGACCTTTTACAAACTAGAGCACTCGCTCTTTTTATTTAGAAAATATTGCATGAAGTGCCTGCTATGTTCAAAGGACTGTGCATGTGAAGTTTGCCAGTTAGGCAGTACCTGCGTCAAAAACCACATCTAATGATCCCAGCCCCTCATCCCAGACCCTGCCCGGCACCTCCTCTTCCGCCTCCTCCCTGCGGCCTCCATGTCTCCTACGTGCTCTTGTCATGCTCTCTTTTTACTGTGCATACTTCTCTGCGTGACTGTCTCCCTCCTTGATCTCAGGGCCGAAATTAGGTGGATTAACATGGAGCGATGAATTTATCTCCCTTCCAAATTTTTATAGGAGTTTCCCATAAAAGATTGGACTTGCATTCCATTGCCTATTACTGAGTCTAAATGTTTTTAGCATTTTTTTATTGGTCCACAGCATTTTTTTCTATTTCTATACCTTGTCAGGAGTTTGCTGAATTTTTGCTTATATATTCACCTTTTCTTGCTCATTTCCAAGGTTATCAAGACTTTTAGCCCTTTTCATATAGTTTGTGAATATTTTTTTCAGATTCTCATTTGCCTATTCTTCATTTATTGTTCAAAGGTTCATTTTTAACAAAATGCAAAGATAGGATTAATTTAAATAAGAAAAAATAAAGGCAGGAAAGTAAGATGGATCCAGTTTAAAAAATTGAATTAATTTTTTAAAATGATATCATTGCATCCTTTACACGAACTAGGGATCAGCCACAGATTTGGCTGTATGTCCACATGCTAATAAGCAGATACAATACAATCCAAAATTAACCGTGTAAGGGAAAAAGCACAACACATGTTCAATAGAAACGCTGGCGTTCCTAGTACTAATACAGGAAATAGTTTTTCCTGTGGGTCTTCAGGAGAATAAACTGCTCACAGGGAATAGCAAATATTTCTTAGACTCTTTCAAAGATTGTAGACTATTCAAGAATTTAAAATTTATTTTATTTCTGCAAAAACAATATCAATTTTTAGATCAACTAGTTTAAAACAATTTGGGAGGAAATTAAGAGAGATAAATAAAAGGATCATTTTTTACTGATCACTTTTTATTTTTGTGTGAGGAGAAATACTTCATCGCAGTTTGTTTTTTTCTTAAAGCAATTTTACTGGTTGAAAATTTTTTTCAAATATTTTTAGGATAGCACTGAAAACTGAAATAGGTGACTTTTCAGAACTTCAAAGTCTGATTCTTTGACCTGCTTGAAGTTGGTTTATCAATCTTGACACAACATTCAGAAAGAACACAGCACACAACTACAAATATGTGTTTCTGCATGAGGTGCTAGAAAAAAGTCTAAAATGGAGAAAAGAGAAGCAATTCTTCAGTAGCTGAGAATACATGGAAATGCTGTTTCATGCATACATTTTTCAGGATTTCTGATTGAGAGAAAATAATTTATCTGAGATAAAATTAATATTTTTTCTGGTTTGGGATTACAGTTTTCATGGAACCATGGTTCATAGGTTTAAAAGCATCTTAAAGGTTTTTCAGTCCAATTATCGACGATAAGTGTAAATCTGCTTTAAACCATCTCCACTGAGAAGCAATTGGCCAATACTAGAATAAAAGCTTAGTATAGTGGTTAAGAAAGCTGGCTCTGTCATCAGACAGTCTCGGTTAGAGTCCTGGCTTTCCTTCCCATTTACCACCTGTGGAATTTAGGCATATTTCTTAACCTCTCTGTACTTCGGTTTCTTCATCTGTAAAGTAGAGACAGATAACACACCTTAAACAGTGTCTGCCACCTATTGAATGCTCAATAACAAGTAGTGGTTGCTATTTTTACATTCTTATATTATTAGTTACACTTTCAGAGAAATACAGTTCTGCCTTGAAAGAATTTCTAAAGGCCAGGACTTTTTTTTTTTTTTTTTTTTAAGTAATAAGAAGTCTACTTCTGATAATAGAGTAGTTTTCTTTGAACTACCATCAGCCAATAACAATTATGAACTCTAAACCAAAATACATTTTAAAAATACATTGTAAACATAAAGATGGAATTAAAATAACTGTTTGAGGTTGGTGTGATGCCCCGATTGATATATGCTAGAGTAATTTGGACAGAGAATAAAAAAGTATTTGCAGAGTCCCCTTGGGGGTGAGGGAGAAAGGAAATATTAAACTTCCCCAGCTGGGGAATTTCTGATATTCTTGCAAGCAGTTGGGATAACCAGTTCAATTGGCTGAGCCCTTGATGTTGGGGTTTACTCCTATGAAACTTATTCCTGCAAAGGAGAAGCTAAGTCTACTTATAATTATGCCTAAAAGTCACCCCAGACAATCTCTTTTGTTACTCAGATGTGACCTCTCTCTCTAAGCCAACTCAGCAGGTGAACTCCCTGCCCTCCCCCTGTGTGGGACATGACTCCCCAGGGTGTAAATCTCCCTGGCCACATGGGACCTGACTCCTGGGATGAGCTGGGACCCAGCATCATAGGACTGAGAAACTTCTTGACCAAAAGGGGAAAGAGAGAAATGAGTCACAATGAAGTTTCTATGGCTGAGGGATTTCAAACTGAGTCGAGAGGTTACCTTGGAGGTTATTCTTATGCATTATATAAATATCCATTTTTAGTTTATGGTATATTGGAGTGACTGGAGGGAAGTACCTGAAACTGTTGAGCTGTGTTCCAGTAGCCTTGATTCTTGAAGATGGTTGTATAACTATATAGCTTTTACAGTGTGATTGTGAAAACTTTGTGTCTGATGCTCCTTTTAACCAGCGTATGGACAGATGAGTTAAAAAAAAATAAGGATAAAAAATACTTTAAAAATGGGGGGGATAAAGAGTAAATACTGGGTAGATTGAAATACTAGTGGTCAATAAGAGGGAGGGGTAAGGGACATGGGATGTACGAGTTTTTTCTTTTTCTAGAATGATGCAAATGTTCTAAAAAATTATCATGGTGATGAATACACAATTATATAATGAATTTGTTAGCCACTGATTGTATACTATGGATGGACTGCATGTGTTTGACGATTTCTCAATAAAAATATTATAAATAAGTAAGTAAATAAATTAATAAATAAATAACTTTTGAAGCCCTTGGAGAGTGACCAAAAATAGACAGAGACTGGAGGGGACATGCTCCTTGAAATCAGGGAAGCAAACTCAGTGAGAGCCACGGACAGCTTTTCCCCTGAGGGCAGCTCCTCACCTTGCACGGCATAGAAGGGAGAGTGCTCAATCACGGAGAGACTGTTTCTGTGGACTAAGGTTTCAGAAGTCAGTTTGAGACTGTCAGAGCAGCTAGAAATTAAAGTGGGATGTGCCAGAAAAGGGAGCCACAAACTGGGGCACCCCTAAATCTATAAACATATCTCCCAAATCATCAGCTGATTCTCAAACTGTGCATTCACATGATGAGCTTCCAGGGAACCTAGGGAAAGCCGTGCTGGAAGGCTGTAGGAGCTGTGCAGAGCCTCAGGAGACACCTGGAGCTGGAAAATTAAATTTTGGAGTTCAAGTCCAGCAGAGGAAAAGAGGCTTGCTAAATTCTGCATGGTATGTGAATATATCTCAATAAAATTGCATTGGAAAATATCAGTCAAAGCAAGTAGAGCCACAGAAGTCCCAAATGGTATAAATATCAGATAAAGACTTCAAAATAACTATTATATGCATGCATAAAAGAATAAACTGGAAGCTACTGATGTAACAGATAAAGAGATGGAGACTATCAGAAAAGATATGAAAACTAGAAAAAAAACCAGATGGAAATTCTAGAACTGAAAAATATATCTGATATTATAAAACAAACAAACAAACAAAAAACATTGAATGGACTTAACAGCAAATTAAGCACTGGAGAAGAAAGAATCAGTTAACTTGAGGACAAAAGAGGACAAAACAATATAAATTAGCCAACTGAAGCACAGAGAGAAAAATGATTTAAATATGTGCAGAGCTGTAACGGCCTAAGTGACAATAACCAGTATTCTAACGCATGTGAGTCTGAAGTACTGGAAAGGAAGGAGAGACAGAATGGGGGCAAACAGGAAAAAAAAAAGATAGCCCCCAAATTTTTTCAAATTTGATTAAAAACATTAACATTAGGATATTTAGCAAACTCCAAGCAGAATAAATAGAAAGAAAACACATTTGGAAAAATCATAATCAGACTTCTGTAAACCAAACATAGGGTAAAAAAACTTAAAATCAGCCAGAGGAAAAAGACACATCACAAAGTACTAAAAAAAAAAAAAAAAAAAATGACAAAAGTAAGGATTATGGCTGACTTCTCATCAGAAACATTGGAGACCCAAAGACCTCCGTGTTCTGTTGACTTCTGACTTCCAGCTTCTCCCCATGGTTTCCCCCTGTCTGACTTTCATTCTGCTTATGAAGGACAGTAGTGATCTGGGTTAGAGCCCAGCCTGATTCAGCGGGGCCACACCTTAGCTGAAGTGACCCCTTGAAGAGATCTTATTTACAATGGGTCCACACCCACCAGAAAGTGGACCAAAGCCAAGAACTTGTCCACGCTGGAGTCCACAAGTCCATCCACCACTCCAGCCTTCGCAGTTTTCCCCGGGCTGAGGTATTCCTTTGGATGCAGGACTTTCAGTGCTAAAACCAGGACAGTCCCAAACCAAGACAGTTCCAGGCAAACTGAGACAGTTTGGCCATCCTACAAAGACAGCAATTCATTTCTTTGGAAGTGGAGGAATAACAGAGTATGGAGAGGAGGGAGAGCATATTGGGATAGCCGTGAGATGGCAGGAGGTTAGACAGTGGACGAAGCATTCCCTTTCAATGATCCTTCAAACCTTAAGAAAAATCAGTAAACTGACAAAATGATAGGTGTAAAATATGAATGTGTGTTTGGAAACCACTAGTGGGGTAATATGAGTGAAAAATAGACAGTGTCTATCCTAGACATGGTATTCATGGAACAAGGACCATGAGTATGTCATTCTGCACAAATTCATAGAAATCATGGGAAAGTCTTTGGACTGTCATGGCTAGGAAATGGTAGAGTTGAGTCAAATATGGATATATTAAGAGCAAAAATGGCTCAGGTTCCATCTGTGTATTATAACATACGGTTAAGAATCTTTTGGTTTGGGTTATAACAAATCTACCCTCTACTGAATAATACAATAAATTTGCTCACTCAGGTAATTAAAACTCCAAACGTAAGGTAGGTTTCAGATTTGATTCAGTCCAGAAGATCAAGATCACTTCTGGGCTCTGGCTCTATTTCTCAGCAAGTATCTTAGCACCCTTTTTTTTTTTATGACATTTTTATCTTTGGGCTGGTTTTCCTCATTGTAGCAACAGTGGTCATAGCAATTCCACAACTCCCATTCTCACACAATCCCATTTGTCAACTACTTTTGTTCTTTAAAGGGCCAAAGAGTAAATATTTTAGGTTTTGCAGATCAAACAATCTTTGTTGCAATTACTCAACTCTGCTGTTGTAATGTGAAAGCAGCTGTGAAACAAATGACTGACTGCGTTCCAGTAGAGTTGTATTTATCAATGTGAATTTCATATGATTTTTTCTGGCAGGGGCAGGCGCTGAGAATTGAATCCGGGTCTCCGGCATGGCAGGCCACTGTCGCACCACCACAAATTTCACGATTTTTATGCATCATAAAATAGTCTTCTATTTTCCACCATTTAAAAATGTAAAAGCTATTCATAGCTCACTAGCCAAACAAATGCAGATGCCAGACCACATTTGACCCATGGGCCATAGTTTGCTGACCCTTGGCTTAAGAGGCTAACTGACTAGAATTTTAGACAAGAAAATCTCTTTCCCTTCTGGCATATGTTCCCTTTACTCTTCTCTATGCACTCCTAGCTTCTGCCATCTATTCCTGCACCTTTAAATACTATTTATCTGCCAAAATCCCCCGAATTTTTATCTCCAGCCTAGACTTCTCCCCTGATCTCCAGCCACCTGCCTACTTGACATCTCCATTTAGAGGTTCAGTAGCATTTCAAGCTTAACACATCAAAATCTGCTAGATTACTTCTGGGTCCTTAGGAGGCCCATTTTCAAGCAGCAAACAGAAGCTCGGTGGCATTCCCATGAGATTGACCCCAATGCCACAGAATGCTACTTCAGCATTCCTTATATTTTTAACATACTCATGGTGTAATGAAGTACTAATTTCCCTTTTTTCCTCCTCTAGAGATGAAGAAAACTGAGAAGTGAATCCAAGAGTGTTACATCAGAATGAGGAATTTTTCCAGCAACATCTTTCAGCCTTTAGACATTTGTTGAGAAGAAATAGGCATGATTCAGTATCTCGCTTGCATAGAAGGCTCCAGTTCAGCTGATCATTTAGGATGTTTCCAAATATCCCAGATGTTGTTTTGAGTTTTTGCTTTTGCTCACCTGGCTTCCTGTAGCTTCAAAGATGTCTGAGCTCATACTAAGGCAGTTTACTCTCTTTGGTCACTTATATATCTGTATATCTCTCCAACTTGCCCAGAAATTGATCTATTTCTGTATCAAGTTGTTTTGGTGTCCCTATCTCTCTCCCCTGTATCTTGAAAAGAATAAATTCTCAAGTAACTGAAAATCACATTTTGATTAAAATGAGTGTGTACACATATTTAGTCCTTTATTTATTTGATATACATTTTTTTTAACACTGCTATGTACCAGCACAGTTCAGGCTCTGAAAACATGAAGACCTGTAAGCCGTGCCCCCAGCGCTTAACATGCTCATTAAGGGAACCAGAAAAGAAAACGTACTATTCACAATACAGCAGCATGGAGATTAGAGCAGAGGACTGAAGGAAATGTTTTAGCAACAGAGGAAAATCATCAAGGGTTCAGAGAGGAGATAATTCAGCTCCTCTAGTAGGAAAGGAAAAGAAAAGAAGGGAAAGAAGGCAAAAATGGGACTCCCTAGCCTAAGATAGTGTTAGTTGAACCACAAGAATAATTACTCCCGGAAAGAGGAAGTATTGAGAAGATTTATTGGGCAGATGAAATGCTTAATGAGACCATAAATGAGGAGAATTGCTTCTTATGGCAAATGAGAAGATAATTTTTATCAGATAATGAAATTGTTTTCAGTCTTTAGAATGAAAATGAATCCCTTGCTAATGCAGATCGTGCTAATAAAGGGAGTGAGAGAACGTCGGAATTACACTGGGCTGGCAGTAGGCAGAAACCAATCTAAATAGTCTAGGAGAAAACATGAAAGATAATGAAGTAATCAAAATAATTGCTTAATAGGGAATGTGAAAGATCTGAAATGTTAAATTATAATTGTACATTTTCAAGAAAAATGAGGTGACCTTAAGGAACAGATTAGATACCTAAACTCACATCTGGTAGAAGCAATGATTTTGTTAGCAAATCAGAGGATTAATTAAATCTGGGGAAGCTCTGAAATCCACCAGTGCAGGTTATATTGTAATGGAATACAACTGGTATATTGGTATCATAATTAATGCTTAGGGTGAACTTCTTTATTAAATGTATTCTGGCAGGAGTTCACGTGACAGATGTGAAGTGAAGAGGACAACAATTTGTTATTTAAAACCAAAATTGACTTTAACAGCTTCTTCTTTCAAAGGAGGAAGGGCATAGCTCATCTAATGGAAAAATAAATATATTATTTTCTCCCTCCTTTGAAATTTCCCTGAAGCCCCTCCAAAGTATGACAGCAAGCAGGATCCCCCCCTCAGCCAGCCTTCTAGCAAAATAAGGAAGGGGGTGTTGGGGAGTGACTTATTTGTTACTTTTCGGTTACCTCTGAATCTGTTCACTTGCTTCAGCTGAGCAAATTCAGAGACTGGTAGCAGGCAGAAGAGAGCAAGGTTGAAATTTTAAACTTCTGTCTGCTCTCAGAGCAGCTGAGGGGTAAGACTGGAGAAAATGGGCAATTGTTTCTCTAACTCATTAAGCCTAGGTAATGGAATGCCAGAGCATGTGGGAATCGGTGGCCTAAATTGTTTTAAAGGTCAAGGTAATGGGAAATTAATTTCTTGGGGAGGCCAAAGGGGAGGTGACAAGAGAAAAGGTCGACCTTGAGGGGAAAAGGGCGGGAAGCAGCAGAGAGATCCAGAACCCCTTCTCCCGCTACCCACAGAGAGGGCTTCGGTGAGATAAGGAATACATAGTGGATTAAGGGAGATGTGGTTGTTCCATGGTGAGGGTGGGCTGATGCCTTCCTTAGTAAGGGAAGAGACAGAAGAATTCAGAATCAGAGGTGCTATAAGAATGGCGGGAACCTAGAATTCCCAAATGGTTCCCAAAAAGACTGTGAGAGGGCAGGGGGCAAGGATCTCTGTAGTGTGCTGGATGGAGTCACTGCCAATTTTGGTCTTAAATGATGGGTAACGCACCTAATATTTGCACACCAAAATGTGTTTATTAATTTAAATCTGTTTTTTACTTTGAGTTTAACATTAAGGTTTAGAATTTGAGTTCTGTTTACACAGCACAAACTTTAGACCATTTAGAAATTCTTCTCTCAGGCACATTTAAAAGATTCCTGTGAATTCTATTAAACAAACATCTTGTACAACTTTAACTACAACTTAAAAGTTTCTTTGCTGAAAGTCCTTGCAGAAAACAGGCATGGTTACATATCTAACTTTTTTTGTTGTTATTAAAGAAGCTGCGGGTTTACAGAACAACCATGCATAAAATACAGGGTCCCTGCATACCACCCCACTACCACACCTTGCATTGGTGTGGAACAATTATTACAATTGATGGTACTATAATTTTATAATTGTACAAGTCCATGGTTTAATTTAGGGCTCACTGTTTCTGTATTGTAGCTCTATGGATTAAAATTTTTTTTATTCTGTTACCACAGATACAATCTAACATTTCCCCCTTTTAATCTTATTCTATCTAAATTTCAGTGCTGTTAATTGTGTTCACAATGTGTGCCTTCATCACTACCATTAACAAAGCATTTCCATTATTCCAGATAGGAACCCTGTACATTTTAAGCCTAAATTCCCTAATCCCTATCCCCACCCTGACCCTGCTAGCCTATATTCTAGACTCTGACTCTATGAGCTTGCTTCTTCTAATTGTTTCAAAGCAGTGGGGTCAGACAGTATTTGTCCTTTTGTGTCTGACTTATTTCATGCAAGAGGATGTCTTCAAGATTCATTTGTGTTGTGGCATGTATCAGGGCTTCATTCCTTTATACAGCTGAATGATATTCCATTGTGTGTGTATGTGTGTGTGTCTATATTTTACTTATCCATTATCAGTTGACAGACAGTTGTGTTGCTTCCATCTTTTAGCAACAGTGAATAATGTTGCTTTGAACGTGGATGTGCAAATATATGTTTGAGTCCCTGCTTTCAGTTCTCTTAGGTATATACCTAGAAGTGGGATTGCCGGGTCGTATGGTAGTTCTTACCAAACTTTTTAAGGACCCACCAAACTGTCTTCCACAGCGGCTGCACACATTTTAATTTGCCAGCAGCAATGAATAAGTTTTCCTATTTCTCTGCATCTTTTCCAACACTTGTTACTTTCCTTTTTGTTTTTTTTATACTAGCAGCCATTCTAATGGATGTGAAATGGTATCTCATCGTGGTTCTGATTTGCATTTCTACGATGGCCAATAATGTTGAGCATTTTTATGTGCTTTCTGGCCATTTGTATATCCTCTTTGGAGGGATGTCTATTCAAGTCTTTTGCCCATTTTTAAAATTAGGTTGTTTGTCTTTTTGCTGTAAAGTTGAAGGATTTCTTTGTGTATTCTGGATATTAATCTTTCATTGAATGTGGGGTTTCCATATATTTTCTCCCAAGTCATTTTACTTTCGTGATGAGGTCCTTTGAGGGACAAAGGTTTTTAATTTTGATGAGGTCTCATTAATCTATTTTTTCTTTTGTTGCTTGTGCTTTGGGTGTAAAGTCTAAGAAACCATTCCTTAACACAAGTTCCTGTAGATGATTCCCTACATGCTGTTCTAGGAGTTTGATGGTTCCGGGTCCTATATTAAGGTCTTTGATCCATTTTGAGTTGATTTTTGTTTATGGTGTGGGATAGGAGTCGTCCTCCTTTTTTTTTTTTGCAAATGGATATCCAGTTTTCCCTACACGATTTGTTGAAAAGACAATTCGTTCTGAATTGAGTGGTCTTTACCACATTGTCAAAAAATCAGTTGTCCCGTGCAGTGCAATGGTAGCTCAGTGGCAGAATTCTTGCCTGCCTTCCCAGAGACCTGGGTCCAATTCCCGAAGCCTGCCCGTGCCAAAAAATAAATAAATAGAAACCAATTGCCATAACTGTGAGGGTTGAATTCTGAACACTCAATTCAATTACATTGACCTATATATCTGTCCCTGTGCCAGTACCATCCTGTTTTGGTTACTGTGGCTTTATGATAAGTTTTAAGATCTGGAAGTACAAGTACTTCAACTTCATTCTTCATTTTCAAGATGTCTTTAGCTATACAGGCCCCTTACCCTTCCATACAAATTTTATGATTGGCTTTTCTATTTCTGTTGAGAATGTTGTTGGAATTTTTATTGGGATTGCATTGAATCTATAAATTGCTTTGGCTACTAATGACATTTGATGGTATTTAGTCTTTTACTCAATGAACACAGAATGGCCTTCCATATGTTTATGTCTTCTTTATTTTCTTTTAGCAATGTTTTGTAGTTTTCTTTGTACACATCCTTTATATTCTTAGGTTTTTTCCTAGATATTTGATTCTTTTTGTTGCTATTGTGAATGGAATTTTTTTTTATTTCTTCTTTAGATTGTTCATTACTTACGTATAGAAACATTACTGATTTTGGGTGTTGTTCCTTTACCCTGCCCCTTTGTTGAATTCATTTATTAGCCCTAGGACTTTTGTGGTGGATTTTTCAGGATTTTAATGTATATAGGATCATGTTATCTGCAAATAGGGAAATTTTACTTCTTTCTTTCCTATTTTGATGCCTTTTAATTCTTTTTTTTTCTTTCTTTTTTTGCCTAATTGTTCTGTCAAGAACTTCCATTACAATGTTGAGTAAGAGTGTTAATAGAGGGCATCTTTGTCTTGTTCTTGTTTACAGAAGGAAAGCTTTCTGTCTTTCACCATTAATTATATGTTAGCTGTGGACTTTTCTTATATGCTCTTTATCATGTTGAGGAAGTGTCCATTCCTAGTCTTCTGAGTGTTTCAAAATGAAGAAGTGGTGCTGGATTTTGTCAAATGCCTTTCAGGCTCAATTGAGATGATCTTTTCTCCCCCCTTCATTCTGTTAATGTGCTGTGTTACATCAATTCATTTTCTATGTTGAATCAACCTTGCATATCTTGGATAAAAGCCACTGGATCATGGTGTATAATTTTTTTAAATATGCTGTTGGGTTGGGTTTGCTAGATTTTGTTGATTTTTGAATGTCTATTCATAAGAGATGTTGGTTTGTAGTTTTCTTTTCTTGTACTATCTTTATCAGACTTTGGTATGAGGGTGAGGTTGGCCTCACCGAATGAGTTAGGGAGTAAAGCCTGCGCTTCAATTTTTTGGAAGAGTTTGAGCAGAATTAGAGTTAAGTCTTCTTGGAATGTTTCATAGAATTGCCTTGTGAAACCATCTGGTCCTGGATGTTCCTTTGGAGGTTTTTGATTACTGATTTGATCCTTTTACTAAAAATTGTTTGGTTGAGATCTTCTATCTCTTTTTCAGTTAAGGCAAGTAATTTGAGTGTTACAAAGAATTTGTCCATTTTATCTAGGTTATCTAATTCATTGCATACAGTTGTTAATAGTATCTTCTATAGTCGTTTTTATTTCAGTGGGTTTGGTAGTAATGTCTGCCTTTTCACTTCTGATTTTTGTTATTTGTATCCCCTCTCTCTTTCTCTTTATCAATCTAGCTAAAATGTTGTTGAGTCTCTCTAATTTTTTTTAGTTTTCTATTTCATTTATCTCTGCTCTAATCTTTATTATTTTCTAGTTTCTGTTTGCTTTGGGTTTAGTTTTCTCTTCTTTTTCTAGTCCATCCAGTTTTGAGGTTAGGTCCATGATTTGAAGACTTTCTTCTTTTATGAAATTAAGCCTTTAGAGCTATAAATTTCCCTTTGCTATATCCTATAAGTTTTGACATGTTGTATTTTCATTATTATTCACCTCAAGATGTTTCCTAATATTGCTTCTGATTTTCCCTTTAACCCATTGGTTGTTTGTAAGAGTAATTTATTTAATTTCTACATATCTGTGAATTTCCCATTTCTCTCTCTGTTATTGATTTCTACCTTCATTCTGTTCTAGTCATAGACTATGCATCATATAATTCAATATTTAAAATTTACTGGACTTCTTTTGTGACCCAACATATGGTCTTTCCTGGAGAATGATCCATGTGCACCCGAGAAGAATGTGTCTTCCTTGTTGTTGGGTAAAATATTCTATATATGACTGTTAGGTCTGGTTGGTTTAGTGTATCTGTACTTGCTTTTTGATTCCCTGACTAGATGTTCTATCCATTATTGGTAGTGGTGTGTTAAAGTCTCCTACAAATAATGCAGAACTGGCAATTTCTCCCTCCAAACCTTCATATATTTATGGGCTCTACTCTTAGGGGCTTCCTGTTGAATGGTCCTGTTTATCAGTATATAATGACCATTGTGCTGGTTTGAAGCTGTTATGTATCCCAGAAAAAACCATGTTCTTTTAATCCATCCTTGTGGGTGTGGACCTATTGAACCTTTTGGTTCAATTGGGATGTAACCCACCCAATTTAAGGTGGCTCTTAATCCTTTACTGGAGTCCTGTGTGTGAGGATAAGAGGCAGCAACACAAAGAGAAAGAAGGAAATTCCCTGGGGGTAGAAAGAAGGACTTATAGAAACAGAGCGAGTCATTGAAACCAGAAACCAAGAGAGAAGGACTAGCAGATGTCGCCATGTGCCTTCCCATGTGATAGAGGAAACCCAAATGCCATCAGCCTTTCCTCAGAGAAGGTATCTTCCTCTTAATCCCTTAATTTGGACATTTTCATGGCTTTAGAACTGTAAATTTGTAAACTAATAAATCCCCATTTAGAAAGCCAACCCAATTCTGGTGCATTACATTTTGGCAGCTCTAGCAAACTGAAATAGCCATCTTTGTCCTTCACGACTGTTGAAATAAATCTTGCAAGTAGTAACCATAAGAAAGCTGGGGGGCTATACTAGTACTGGATAAATAGACTCTAAGTCAAAAACAGTTGTGAAGGACAAAGATGGCTGTTTCCCCAGCTTTCTTATGGCTACTACTTGCAAGGTTTATTTTATTTCTAGCCTTTTACCTTCAGCTTACTTGTATCTTAGACTTCAAATTAAGTCTTTTGCAGATAGCATATAGTTGGTTCAGGCTTTTTTATCCATTCTGCCAGCCTCTGCCTTGTGACTGGAGAGTTTAGTCTATTTACATTTAAAGTCATTACTATTAATATAGGATTTTCTTCAGCCATTTTGCTATTTAGCTTTTGTAAGCTTTATGCCTTTTTTTCCCCTTACTTTTGTTAAATCCTACCTCTATTTATTTGCTTTATTGTGTTGTACTATTCAGTGCCTTCTCATTTCTATCTGGATATGTTTTTCCTCTCTTTTCCTTGTGGTTACAATGAGTTAAAATTTAACATCCTAAATATATAATCATATTTGGTTTGATACCAACTTAACTTCCATAGCATGCACAAATACTTTTGCCGTATACCCCTCTGCCCCTACGCCACTAATGATTTATCATTAGTTTTATGCTTCCTATAGGAAGAACCTTCTAGAACTCTCTCCTTGTCCTTTGCATTCTATAGTATGGTCTGCATATGACAAGGTATGCCTGCAATAGAGAAAGATGGTAGTAACTTAGCTTCATCTGGAACCACCAGAAGCAGATGGAGATACTGGGAGATAAGAATCGGTGCGTGTTCCCTTTGGTCAGAGGCTTCGCTTTAACCCAGAGTGTGTGTTTCCTGCCTTCCGCCTCTGCAGGCGGGTCTGGCTAGGGTGGACGTTCACATCAGGGCCAGCGCGAGGACAGGGTGGGCGGCGGGAGCACACAGTGCTGGGTGGGGCAGATGCCATGGATGGGAACCAGCTCTGAGCATCTTGAAGGAACCCCCTCCCCCGAGATGGCAGTCTTCCTGATTAGGGAATTATTCAGACTCAAAGGAAAGGACACTAGACATTGGTTCTAAGCAGCATAAAGAAATAAACACTCGTGTAAGGTGACCATTTTGGTAGTTATAGAATGAATATACAAAGTAATTATGACAGAGAACTTCCCAATCTTCACAAAAGATGTGAATAAGCACATCTAAGAAGCCCAGAGAACATCAAACAGGATAAACATGGAGAAAAATATACCTTGATATAAAATTCTTGGTTGGCAGTTCTTTTCCTTTAGCATTTTAAGTAGTTCAAAACATTGCCTTCTGGCGTCCATGGTTTTTGATGAGAAACTGCACTGATCTAATTGGGACGCCCACGTGTGTAACACTGCTTTTCTCTTGCAGTTTTTCAGAGCTCTCTACTCACCTGTTGCGTTCCATACTGTAGTCAGTACATGACAGGGTGTGTTTTCCTTCCTGTTAGTCTGCTTGGTGTTCCCTGAGCTTCTTGAATATGAATATTCACATCTTTTACTAAGTCTGGGAAGTTCTCTGCCATTATTCCTCCCGCCCTTTCTCTCCTTCTGCTCATGCTGGGGATCCCGTCCTGCTTGTGGGGGTGTGTTTGGTGGCGTCCCAGAGCTGTCTTGAGCTACTTTCACTTATAGTATTTCCTTTTTCTTTTTGCTCCTCAGTCTGACTCTTTTCAAGTGTCTTTTCTTCAAGTTCACTGATTCTTTCTTCTGCCAGCTCCAATCTGCTCTTGAAATCTTCTTGGGCATTTTTTCATTCTAGTTATTCTGGTCTTCAAGTGCAGTAGTTCTATCTGGTCCCTTTTTAAAATTTCCACCTCCTTAACTTAGATTCTCATTCATTGTTTTCCTGATATCCTTTAGTTCTTTCTCTGGACTTTCCTTCATCTCCTTGAGCATTTTTAAGATCATTTCTTAAAGGCTTTGTTCAGTATGTGCACACATGCATCTTTGTTGGTGTTTTCTGGATTTTTATCCTCTTACTTTGGATAGGCCATCATTTCCTGTTTCTTTGTTGTTGTTGTTTGTACTCTTTTGTTGCACAGTGTACATTTTAAATATTTTTAAATGCTAATTCTGGGACTTTCTCCCTGTGATGTCTATTTCTTGGTTTTGTAACCAGCTGGTGATAAGATGGCTTTTCTTAAGCTTTGGCCCTCCTAACAGGAAAGTCTGCCAAGGTGAATGCCGCGTGCAGGGTTTTCACTGTCCTTCTGGGTCTCTGTCTTGCCCTGGACTTTTGTTTTTTAGTTGTTTTGGAGTGCCCCTGTTTCCAGAAATTTGTCTTCCCCCTGGGTTGATTAGTTTCTGGTGTCAACTTGACCAAGTAATTATGTTCAGTTGTCTGGTCAGGGAAGCACTGGCCTGACCATTACTGCAAGGATATTTCATGGCTCGTTGATAAACTGGAAGGCTGGTATTAAATCATCAGTCAGTTAACTGCATCTGTGGCTGATTACATCTGCAGTCAACTAAGGCATGTCTCCCACAACAAGACAATCCAGTTGGTTGATGCTTTTAAGGAAGAAGAGAGACTCTTTGGCTGCTTCTTCAGCCAGTGAGCCTCTCCTGTGGGGTTCATCCAGACCCTTCATCAGAGCCACCAGCTTCACAGCCTGCCATTTGGATTTTGGACTCTTCCATTCCCATGGTTGCACGAGACACTTTTATAAATCTCCTATTTACAGATCTCTCCTATTGGTTCTGTTTCTCTAGAGAATCTTGAATAACACACCTTCTGTTTCCCAGAAGATAGAAACCCCTCTCTCAGTATTTGACACTGGCAGGACTTTGTCCCAGTCTGTCCATTTCTATAGTTTTAAAAGCTCCTTCCTTGTCCCTTGCTGCTTTTGTATGGAGGGCAAATTCTTGGATGAGGGACACAATGGAAAGGATTTTCCCAGATAAAAGAGGACTAGAAACCCGTGAAGAGGTCGTAGACCAATTCCAAAATGCTATGAGGAGCAGGAAAAACTTCAAAAGTTTCTCCAAGGGCTTCCCAAACTGAGCTTTCCTAGCCTGCCTAGCACTTGCAGCCCTTCAGCTAACTGTCTCTTGTAGCCCTGAAGAAGTGCTGCATCTTTAAATCTCCACTGCCTCCACCTCTGTCCAGTCAGGCTGCCTTTGTTCAGGGTGGGGTTGAAATAATACTGGCCTCAGGGCATGGACCAGCCACCTGAACTCAATAATCAAAAGATGTGATCTGCGATGGACCACACCATTCCAGTTGTTGGGGAGGAGCATTTGCACGTGCCTTTCTTTTTCAGCAGTAGCTAGCCAGGGATGGGCCCAGCAGCAGCCTGCCTCGAAATCGGGGGATGGGGGCTGAAGCCGCCATGCAGACAGAGCAATTTTAGTTTTTACCATAATTTATGTGCCTCTTCCTCCCACTCTTCCCAGGATGCAGTAGACTTCTCTTCTGGACTTTGGAGTTTCAAAATAGTTGGTTCAGACAGTTCCTGCCTGTTTAATAGTTGTTTTCGTGGGAAAACGGATTCCTGGAGCTTCCTACTCTGTCATTTCCTCAGAAATCCTGTAACTTTTCAAATTTGTTTTTTAAATGCAATAAAAGATTTTTGGCAACCAGAGTGGAAATTGCATTGTTGCTTCATAAATTTAAATATTGTATTTCTCTCTTTACTCCACTGTCCCTGAGTCCTCCAAATGGGGTGGTGGGGTGGGGGTGGGGGTGCTGTGACCACTTATTTTCACCCATGCCACCCTCCGATCCGCTCTGCTGAGCCTTCCTCCCCTGGAGGTTCCCTTGCCAGGGTCTCCCTTTTGTTTTTCAGTCACTTTCAATATGTGAATATATATCCCATTTGGGTAGTTCAGATTCATTTTCAAGTATTACAAACCAAGTCTAGAATAAACAAAAATATCGATTCAAATTTTTTTCTGTTTGTCCTCCCAGCAGGCCTGCCACCCAGTGAGAAGGGGACATGGACTGTCTCCTCAACTCTTCCTCACTATTTCCCCTCCGCTCATCATCTCATCCTGCTGCTTCTGGAAGCTTCTGCCTTCTTGGATTTATGAGGCCCTGGAAGATGGATGATGCGGTGGGGGTGAAGGTCTGATGTGGCTTGTGGTGCTGTGATGGGTGCCCGCTGAGTGGCCGCCCCCAGGTGTGGGGCGCGTGCTCAGATGCCCTCACCTGGCTTGCTCTGCCAGGCACCCCCAACCACTGGTTTTGGGAGAGCCGAGGGGAAACCTGAGGGTCCTGTGAGGCTCCACGGGGACCTCTGCATGCTTCCTGATAGGGGCAGTTCACTTCGCAGCTGACCTCTTCAGTGCCCCCTTAGCGTCCACATCTTCGCCCCCTGGTACATCCAGAGGCTTACTGTGGGGTCCCCTAACTCAGGAAGGCTGCCATCTCGGGGGAAGGGGTTCCTTCAAGATGCTCAGAGCTGGTTCCTGTCCATGGCATCTGCCCCACCCAGCACTGTGTGCTCACGCCGCCCACCCTGTCCTCGCGCTGGCCCTGATGTGAATGTCCACCCCAGCCAGACCCGCCTGCAGAGGCGGAAGGCAGGAAACACACACTCTGGGTTAAAGCGAAGCCTCTAACCAAAGGGAACACGCACCGATTCTTATCTCCCAGTATCTCCATCTGCTTCTGGTGGTTCCAGATGAAGCTAAGTTACTACCATCTTTCTCTACTGCAGGCATCCCACTCTTCACCATACTTCTCCTACAGCTCCCTTGTTTTACAACGGAGAACACCGTCTTCATTGCCCCACCCATGCAGAGAGGAGAAAAGCCATAGTGCTCTGCTTCCCCTACAAATTCCTTGTAAATGAACTCTCATTTGCTTAGGTAGAGTGGATGGGGGTGGTGGGAAAGAGCGGGGCTGGAGCTGCTGGCCGTCTCTTTACAGGTCCTGGGAGGGGGGTGAATGAACTCATCACCGTGATCCCATCTTTGGGGCTTTGGTCAAAATTCTGAGAAGCCATGCAGAATTCCGTCCCATATCTGTTACAAGCCTTCCCCTCGTAACACCTCAGGGTGACTCACATTAAACATGGGGAAGCTCACGTACAGAAGACTGGGCGGCTCACTGATGTCTTGACAGTCAGTGCCATGGCAGAGGCCGGGCTTCTGCTCTCTGCTCAGCTTTCCCTCCTGTGCCCCTCCCAGGCCCGTGAGCTGGACAGATGTGGTCGCTGCCTGCATGCGCCCACTGTAAGAGAGACGGCCAGTGAACATGCAGCACAGGGAGGCATGGCAGTGCTGGATAGAGGGGCCACGGATCACTAGCCAGGAGCCCCTAACTTAGAATGGAGGATGGTGTGAAGGCTTCCTGGAGGAATCCCCTTGGCTTTAAAAATATATATTTTTACTGACAAATCTAAACACACACATCTAGTCCATCTATTGTGTACCATCACTGGCTCACAATGTCATTACATAGTTGTGTATTCATCACCATGATCATTTTTAGAGCAAATGCATCACTCAAAAAAAAGAAATAAAAAGCAAGAAGAAAAAACTCACATATCCCATACCCCCCTTACCCCTCCCTCTCATTGACCACTAATGTTTCCATTTATCCAATCTGTTTTACCCCTTACCCCCATGGTAGTTAGGTTCAGGTGTCAACTTGGCCAGGTGAAGGTGCCTAGTTCTGTTGCTGTGGACATGAGCCAATGGCATGTGAACCTCATCTGTTGCTAATTATATCTGCGGTCAGCTAGGAGGCATGCCTGCTGCAATGAATAATGTTTGACTTAATTGGCTAGTGCTTAAATGAGACAGGTCAGCTAGCACAGCCCAGGCAGCTCAGCATACCTCATCTCATCACTTGGAGCACAGCCCAGGCATTTGGAGATGCAGAAAGGAGCCATCCCAGGGAAAGTTGTTGGAACCCAGAGGCCTGGAGAGAAGGCCAGCAGAGATTGCCCTGTGCCTTCCCACGTAAGAAAGAACCTCAGTTGAAAGTTAGCTGCCTTTCCTCTGAAGAACTATATGTTAACTAAAAAAATCCCCTGTTATTGAAAGCTGATCCATCTCTGGTGTGTTGCATTCTGGCAGCTAGCAAACTAGAACACCCCCCTATTATTTTTTATTCATATTTTTTACTCATCTGTCCATACCCTGGATAAAAGAAGCTTCAGATACAAGGCTTTCACAATCACACAGTCACATTGTAAAAGTTATATCTTTGTACAATTGTCTTTAGGAATCAAGGCTACTAGAACACAGCTCAACAGTTTCAGGTACTTCCCTCCATCCACTCCAATACACCATAAACTAAAAAGGGATATCTATATAATGCATAAGAATAACCTCCAGGATAACCTCTCAACTCTGTTTGAAATCTCTGAGCCACTGAAGCTTTATTTTGTCTGATTTCTCTCTTTCCCCTTTTTGGTCAATAAGGCTTTCTCAATCCCTTGATGCTACATCCTGGCTCATCCCAGTAATTCTGTCCCACATTGCCAGGGAGATTTACACCCCTGGGAGTCATGTCCTGCATAGGGGGAGGGTAATGAGTTCACCTTCCAAGTTGGCTTAGAGAGAGAGGCCACATCTGAGCAACAAAAGAGGTTCTCTGGGGGTAACTCTTAGGCCTAATTTTAAGTTGGCTTAGCCTATCCTTTATAGGAATAATTTTCATAGGGGTGAACCCCAAGATCAAGAGCTCGGCCTAATGATCTGGTTTTCCCCACTGCTTACAAGAGTATAAAAAATTCTCCAAATGGGTAAGTTGAATATTTCCTCCTTTCTCCCCAGTTCCCCAAGAGGACTTTGCAAATACTTCTTTATTCACTGCCCAGATTACTCTGGGATATACTGCGGCATCACACTAACCTGGACAAACCAACAAGATTTCACACCCTTTTCAAGATTCCATGTACTTGTGGTGTTCAATTAAACTGACCATACCAGTTAAATTAGGTAATGCTCTACCCAAAATATAAATTTTTCACCAAATAAACATCTCTCCCTTTGGTCTCACACAGAAGTTGATATTTTAAAATATGGACGATGTCATCCTTTACCCTATATTTTGCTCTACCTCAATCCTATCCAGATCAGCTTCCTTCGTATCTCTACCTGAAGTCTGATCGCTTTCTCAACTTTTTAAACAGCTCCTGTACGGGATAGTGCTGACTTTCATAGCTTCAGAGCTCTAACTCTGAGTCTCAACTGTCAAATAAATACCCAAAGTTTCTGGGAATGATCAGGTTCTAGACAAACAGCTCAGTATCTCAGAAATAACAGTTACGACTCCTGAATCTATGTGACCACTTACCTTGACTTTTGAGTCAAGCACAAATCTCATTTAAGAATTCAAATTCTCTCCACTCCTTACCTTGGGCCATGCTGAAAACACCCCGAACTCACCCCAAGGGCCCTGGGAGTGACAGGCTCTCCCTCATCGCATCTGCCACTCAGCCAGAGATCTGAGTTCCTTGCGGAGGCCATGAAAATGTACCTCGGAGAGGAGCAGGGCTGACCCACGGCCCCAGCTTCTGCACCTTGAGAAGGCACCACTGCATCGGCACTGAGCCAGGCTTCCCCAGAGGCTCTCAGCCAACCACTAAGCCAGGCAGGGATCCTGGGGTGCTAAGCCCATTTCTGTGAGACTTGGGATGCCTTTCATGGGTCATTTCGGTTCTAGGGTTCCCCATCAACCTGACTGAAGCTTTCTTAGAACTTTCGGTCCTTTCTCCATCACAGCCTGATATCATTTCCCTGCCTTCTCCCACTTCTTTCCATTTTTCCTTGTAGCTTCTCCTGTTCTTGCCATCTAACCTGGTCTTGACACCAGCTTCTCAGAGGACCAGAACTAGCACATCCTGACCCTCCCACTCTGCTCCAAACACTCCACCATTGGGTAGAGGATGTGCTCTCGTGGGGGGCTGCAGAATGGGTCAGAAGATGCAAACTGGGATAGTGGGGAAGTTAACTACAGTGAATGTGCCTAGTGGTAAATAAGGAACAGACAGGATGAGGGCATGCAGATGCCCCTTCTCCCTCCTGCCCCGAGCCTCTGTTTCTCTGTCCCGCCCTCCTGAGAGTCCGAAAGACGCAGCAGCCGCTTCTGCTGAGCAGACTGAGCTATCTCTTTGGGCTCGTCATGAAGCAGCGGCCAGCGTGATAACACATTCCACATTGCTGCACATACTTTCTTGCTTCACTCAATGTTTTTCTCACACTTGCTGCCCTCGGATTATACACTCTGCCACAGCTCCATAAAGCATCAGAGATGATTTCTCGCCTTAGACTCTGTTGTCTAGGAAACCTGGGTTAAGACAACTTTAAAACTAATACCAGGTACAAAAATAAGAAACCGCCAGATGAAGAGGTGGAAAGATATTCTAGACTGGGAAAATACTTGGAGACGTAAAGGCAAATTAAAGTGTGACTTTTCAAGAAATGGAGGGATCAGTTTGGCTGGAGCCCAAGCCTGGGATGGTGGTGTTTGGATTGTGAGAAAAGGGGCTGGAGTGGAACAACAGAGTCTTGGAAACCACAGAAGGATTTGAAGCCAGTATCACCAAGTCGGATTTGCATTTCAGATCACTTTGGCTGAAATAGGGAGATTGGGTTGAAAGTGGGCAGGGAAAACACAGTGATTTTTGCCACTGCATTGAGCCACCCTGTACTCAATGCCACTCAATTGTGGCATTGAGGTTAATATTTATCATAGAAGGCAGGCATCTTGTCATGCACTAACTTTGCAGATTTTATTTAAGTAGTCCATCCATATTATTTCCTACTACAGGAAGCACAATGAAGAGCTCATCTCAGCAATAGTAAATGTATTAGTGGGGCTTATGAGGAGTATTTCTAACACAATGAAGTGTTAAGAAAATTAACCAAAACTTGGAAATAGGCAAAACAGATAACTCTTACTGGGTATCCTTTCAGTGCAGTGCTGGGCATTGTCTAAATTGCTTGAGTAGGATTGGGGATAGTTATCTAAATCTTAAACTGGGCTATTTACTACTGATTAGGAAATGTGACATCTCGGTAAGTATAGAAGTGAACGTGTACAAAACTGATGACAGTACCATGATTCTTGTCTAACAGCAACTTAAGCGAACTTTGCCCTGAGAAATGCCAGATGTTGAGAAGATCACCCAAAGGTTATCATTTATTGCCCTGTAGGATGTCAGCCAGTTTCGTGTCTAATCTAGCAATCTTATGCTGACATTTTAAAAATGCTCTTTGAATAGGTCTTGCCATCTTACAAGTTCCCTCATTAATTAATGGGTTGAATAAAGTGTTTGACCTACATTCCTTTTATATGTTTAAAAGTATCAGGTTTTTAAGTATGGAAAATTATACTTCACGGGAGATGAACCTATAGGATGCAATATAGGGGCGAATGGCAATAATTATTCAATGTGTGCTGTCAGTATCTGAATGATGTTAGGAATGGGAGTCACGAGACCATTTAAAATCATCTCATTTTCTTCATCAGCATCTACCTGGCAAGGCTATTGGTTTTAAGATATATACAATAAACTCTATAAGAATTGCCTCTCTCCCATTCACTCTGTTCTCTTGTTTGGGAACTCTTATTAAGTATGTTTTAGATTTTTGCCTTCTATTTTCTCTGTCTTTTCATTGCTCTCAGATTTTCCATTCTTCTTTTTCCCTTTTAGGTTGCATTCTGGATAGTGTTTTCAGATTTATCTTTCAGTTAGATAATTCTCTTTTTAACTCTATCATATCTGCTGTTCAACCCATCTACCATATCATTTTCATTTCCAAAGCTACATTTTTCAGTTCTAGAACTCCTAATTGGTTTTGGATCAAATCTGCCTGTTCTTTTCTCAAACCATCTTGTTTAATGATTCCACTTCTTCCTTTTATGTTATCAAGCATTTTAAACAGATTTTTGTATGTTAGGATACTTTTGGGGTATTGATTCTGCTGTTTGTGTGTCTGCTTAATCTGGTTTATGCTGGATTATTTTTTCCTCTTTTTTTTTTTTTTGGTTTATTTTAGTTCAGATTGTCATTTTGACCAGGTTTTATCTGAACCTCATCTGTGTAAATATTGTTTGGCCAGGGCTGTGGTTGTGTCTTTTCAGAGGGGCCTTTGCATTTTCTAAGAACCTCTCCCTGGGAGCAATTATTTAATAAATTCTCATCCTGAGAGTCCCAGATCCTACAAGTAGCAAAGTGCAAGCTCATGGTAACAACTCTCGGGGGATTTTTTTCCCTAGAGCCCTGGGAGCCTTAGATACAATTCCCGGTCTTCACTATGCTAATGAACAGAGTTTTTCTAGCCCAACATGTTATGGAGGATGAAGTCTGTATTAGTTTTCTGATGCTGCTATAACAAATTACCACAAACTGGGGAGCTTAAAACAACACAAACTTAATGTCATACAGTTCTAGAGGTTAGAAGGCTACTCTGTGCTCAAATCGGGGTCGCATTTTATAACTCCTCCAAGAGGCTGAGTGGGAGAAGCCATTTCCTTGCCTTTTCTAGCCCTGGAGGAGGCTGGTGGTTCCCTTTCACCATCCAAGCCCGCAGCGCTGGGTCGGGGCCTTCCCCCGTGGCAGGCCCTGACCTCTTCTGCCTTCATTCCCTCCTTTAACATCCTGGAGATGATCGTGGGCCCACCCTGTAGAACCCCGGATAATCTCACTAATTTAGGGTCAGCTGATTAACTACGTTAATTTCCTCTGCAGCCTTAGGTCCCTGTTGCCATACAGGAGAACATATTCCGTTTCTGAGGACTAGGACAAGCACACCTTCGCAGGCTACAGGGCGGGCCGCTGTTCTCTTGCCGTACAGTCTTCTGAGGGTCCCAGCTTTACGCACGCATCTCAAGTCTAACTTCCCGGGCACTGCCACCTACGGGCAACAAATCCAAAAGTTTTACCCAGTGCGACTGCCAGCTTACATGCTCACTGTCTTAGGTATCATTTCTTCCTTTCTTTCATTGGAGATTTATTCTTTTTTTTTTTTTTTGGCATGGGCATGCTCTGGGAATGGAACCTGGGTCTCTGTCATGGCAGGCAAGAACTCTGCCACTGAGCCACTATTGCACCACCCTTTATTGTTCTTTTTTTCAGGAATATTTATTATATTTATCCAATATATCTAGGGGTTTGTAGAAAGAGAATTTGAGAAAATGAGGAGGGAAAATCAATGTTTATTGTTGGTTTAAGACATTACATTTTGGGGTAATCTGTCACAGAGCAACAGATAATTAATATATTTCCCCTCCTCCTGCTTCTCAGATCATGGCATGATATCCATGGTTCCAGAGGGACTTTCTAAAACCTAATGAAATATAAAAACAGTAGTAAAGGCTATTCGCTAGAAACATCTTAAACATTCTACTTGTTCTTTGTGTTCTTCAACGGGCTGAGCATGGGAATCTATTTTAAGAAAAAGACTTAAAAAATAACCAACAAAATCAACTGAGCTTTGTCAGGCCAGGCCCCCATGCTGTGCTGTGTCACCACTCCTCCTTACCCTCCGGATCTGTAGCTATAACACTGTGAAGAAGTCACTAAATAACAGAGTCCTTACTGTTCCCAGCACTTATCTGGAATATTGAAGAATGGTCTAGATTGGTTGATCAGGCATTATTTTTCATTGTTATCACATTCATGAGACTCAACCTGCCTATAAAGCTAAGATAGTCATAAGCAATATCGTATTGTACACTGCAAAGGATGCTGACTTACTCTATTCCAAGTCATTTAAAACCTCTTCCTAATTTCTTTAATTTAGTCATTTATTCTTTCTTATTTGTTCAGCATCTATTTATTAATCTTCTATGTCCAAGTCCCATAGAGAGTACAAATTAAATAAGACATTTGCCCTACCCTTAAGGAATTTAGGGTATAGTTAAGAAGTAAAAGAATGTATAGACTAATAGAAAAGAAAGATGCATTTAGAAAAATTAAACTTTGGTGTGAAAGGGAAGCATGTGTGCATGCACATATTTCTATTTATCCTGTGGAGGGGAGGGAATGTCACCATTTAATTTTTTAACTTCTTATTGAAGTTTAGCATTCATACAGAAAATTGCACAAATCCTACATATACAGCTCAATGAATTTATCCCAATTGAGCAGAAATAATAACAAGGATCCAGATAAAAACAATTTTATTAGCACCCAGGAAGCCCTTTCCCAGGCAGTACTTCAGCAGGAGGAAGGAAATATACCAAACAACTCTTTTTTTCTACTTCAACAATCTACTTAATGCACACCTTCCTGGGTTGTGAGTCACCCTCAAACCATCATTAGTCAGTCCTCAAAAATAGTTTCTATGAGCCAGCGCCCCCCTCCTCACCAGCTGAAATCGGTGACGGAAGTCCAGGTGAATCACAGCGAACATTTCCAGCTGTCAAATTAACAGCAAATAGTTTTTTCCCACAAAAGATGCGTCTAGACTAATGGAAATTAGAAGAGAAAAAAATCCATTAGGTCATCAGGTGAAGGATTGTTCCCTCTGATATAATTCCTATTCTTTCTCTGTTTTAAAATGAACAGCTGTTCTTATTCAGAATCATGCAAAAACCCATAAAGCAAACCTAATGAACCTTTTATTATAGGAGTAGACACAAAGCATGCACAGAATCAATTAGATACTATAATCCTATAGTGTTGCATCAAAGCCTGTGGCATGTTATTAGAAACCAAGTGATACAAAAGCATCTTTTATTTTGTGTTTAGGAAACACAGGACAGTTATCTGACCCAAAGGCGAACCTAAGTGGATGGAAGGAGGCAAAGCATTCTCCGAGGAGGACTAGGGGCTACTAAGCTACTGTGACAGAGCCCCCATAAGTGCTAATATCAGTCAGTAACTGCAGGAAATGCAAAAGGTCACGCATTGGGCTGAATCCTCCTTTAATCTTTTCTGGAAGCGCCTCATCACAGCTCAAACAAAATGGCTAAAAGTATGAGTGGTAAGAATAAGCAGGTACCTGGTTGGGGTCTCTTGGGTTATCTGTTTGATGTTGTTTTTCCACAGAATTAGAAAGAGTGAAGAAAGCCTGAATCACCACATTTGTCTTATAAGTTTCTATAATATCTCTGCTATTGACATCTCAAATTCTTTCTTCAAAGAACTTGAAACCCATTGCACAAAAGCAAAAGTAGAAGTTCTTTCAGGCAGAAACCATATTTATGATTTGTTTTCTGTTTCCTTCTCTGTAACTATACCATCAACTTCATCTCATGGGGCATGCTAAGTGTTTAATGACTGTTGGGTGATTGAATGAGAGGATGTGTATACTGAGCTAAGGAGTTAAAACTTGATCTGGAAAATGAAGGGGACCAATGAAGCATGTTAAGGAGATGAATGACATTATCAGATTTGCCTTATAGGAAGATCCCGTGGCAATAGTGTGGAGCATATATTAGAAAGGACCAGAACTGGAGGGAGAGTACTCACTAGGAAATAACATTGATATCCCAGCCTAGAATAAATGATAGTCTGAACTCAGGAAGGGCATGTTAAGGTGCACAGTAGAGGTCTGATTTGAAGGATATTTAGACACTAAAATCCATACAATCTCGTGATTGGAGATTGTGAAGGGAGAAAGGAGGTGGAGGAGGAGAGTGTAATGATAAATATCATTACTTTAGTCTTTATGGAGGGTGGTGGGTCAACCTGCAGATTTGGTGTCAAAAACAACTTTACTGTAAGGTTCGAGATGCCTGTGGGATATCGGATTTAGAATCAGTAACGTAAAAATGACTGCTGAAGCCATAGGCTTTGATATCATCATCCTGGAAGAAAGGCATAGCATGAAAGTCAGAGGGCCAAGGGCCAAGCCATGGGGAACACAGATATTTAGAGGTCAAGTAGAGGACAAGAAGCCTCTGTTACAAAGACCAGGAGGGCCCCCAGATGATCCTGGGTATTCATCCTAGCTAGCTGGAGCCAAGGACCAAAGCTCCCTTGTTCCTAGAGAGGGGACTGCACCCTGTTTTTCTTTGCTTGGGTCTGGTGGCTTCCTTTTCTTGGCAGCATGAATGCACTGCTAGCGCTGCAGATACTCTGGTTTGTCCCAGATCACTGTTGTCATCAATTAGCAACAAAATACTGATTTCCTGCTGTCCGAATCATTCATTCTTTCACTGACATATCTATTCCTTAATGCTTGCCCTAAAAAGTGACAGACTAGCAGGAGGCAAAGACTCTGGATTGGGATACTAACCCAGACTGAGCATCCGATAGACTGCCCAGCCCAGGCATACCTCTCTGAGGGTTCAAGGGAGAAGAGGAGTATCTATGTCTTTCTTTCTCTTGATGAACCCTGGCTTGTAAATCCCCGTATTTCCCAATAAGTCCTATTCTTAAAACCATGCTGAGTGATACACTGGAATTTATTCCAAACTTCAGTGCCTGGGTGGAAACCACAGAGGAATCCACCTATCAGACAGAGTACCAGAGGAGCCCAAGGTGGAGGAGACAGAAAAGTGGAATAACAACTAAGGGAATACGGAGAAAAGACCGAGTAAGAAAGAGAAAGCTATCGAAGATCTGCTCATCACAAATCTGGAGTAGGTGAAGACAGACGTCATCTGTTGCATAGAGTTGGAACTCTTTAGGAAGACCAGCAGTTAGGCCTCTTTTGGTTGCAAGTAACTGAAATACAAATCGAATCAGCTTACAAAATCTGTTCATTCCTACTACTGGGAAGGAGAAGGGAGAATTCAGGGTCTTAAATGATGTTATTACAATTTCTCCCCATCTCTTGCCCAATTCCTGTCTTTCTGTGTTTTGGTCTCATTCTCCTCTACTGGGGACAGGCTTCCTGTCCATGGAGAGAGAGAAGACGATAAGTGGGTCCAACCTCACGTTATCTCCGAGGACAGAGGGGCGACTTCTCTCTGCCGCTGTAACAGACAGCTCTCAGGAGAGGACTCTGATTGGTCCAGTCTAGAGCGTGGACCTATTTCCAGGCCAGGACAGACATTGTGCCTGACGGCCCCAGCAGAATCGTGTGGCTTGAGAGAGGAGGAATAAACCCAAATGGAAGCAGAAGAATAGATGCTGTTTCCAAAATATGTGGGGAGAAATGGAGGATAAGAGAAAGCAACATATGTCTACAATCTGGTGATTGACGATTGTGGAAGCCAGTTTGCAGTTGGGTAACACCTACTCATTCTTTCATACTCAGCTCTGACAGATACTGCTTTAAAAATTAAGACAATTCCCAAAGACCAGTCTGCTTTGAAGAGGCTCACCTATTAACTAGACATATGGGTTAACAAGTATATATTCTCTAAGAGTCACACACAAGAAAAGCAGACTTTCTTCTCCCTTAATGGTAATTGAAATTTGTTTTTGGCATGAGATGAGATTATAAAGTGGCTGATTAAAAAGGAAGAGAAAAAAAACAAAACCAGAAAACACAGAACATATCCCAAGGTATTCACTTGGGAGGCTATTCATTTATGCCAGCATTGATGTTTTTGCACAAAACAATTTTTTTAAGGTTTTTTTTGAAGTTGCATCAGAGCTTGAAAGGGCAAATGCCTGTGTCTTTTAAGGACAAATTTGAGTTTTGAAAATAACCGAAGTCACTGTTTGGAGTAAAATTTGGTGGAAAAGGTGAATGCTCCGACTGAGTAATACAAAATGTTCTTATAATACAATAATTAGAAGCATTGATTTTCCTCTCATGGCCCATTGCATTGGTGTCCTGATGAACTGCTTCTTTCTAATCCCTTTCTCCCTCTCTCTCTTTCCATCCTCAGTGTGTAGCTCTTACCCACTGCAGCTAGATTAATCTTCCTGAAGTGTGATTCCAATCATGTCACTACCTTTTACAAAACCTGTCAGTGACTTCCTGCTGATTGCAAAAAATGTGCAAACTCTATGGTCTGGAAGCCAGGGCTCTTTGCAATGTGACTGCAGCTTGTTACTTGCTTTTCCTTTCAGCCCCCAACTCTTGAAAGTCTTCTATTCATTTGCAATGATTTTTCCCCCTACTTTTCTATTCTTTTTCCCTACCTTTTTGATGCCTTCCCATCTGGAGGTTGTAGGTTTGGGAAAGTTACCTTAGTGCACGGAACCTTTGTAGAATCTTATAGAACTCCCTAGGTGTTCTTTAGGGTTGGCAGGAATGGTTTTGGTTGGGGTTTGGCAAGCTATGATAGGTAGTAATGTCTAACTGAAGCTTGTGAAAGAGTGACCTCCAGTAGGGCATGAGATTTTGTAGCTTTGTCCAGAGTGATGCCCCGATAAATCCCAGATTGATTAGAACAGTGAATAAAAAAGTATTTGCCAAGTCCCTTTGGGGGGCATGGTGAGAAAGGGTGAAAATTCAACTTCCCCAAGTGGAGAATTCTTGATTTAAAAAAAAAAAAAAGAGTGACCTCCAGAATAGCCTTTCAACTCTACTTGAACTCTCTTAGCCACTGATACCTTATTTGCCACACTTCTTTTCCCCTTTTTGGTCAGGATGACATTGTTGATTCCTCAGTGCCAGGGCTAGGCTCACCCCTGGGAGTCATCTCCCATGTTGCCAGGGAGACTTTTCCCCCTGGATGTCATGCCCCACATCGGAGGGAGGGCAATGATTTCATTTGCGGATTTGGGCTTAGAGAGAGTGAGGCCACATCTGAGCAACAAGAGAGGTCCTCCAGAAGTAATTCTTAGACATACCTATAGGTAGGCTAAGCTTCTCTGCTACATATATAAGCTTCACAAGAGCAAGTTCAAGATCAAGGCCTATTGATGTGGGTGTCATAATGTTTAACATAGTATCAGGGTTTTCCCTAGTGGTAAAGTTTAATAGTTCCATATTTTTTCTCCCATCCCTCAAGGGACTTTTCCATTATTTAACATCTTGCATTAGTGTGTACATTTGTTACAATTCACAAACCAACATCGATATGTTATTATTAACTGAAGTCCATAGTTTTTTACATTAGGGTTTATTCTTTGTGTTATTCATCTCCTTGGGTTTTGACACACACGTAATATCATGCATCCACTATACATCATACAGCTTAGTTTCACTGCCCTCCCAAAATGCCTGACTCTTCATTAATTCATTGCTACTTCCCCTTACTGAACCCCTGGCAACCACTGATCTTTTTACTATCTCTATAGTTTTCTCTTTTCTGGGACGTCACTTAGTTGGAGTCATACAGTATGTAGCATTTTTATTTTTAGACTGTTTTTTTACTTAGCAATCTCGCATTTGAATTTCCTCCATGCCTTTTCCTAGCTAGATAGCACGTATCTTTCTATTGCTGAATAATATTGTTCTGTATGGATAAAAACCAGTTTGCTTATCCATTCATCTGTCGAAGGACATCTTTGTTGCTTCCAATTTTTGGCAACTATAAATAAAGCTGTGATGAATATTCATGTGCAGGTTTTTGTGGAGACATAAGGTTTTGATTCATTTGCGTAAATACCTAGGCATGTAATTGCTGAATTGTAGGGTAAGCCTGTGTTTAGGTTTCTAAGAAACTGCCAGACTGTCTTCCAAAGTGGCTGTGCCATTTGGCATTCCTGTCAGTAATGAATGAGAGTTCCTGTTACTCCAGATCCTTGTCCGCCTTTGATGTCTTCAGTGATTTGGATTTAATACTAGTAAGTATGCATTGGTCTTTCACGGTTGTTTTAGTTTGCAATTTCCAGTTGACAGATGATATTGAGCATTGTTTCATATGCTTATTTTCCATCTGTTTATCTTCTTTGGTAAGGTGTCTGTATGGGTATTTTTCCCATTTTGTAATTGAGTTCTTTGTTTTCTTATTGTTGAGTTTTAAGAGATTTTTGCACATTTTGGAAAAAGTTCTTCAACAGATATGTGTCTTACACATATTTTCTTCCAGTCTGCAACTTATCTTTTCATTTTCCCAACAGCGTTTTTAACAGAAGTTTTTTATTTTAATAAAGCCTAACTTTTTTACAGTTTTTTTTTTTCTTTTGTATGCTGTATGGCAGGGGTCACATTTCATTCTTTTTCCATGTGAGTATCCCCTTATTGCAGCACCATTTATTGAATTTTTGCTTTATTTGGTTTTTCCTTTGCTTGTTTGCTTGTCTGTTTGGGAAGTGCATGGACAGGGAATTGAACTTGGGTCTCCAGCATGGCAGGCGAGAATTTTATCAGTGAATTTTAACTACCTTCGCACCACCACCACCACCCCCTTTTTACAAAGCAGAAGTTTTTTATTTTAATAAAGTCCAACTTTCCATTTTTTTCTTTCACGGAGTGTGTTTTTAGTGCTGTATTTAAAAAGTCATTGCTAAACCTAGTCACTGAGATTTTTCTCCTATGTTATTGTGCTGGTTTGAAAGGATGTGTGTCCCCTAGAAAAGCCATGTTTTAGTCAAGATCTCATTTCATAAAGGCAGAATAATCCCTACTCAGTACTGTATGTTTGAAACTGTAATCAGATCATCTCTCTTGAGATGTGATTTAATCCAAAGTGGTTGTTAAACTAGATTAGGTGATGACATGTCTCCACCCATTTGGGTGGGTCTTGATAAGTTTCTGGAGTCCTATAAATGAGGAAACATTTTGGAGAATGAAGGAGATTCAGAGAGAGCAGAGCAGAACGATATAGCCACAAACAGAGAGTCCACCAGCCAGTGACCTTTGGAGATGAAGAAGGAAGACACCTCCCAGGGTGCTTTATGAAACAGGAAGCCAGGAGAGAAAGCTAGCAGATGACGCCGTGTTCAACCATGTGCCCTTCCAGATGAGAGAGAAGCCCTGACTGTGTTCGCCATGTGCCTTCTCACTTGAGGGAAAAACCCTGATCTTCATCGGCCTTGAACCAAGGTATCTTTCCCTGGATGCTTTTGATTAGACATTCCTATAGACTTGTTTAATTGGGACATTTTCTCAGCCTTAGAACTGTAAACTGGCAACTTGTTAAATTCCCCTTGTTAAAAGCCATTCTGTTTCTTGTATGTTGCATTCCAGCAGCTAGCAAACTAGAACAGTTATCTTCTAGAGGTTGCACAATTTTGCATTTTACATTTAGGTCTATGATCCATTTTGAGTTAATTTTTGTGAATGGTGTAAGGTCTGTGCCCAGATTCATTTTTTTGCATGTGGACATCCAGTGCTCCACTACTATTTGTTGAAAAGACCATTCTTTCTCCAGTTAATTGCCTTTGCTCTGCTGTCAGAGATCAAGTAACTATATCTGAGTGGATCCATTTCTGGGCTCTCTATTCTGTTCCATTATTATATTTGTCCTTTTTTTTTTGGAAATACTGTAGTATTCGATCACTGTAGCTTTATAGTGAGTTATGAAGTCAGATAATGTCAGTTCTCTGACTTTGTTCTTTAGCTTTATGTTGGCTTTTCTGTCTCTTCTGCCTTTCTATTTAAACTTTAGAATCAGTTTGTTGATATCCAAAAATTAACTTGTTGGGATTTTGACTGGGTTTGTGTTAAATCTATAGACCAAGTTTGGTAGAATTGGCAAAGTTGGGAAGAAGTGGAAATAATGACATCTCTTTCATAAGTGTGTTGTAAGAACAAGAAGAGGTCATTGAAAAGTTTTTTTTTTTTTTAAAGAACTTAGATGAAGACCTCTACAAGTTTGGCAAAACTAGAAGCCATAAGAGATTTGTATTTTACTACATAAAAATTTAAACATTTTTCCTTGGCAAAACAAAACCATAACCAAAGTCAGAAGATGATAAGCTGGAAAAAATGCAAAATTAAGAAGGACCAATCTACTAAGAAGCACTCAAACAAACTGAACAAAGGATGTAAGCAGTCTATAGAAAAGGAAATAAAAAAAGACTTTTAAACATATAAAAAGATGCTCAATCTCACTTGTAATAAAATAAATGCAAATTAAAACTTAGCGGTTTACCACTTTTCACCTAACAGGTAAACTGTGTGAGGAACCACTCTCACAAATTGTTAAGGGTAGTGTAATTAGGTGTAATGTCTTTTGAAAGGCAATTTGGCACAGTTACAAACTTTTTTTTCTTTGCATGGGTAGGCACCAGGAATCGAACCCACATCTCCGTCATGGCAGGTGAGAATTCTGCCACTGAGCCACTGTCACACAGCCCCACAATTATAAACATTTAAACCACTCTTATTCCTTTGAGCAACTTCACTTCAAGGAATGTATATATCTGTGCTGTCCGATAAGATAACCACTGGCCACCTCTGTTTACTGAGCCCTTGCCTGAATTGACATGTCCTTTAAGTGTAAAATACGTACTTGATTTCAAAGACTTAGTGCAAATGAAATAATGTGAACTATCTCTTTAGTAATTTTTTTACATCACTTGCATGTTGAAATATATTTTGGATATGCTTGATTAAATGTAGTCTATTAAATTTAATTTCACCTCTTCCTTTTACTTTTTTCAATGTGAGAGCTAGACAATTTTTTTTTGTTTTTTTAATTTTTTTTTGACAATTTTAAATTACTTGTGTGGCTCATATTATATTTTTAATGGACAGTATTAGCATACCCAATTATAGCTAGCTATATGAGAGGTTACGTACATATAAAGACTCATAAATTTAATATTTATGAATAGAGGCTTCTTTAAGTCAAACACGATACATTTACATAGTGGAATATTATGTGACCAGAAAAAGGAATGAGGCCAATTTGTGCTAAGATGGGGAACTCTCCAAGATTTATTAAATGAAAAATATAAACTGTAGAACAGACACACAGTAAACTGATGTTTGTCCGGTGTACTTTGAATGGGTTTTGAATACATATGTAAAATTGATTAAATGAATATGATCATCTTGGAAGGATGTTAGAGAGAGTAAATGGGACCTCAATATCAGGAGTGGGAGAAGATTTCTTTTTAACTGCACATTTTTTAAACTGATTAATGCTTTATAGCGTGTTCTTTATTCAGAAAAGAATATCTTCACAGGTTTACAATGTTTTTGAAGAAAATAATCCCCCAAAAGAATATCCTGAAGTCAGCTAAGGTAGCATAATCATTCGTGTTTATTTTTTTTTAAGTGGGGATGGAAACATGTACATAAACTATAGTCTCCTGTACACAATAGGCCCTTGGAAAATTCCATTTCCTTTCTGTCTCCTCACGTTAGCTAATAGTGCAGGTGACAAAACAGAATCTTTCTATGTTCCAAGGGAATCTTTCTGTGTTCCAGGGGCACCTTCAGCAGCACCATCATATTGGGGGTCAAGAGCTGTCAAGTGCAAATGGCAGGAGGCCGCTGTGCTGAGCCTATGGTATACCCTGGGAGTTAGTTATTCCCCCCAATAAATCCAAGAATCCTGCTTGTTTACTTTTATATCTCTCTCATCCAAATAGAAGGTGGCTTGAATAATGGATTATTTTCCAAGCAGTATAACATTGTAGGCTGTCTGCAAATTTTATGGCTATAATAAGGGCCAAAGCAAACTTTTCTTGTTATTGCTTCCTCTGCACTAAAATCTTCCCTCTCCCTGTCAGTCTCTCAATTCTTCAGCAGTTAAAACACCCTCTTTTATTTTTGTATCAGAAACTCATTGTGCCTTGCTAACCTCTTTTTCTACTTCAGTTGCCTTGTCTCGCTTTCATGAAGTTTGTTGATTGATTGCTTCTCACGGGGTATGTCTGGCTTTCCAGCCCTTTGTCTAAACTTAAAACACCAGAACCATCCTTCACAAAATACACAGTGCTCAATCAATTTCATTTGTTCATAAAATATCTTTTGTTTTCTTGGAACAAAAGTTTCTTGATTCTGACTCCTCATTTCCATCCCTGTGGCCTGTGTCTGAGTCCAGCCCTCTCCACCTTGTCTGACATATGTCAATTAACTCCTCACTAGACAGTGTGTTCCCACTCAGCCCACTGCCGTCCATTTTCCATTTGACAGCTAAATTCTAAAATCAGTTCATTCACTCATTCATTCATTCATTCACTCATACATTCATTCCTCCATCACCCATTAAGTATCTCCTGGGAACTGGGAGTACAAAGACCTATTTTCATAGGTCAGCACTGTGCTCCTGGAGCTTAGAGTCCCAGGGGATTTAAGTTCATAGGGGTGGGTACAGGACATTGTAGCCACACCCAGCAGAGAAGGAAGGTGCTCAGAGCCCCTGCCATCTGATTAAATTGGAATAGCGAGGTGGGATATATTTTAAGCAGAGGCAGCAGCAAGGACAAAAGTTAGTTGGATGGTGTAGACCATGTTCGGGTCAGCAAGCCTGGGCAAGTGACCATAGAAGAGCTGGGCAAGCCAGCATGAGCGACGGTGAAAAGCTTAGGAGCCATGCAAAAGAGTTTGGACCTTTTTCCAAGGGCAAGCATTTCAAGCAGGAAAGTCATATGAGCTCATCTGCATCTTACGAATAGCACTGGTTTGGGGGCTCGGTAGAGGCACAAAAAACTGAAGCCAGGAAAGCAAATTAGAAGGAGGCTGTTTCCATAAGCCAGGCAAGAGGTAAGGATGATCAAATCAAGGTAACAGCAGAGGGGGTGGGGGAGCAGACAGATTTGAGACACGTTTAGCAATAAAACTTAGTTTAGTGATTGCCTATTTGGATGCTTGTGGGAGGGATAAGGGAGAGGGAGATGTTCAGAATTGTCTAGCCAATGATTAGTTTCAGCCCCTTGAAAAACTTTGAGGCTATGGACCAGGAGAGGGTCAGGCAGGGGAGGGTCAGGCCGGGGGAGGGTCAGGCAGGGGGAGGGTCAGGTAGGGGGAGGCATGCCTTTTGGCCAAGATGTCTGATAGCATCCAAGTCTATGGGTCAGCACTCGGGTGAGACATTTGGGCCAGAGACATTCGGGCCTGAGACATTCATTCATTCATCATCTATTTACTCATTCAACAAGTATGTCTATGTGCCAGGCATCAATCTGAGCACTGGGGATAGAGTGACAAATAAAAGTACAAAATTCTTATTCTTATAGAATTTTCATTCCAGTTTGGAGACTAGGTGGAGGGATGAAAGCCAAGGAAACAAATTAGGAGGAGACTGTTTCAGCAATCCAGGCAAGAGATAAGGATGACAGAAGTCAAGATAACAGCAGAGGGGTTGGGAGGCCAACTAACAAAATAACAAGAAATATATGTATAATGTAATAAAATACCAGGTAGATATGTGCTCTGAAGACAGATCACTTTGGGTGAGGGGACAAGAGAGTGATGGTAGCATGGTGATATTTTAGTTAAAGTAGGTGTTTTAGTTTGCTGAAGCTGCTGAAATGTAATATTCCAGAAATGGGTTGGGTTTTACAATGGAGACTTATTAACTTATAAATTTACAGTTCTGAAGCTGGAAAATGTCCAAATCAAGGCATCATCAGACAGTATCTGGACGCCTCTGTCCAGGCCAAGTCAATGGTGGCATCTGCTGGTGCTTCTTTTCTGGGCTTCGCTGCTTTCAGCTTCTGGCTTCTCTGTCCGTAGTTATCTTTCTGAGCTTCTGTCTTTTTCTCTCTGAACTCCTCTGGCTTTTCTCTCCCAGCTTCTCTGGGGCTTTTCTCTGTGTCTTCCCTCTGTATTTTATCCTCTTATAAAGGATTCTAGTAAGAGATTAAGAACCACCTAGGGCACGCCTCAACTGAAATAACCTAATCAAAAGGTCCCACTCACAATAGGTCTGCACCCACAGGAATGGATTAAGAGAAGCTGATCTTTTCTGGAGTACATGCAACTTCAAACCACCACAGAAGGACAGGGAAAAGCCTCTTTGAAGAGGTTACAGTTGAGTACAAATTGAATAATGTATCAGAGGGAGCCACAGAAAAGTTCAGGGGTGTATGTAAGAAAGAACCATGCTGAGCTGCAGGTCCTAAAGGAATGGGTGATGATGGTCCTGGAGGAGTGGGGGGGGGGAGGGGGGATGCAGTTACCCACATGATAGGAGCCTTAACCTGAAAAACTTCATTTCTTAAGTCTATGTTATCTTGCTTCCTTTTGAAACGGTCCCTTGCTCCTTAGGCAGAATTCCTTCCTCCACTGTGACTCTATAGAATTTGATACATATCATAGCAGTTACTACTTTGTATCACTAGTATTCATTACTTTCATATAATATGAGCTTCTCCAAGGTAGGGATGGTGTCTTTCATTTTGAAGATTGCAATTGCCAGCACAGTTTACCTGGAAATGAGAGGGCCCATAAATGTGTATTGATGGAACAATGACACTTTTTGACATGTCTCTGAAAACTGCTATAAAATGTATCATCCAGTTGTCCTGTCGTTTCTAAATCTTGAGGTCTTAAAATATTAATGAGTCAACATTGTCTTTTTTTTAAATGTTCTTTCTTTTAAAATTTTGTTTACTTTTAAAAAGTCAAATATCCAAGACTAAGTTAAAGAGATGCATGTAAAGCTACAGGACATTACCTGAAACAACAGCACAGCAGTCCCTCGTCCTTATCCATCATCACCCACTCACTACTCCACCAAAGACAGACGCTTTCAACTCTCTGTGCCTTTTGGTGTTCATCTCTAGCCTTCTAAATAATAAGCTAAATCATGATTTTTTTTTTTTCAATTTTGGCTTTATCTACTGACATTCCACATGGAAGATGAGCAATCAGTTCTGTTTCAGGATCCTCCTCCACCCCAACCATACTCATATCCACACTTCTTATCTCTGTATCAAATCAATATAGCTGTATCCTAATTTTGATTAAATTAACAGTCCATGTTTACAATTTTACAACTATGTAAATACTGTTTATAGTAGAATTATGCAATATACTATGATTCTATTCCTCATTTTCTTTTCTTATTGTTTTCATGGAGTTCGTTTTTTATTGTTTGATAGGTTGGCTTCTAGTTGTCTATGTATTCAATCATGAATTAAGCCCCTAACATCTTCCCCAGTTTTCTAAACCTCCTCTGAATACAAGGAAACATGACAGATATGGTTCTGTGTGTGTATTTTATTTTCTTGGAGATAGAACACCTGGAATCTTTTGACCTGCAGTCTGGATTTTTAATTTAATTTTATTTTCTTTTATGTTACTGCCCTAGCTAGCACCTCCAGAAAAATGTTTTAAAATGGTAATGAAAGTGGATATCATTGTCTTAGATCTTAGGAACAAAGTATTCAGTCTTTCGTCATTAAATACGATGCTATCTGTGGACTTTTCATAGGTGCCCTTGAAATAGTTCAGGATGTTCTCCCCCTTTTTTTCCTAGTTTGATGAATGTTTTAAATCATGAATGGATATTGAATTGTTCAAATATTTTGCTTCATCCATTAATGTACTTATGTAGTTTTCTCCTTTGTTACTATGATGAATCATGTTAATTGATTTTTTATTGTTAGGCCAAACTTACATTTCTAGAATAAAGCTAACTTGGTCATGATATATTATCCTCTTTATACATTACTGGGTTCAATTTATTAATACATACTTTTATTTTTTTCTCTATGCATGAAGAATATGAATATATAGTTTTCTTTCCTCTAATGTCTTTGTCTGGTTTTAGTATCAGGGTAATAGTGTCCGGAAAATAGGAAATATTTCCTCCTTTTATTTTCTAAAAACCTTTGGATTGGATTGGTATTATTTCTCCCTTATATGTTTGATAGAACTCAACAGTGAAGTTGAGCCTGAGATCTTCTCTGTGAAAGAGTTTTTAAACTACAAATTCAATTTCTATAGTACATATAGGGCTTACTCATATCATCTATTTCTTCTACTGTCAGTTTTAATATTTGTGTCTATCAAGGAATTTGTTCATTTCATTTAAATTACCAAATTTATTGGCATAAACTTATTTTAAAACTATTCCTTTATTATCTTTCTAATGTCCTTAAGATCTGCATTGTTGCCCTCTCAATCTTGAAATTGGTAGTTTGTGTTTTCTCTTTCTTCTTGATAAACATAGTTAGAAGTTTATAAATTTTATTGATCACTTAAAGAATCAGCTTTGGTTTTATTGATTTTTCTCTATTGTTCATCTATTTCTATGCCCTCTATTTTTGGTTTGAGTTTAATTTGTTTTTCTTTTTCTAGTTTCCTTAAGAGGGAGTACAGATTATTGATTTTGGACCTTTCTTTCTCATCACATAGATACTCAAATTTATATATCTCTCTCTAAGCATTGCTTAGCTGCAGTTCACAAATTTTTATATTTTAAATTTTATTTACATTCAGTTAAAATAATTTCAATTTATTTTGTGATTTGATTTCTTCTTTGACCAAATGGATTGTTTACTCTTCAGATGTTCAGACTTTTCTAGAATCTTTATTGTTTTCCTTTTCTATTTCATTCTATTGTGATCAGAGAATATACTCTCTAAGATTGTTTACTTTCAAAATCTGTTGAGACTTGTTTTTATGGTCCAGTATATAATCAATCTTGGGAGAAGTCCCATATGTATTTTAAAATTATTTTTATAGCAATTTTACTCAAATATATTCATACACCCTATAATAATCCAAAGTGCACAATCAACAGTTCACAGTATCATCCTATAGTTATGCATTTATCACCTCAATCAATTTTTGAACATCACATTACTCCAAAAAAATACATATAAGAATAAAAATTCAGATGAAAAAGAACACCCAAAACATCACAGGCTCCTTATCCCCCTATTTTTTATTTATCTTTTGTCATATTTTTAGTCACCTGTCCATACACTAGATAAAGAGAGTGTCAGCCTCAAGGTTTTCACAATCACACAGTCACACTGTAAAAGCTATATAGTTATACAATTGTCTTCAAGAATCAAGCCTTACTGGAATGCAATTCAACAGTTTCAGGTATTTCCTTCCAGTTATCCTAATCAGCTAAAAACTAAAAAGGGGTATCTATATAATGCACAAGAATTATCCTCCAGAATGACCTCTTGCTGCTATTTGAAATCTCTCAGCCACTGAAACTCTATTTTGAGTAATTTCTCTTCCTCTTTTTGGCCAAGAACGCTTTCTTGATCCCATGATGCCAGGTCCAGGCTCATCCCCAGGAGTCATGTCCCATTTTGTCAGGGGGATTTACATCCCAAGGAGTCATGTCCCATGTAGGGGGGAAAGCAGTGAATTCACCTGCCTAGTTGGCCTAGAGAGAGAGAGGCCACATCTGAACAACAAAAGAAGTTACCTGGGGTGGGCCATGGTGGCTCAGAAGGCAAGAATGCTTTGCCTTGATTCAAAGAAGGCTTTGATTCCCGATGCCTGCCCATGTAAAAAAAAAAAAAAAAGAAGAGAGAGAAGTTATCTGGGGGTGATACTTAAGCATGATTATAAGTGGACTTAGCTTCTCTGCTACAGGAATAAGTTTCATAAGGGCAAGCCCCAAGATTGAAGGCTCAGCTCATTAAATTGGTAGTTTGTAATGCTTGCAAGAATATCAGGAATTCCTCAGAAGGGGAAGTTTAATATTTCCTCTTTTTCCCCCAGCCCCTTAAGTGGACTTTGCAAATACTCTTGGATGTATTGGGGCATCACACTGACCTTTGCAAACCAACATGATCCCTATTCAAGGTTCCATGTAATTATGGTTTTTGAATAAACTGATCATACAGGTTAAATTAGATGGTGTGCTACAGAAAATATAAATTTGTGCACCAAATAAACATCTCTTCCTTTGGTCTTGCACAGAGGTTGAAATTTTAAAACACAGTCTCTATCATCCTTTACCTTTCAGTCTGATTTACCTTAGTTCTAAATAGATCAGCTTCATTCACATCTCTACTTGAAGTCTAATCTCCTTTTCAGCTTTTTAAACAGTTGCTGTACGGGGTAATGCTGACTATCACTATTCTTCTGGTGTCTTTCATGCCCCTAGTTTTCCTCTTTCAACCACATTCACACTCAGCTTTGCTCAGTGTAATTACCTTCGGATGTACTGTGCTACCATCCCATAGAACTGTGCTATCCATTTCTGAATCTATACAATCAGTCCTGTTGAACATTTTGTACTCCTTCAGCATCAAATGCCCAATGTCTACTCTAGAACTCTAGCTTTGAGTCTTAAATGTCACACAGTTACCCAAAGGTCCAGGAACTTACCAGGTTATACACAAAGAGCTCAGCATCTCGGAATTTAGAAATAACTGTTACAACTCAGGAATAGATGTCTGTTGTAAGAGCTTACAATATAGAAACTTTTACAATAAACCTTCCTCTGATAATCTCTGCTTTCAGTTTCAATTCTTAGAGCTTGCACATTATAGTATACTAATGAGGTGTTATGGTGTCTGTCTTTTCATTTCTGGCTTATTTCACTCAACATACTGTCCTCAAGTTTCATTCACCTAGTTGCATGCCTCAAAACTTCATCCCTTCTTGCAGCCACTCAATATTCCATTGTATGGACTACAGTTCACCGTTCTTTTCATAGGTGTGCCATGGGCTCATCTCCAGTCATTGCAAGTTGTGAATACTGCTGGATAAACATCAGTGTGCAAATCTTCATTTGTGTCCCTGCTTTCAGTTCTTCCAAATATATACCTAATAACGGGGTTGCTGGATCATATGGCAACCCTATACTTAGCCTCTTGTGGAACCACCTCACTGACTTCTCTCCACATTTTCTCCAGCACTTGTATCTTTCTGTTTATTTTTCAAACAGTTTTATTCAATTCATCCTAAACAATCAATGGTTCCCAGTATAATCACTTAGTTATGCATTCACCACCACAATGTATATAAGAACATTTTTATTTCTTCCAGAAAGAAAGGGGAAGAGGAAGAAAAAGATAGATGAAGAATAAAAAATAAAACTTAAAAATTAAAAAATAATAAAAAGAAGAAATGCCAACACCAGAATCAACAATCTCATACCCCTCCCTTACATTCCCCTCTTATTGACATTTAGATTTCATATATTGCCTTTGTTACATTCAGTGGAATCATATTACACTGTTATTGTTAACTACAGACTCTAGTTTGCATTGATTGTATTTTTTGCATAAACCATCCCATATTCAACATCTTGCAATATTGACATTCATTTGTTCTCCCTCATATAAAAGTGTTCTTATATTTGCACATTTAATCACCATCATTGACCATTCTAAGTTTTGCTAAGTTAGACAGTCTCAGTCTTTATCTTCTATCTTTCTTCTGGGGTCATTCATACCCATTGTTTTCCTCTTTCAACCATGTTCACACTAAGCTTTGCTCAGTGTAATTGGGCCTTCAGATGTACTGAGCTACCATCCAATAGAACTGTGCTATCCATTTCTGGATCTATACAATCAGTCCTGTCGAACATTCTGTACTCCTTCAGCATCAAATGCCCAATCTCTACTCTCTTTCTATCTCCTTACAACCTGTGTTCTCAACTTTAACTCTCAAGGTTCACTTACCAGTGTTAGTTCATATTAGTGAAACCATACACATTTTTTGTCCTTTCATTTACGGTCAATTTCACTCAATATAATATACTCAAGGTTCATGCATATTGTCGCAAGCTTCATGATTTTATTCTGTCTTACTGCTATGTAATATTCCATCATATGTATATTCTACAGTTTGTTTATCCACTCCTCTGTTGATAGATAGTTGTGCTGTTTCCATTTCTTGGCAATTGTGACTAATGCCACTATAAACATTGATGTGCAAATGTCCATTTGTGTTCCTACCTTCAAGTCCTCCAAATATAAGCCTAGTAATGGGATTGCAAGATCATATAGCAATTCTATACTTAGCTTCCAGAGAAACTACCAAACTGCCTTTCAGAGTGTTTGCACCATTCTACATTCCTAACAACTGTGATAAGTCCGTATCCTTTCCAGAACTTGTAGTTTTCTGTTTTTTATAATTTTTGTTTTCTGTTTTGATTTGCATTTCTCTAACAGCCTGTTAATTTGAGCATAATTTTTAAATACATTTTTGAGTCATTAGTATTTGTCTTCAGAACAGTTAATTCCTCAGTCTTAACTCTTTCTTCTTTTTTAATGTAAGCATTTAGGGCAATAAATAAATTTCCTTCTTAATACCACCTTTGCTGCAACCCATAAGTTTTGATATATTGTGTTTTCATTTTCATTTGCCTCAAGATATTACTGGTTTCTCTTCTAATTTCTTCCTTGACTCACTGGTTGTTTATAAGCGTGTTCTTTAGCCTCCATATATTTGTGAATTTTCTGGCTCTTCTCATGCTATTGACTTCCAACTTCATTCCATTATGATCCAAGAAAGTTTTTCACATAAGTTCAATCTTCTTATATTCATTGAGGCTTGCTTTGTGACCCAACATGTGCTATAACCTGGGGAATGATCCACTTGAAAAAAAAAATGTGTATCCTGCTGTTGTGTGGTGTAATGTTCTATGAATGTCTGTTAAATCTAGTTCATTTATCATATTATGCAACATCATTATTTCCTTATTGGTCCTCTGTGAAGACCTTCTATCCATTGTTGAGAGAGGTGTACTGAAGTCTTTGTCATGGTCAGGTTCATGTGTCAACTTGGCCAAGTGGTAATACCTGTTTGTCTGTTTGGGCAAGTGCTGGCCTGTCTGTTGTGATGAGGACATTTCATAGAATTAAATCATGATCACATCAGCTGCATCCACAGCTGATTCCATTTGTAATCAGCTAAAGGGAGTGTCTTCTGCAATAAGTGATGCTTAATCTAATCACTGGAAGCCTTTTAAAGAGGATTCAGAAGAGACAGGCTCTCTTCCTGCTTTGGCCAGCAAGCCTCTCCTGTGGAGTTCATCCAGACCCTTCATTGGAATCATCAGCTTCACAGCCTGCCCTGCGGATTTTGGACTCTGTGTTTCCATGGTTACATGAAACACTTTTATAAATTTTGTATTTGTGAGTGTTTCCTGTTAATTCTGTTTCTCTAGAGAATCCTAACTAATACAGTCTTCAACTATTATTGTAGAGGTGTCTACTTCTCCCTTCAGTGTTATCAGGGTGTGCCTCATATATTTTGGGGCATTGTGGCTCAGTGCATAAATATTTATGATTGTCATGTCTTCTTGAAGAATTGTCCCTTTTATTAATATATACTGTCCTTCTATGACTCTAAGTCTAAGTCTAATTTGTCTGATATCAGTATAGCTACCCCTGTTTTTTCTGGTTGTTGTTTGTGTGAAATATCTTATTTCAGCCTTTCACTTTCAATCTATTTTTGTCTTTGTGTACAAGTGAGTCTCATATAGACAGCACAGAGATGGACGCTGTTTTTTAATCCATTCTTCCAGTCTATGTCTTTTGATTGGGTAGTTTCATCCATTAATATTTAATATTATTACTGTAAAAGCAGTACTTTTTTCCTACCATTTTGTCTTTTGGATTTTAAATGTCATATTTTATTCTCTGCCTCTGTCTTTGATAGTTTGCATTTCTACACCCTTCTCCAAACCTCTCTCTCTCTCCCCTGTCTTTTTCCATCCACCTGTAGTGTTCCTTTAGGATTTTTTGTACAGCAGGTCTCTTGTTCACAAACTCTCAGTGTCTTTTTGTTTGAAAATATTTTAAAGCCACCTTTATTTTTGAAGGGCAGTTTTTGTGGATATAGAATTCTTTGTTGCTGGTTTTCTCTTTCAGTATCTTAAAAATATCATACTACTGCTTTCTTGCCACCCTGGTTACAGCTGAGAAATACACATAGTCTTATTGGGCTTCCCTTTCATGCAATGTATCACTTTCTATTGTTGCTTTCAGAATTCTTTTTCTTTGGAGTTTGACAATCTGAGTAGTAAGTGTCATGGGGTAGGTCTATTCAGATTTATCCTGTTTGGTATATGTTGCAATTCTTGAATCTATAAATTTATGTCTTTCATAATCAGTGATTACTTTCTCCATTATTCTTTCTACCCCTTTCCCATCTCTTCTCCTTCTGGGACACCCATAATATGTATATTTGTGTGCTTCACATTATCATTCAATTCCCTGAGACCCTGCTCATATATTTCCATTCTTTTCACTATCTGTTCTTTAGTGTGTAGAATTTCAAATGTTTTGTCATCTAGTCTGCTAGTCCTTTATTCTGCCTCTTCAAATCTGCTGCTGTAGATCTCCACTATGTTTTTCATCTCTTCTATTGTTCCTTTCATCTCCATAAGTTTTTCCATTTGTGTTTTCAAATGCTTGAGTTCATGTTTGCTCAATGTTTTCTTTATATCCTTCCATCTCCTTTGCCATATCTTCCTTAATCTCATTGATTTGATTTTTGATGTGATTTTGCAAGTCTGTCATAGCATCCTTAATTAGTCGTTTAAACTTCAATATCTCATTGAAGTGTTTGTTACTTTGTTCCTTTGACTGGGCCATAGTTTAGTTTTCCCAGTATGACTCATAATATTTTGCTGGTGTCTGGGCATCTGATTTCCTTGATTAGTTTATTCTGGAGGTTGTTTTCACTCCTTTACCTAAGGTTTTCTTGTTGGTTGGTGTGCTGGTTTGAAAGGATATATGTCCCCTAGAAAAGCCATGTTTTAATCAAAATCCCATTTCATAAAGGCAGAGTAATCCCTATTCAATACTGTATGTTTGAAACTGTAATCAGATCATCCCCCTGGAGATGTTATTTAATCAAGAGTGGTTGTTAAACTGGATTAGGTGACAACATGTCTCCACCCATTGGGGTGGGTCTTGATAAGTTTCTGGAGTCCTATAAAAGAGGAAACATTTTGGAGAATGGGAGATTCAGAGAGAGCAGAGAAGAATGACATAGACATGAGAAGCAGAGTCCACCAGCCAGCAACCTTTGGAGATGAAGAAGGAACATGCCTCCCAGGGAGCTTCCTGAAGCAGGAAGCCAGGAGAAGAAGCTAGCAGATGATGCTGTGTTTTCCATGTCCCCTTCCAGATGAGAGAGGGACCCTGACCGTGTTCACCATGTGCCTTTCCAGATGAGAGAAACTCTGACTGTGTTTGCCATGTGCCCTTCCACTTGAAAGAGAAACCCTGAACTTCATCGACCTTCTTGAACCAAGATATCTTTACCTGGATGCCTTTGACTAGACATTTCTATAGACTTGTTTTAATTGGGACATTTTCTCAACCTTAGAACTGTAAACTAGCAACTTATTAAATTCCCCTTTTGAAAAGTCATTCTGTCTCTTGTATGTTGCATTCTGGCAGCTAGGAAACTAGAACAATTGGATTTTTTCTTTTTCTGTTCTTTGGCATTCAGTTCAACTTATTCTAGAGCTCTAGCATAGCTTCTGTTTAACTGATCAGAATTTTTCAGTTCTTGTTTTTCTGGCTGTTGCCCTGCCTTATATGGGTCCTTTTTTTTTGAAGAGAGTTTCCCCAGATATGATAGATCCCAATCAGATTTTCCACAACCAGACAGGTCCAAGTCCCAGAGGGAGGGTGTATGCAGTACCAAGTTTCACTGAGGGTGAGACCCAGCAGGTTGTCAGACCTTCCTACGAAGCCTCTTTACTCTGTGCTTTTCCTGGCAGGTGGCACTTGTCAACCTGCAGCCTCCCATTGGCATAAAGTGATGTGATGCCTTTAATTCTCATCAGACCCACCCTGCCAGGGGTGTGGTTGAGACAGATGCTGAGGTATAAGGTGGGTTTAGTTGCTTCTGTTTTCTAGCCCCTGAGGCCGAATTCCCTGAAAGATTGCTGCCACTTAAGCTGGGCCCCATCACTTTTCTTCAGAAAGCTACACATTTTAGGGAATTATCTCCCCTGTTTGACTCATTGCTTTGTTTCTCAGACCTATCTTAACTCAGCCCTTGCCTGAGTCCCACTGATAATTGAAAATGCCTGAGGCTTTCTCTAATGAGCTAATTAGAATAATTTAAAAGAAGAAGAAATTCCATTTTCAGAGCCTCCCAGCCCTTAAATTTCAGCAGTCAAGAGTCAGAAGTGGTACCTGGCTCTACTTGTCCCCCTTTCTAGTACTCTGAGCTCAGCTGACTCCCAAATCTTCCTTCTTTATTCTTTTTTAATTTCTTTTTTTTGTCTCAGTCCTGCCTCATCTCTGCTAGGATTAAAATCTCAATCGGAGGGTGGACAATGGTGGCTCAGTGGCAGAGTTCTTGTCTGCCATGCCGCAGACCTGGGTTCATTCCCTGTGCCTGCCCATGTAAAAATAATAATAAAAATAATAATAAATAAATAAATAAATAATGAAACCTCAATTGGAGCTTGGTTGAGCTACATTCCCTTGCTCCCAGTAGAGACTACTTAAAGATATGCCCTTTAGGGAATTATCTCCTTCAGCTGACTAGTTACTTGGTTTCTCAGACATTTGTGAATTCCACCCTTGGGGGTAGTGCTGAAGTCTGAGAATGACCCCAGTTATGTCCAATGGGATGTTAGGAAGTAACAAGAACAACAAAAAAACAAGCAGAGGAAAAAATCCTTTTCATAGCCAGACCTCAGGCCCCCTCTTTTCCCCCTAGCTTAGCCAACCAAGAGATGGAGTTGGTACCAAGCTCCAGTGCTCCTTTTCCAGTATTTTGAGCTCATCCAGCTCAAAAAGCCTTTTTTCCCCCCCTGTTAGCCCTGCCCTTCTCTGGTGGTGCAAAACTTCTGGGTTCCTTTTGTGTTTGCTCCAGGTTTATCTGTACTTGGAGCTTGTATTCAGCAGTCCAAATTTGTTAAATAAATCTGCAATTGGAATTTGTTTGAGGTGCCTTCCTTGCTCTTAGTAGAGAGGGCTTCTTTTTCCCTCTGGTGACCAATTCTAAGACAGTTTGCCATTCCAGTGGGGTAGAGGTGCCAGCCTCCATGGCTCAGGAGACTTACAGTTCTGTGTGGGATCTTGACCATTCCCCCTATTCTGAACTAGTATATGATAAATGTCTGGTCACTGAAGTCTCCTAAACAGTTGATCCAGACTGTTCCTGGCTATTTACTAGCTGCTTGGAGGACAAACTAAACACCATACCTCACTACACTGTCATCTTACTCTGCCCCTCTCCACATGCATTTGAAAAGAATGTTTCTTCTGCAGTGGTTGGTTATAGCATTCTATAAATGTTAGTTAGTCAAGTATTGAGAGAATTTTGTTAAGTTTACAGCAATAATTAAGGATTTGTCTTTTTCCTCCTTATATTCCCGAGTGCTTTTCTTCATATATTTTGAACTTCTGCTAGGGTCATATATAATTGTATAATTGATATAGCTTCTGGTTTTATTGACCCTTTCACAATTATAAAATATCTCTCTTTGTCTTTAGAAATATCCCTTGTCTTAAGGTCTAATTTTGAAAAGTTGTATATGCTTATATACTTCATATATTAGCAATACTTCCAATATTTTGCTTCTTTTGCTTGTAGAGTATTCTAAGGAATTAAGAAATGGTATGCACATAGCTACAGAGGTAGAACAAGACCAGCATGAGGTTGGGTGAGCTTGAAGTATCAATGGAGACAGGGATGAAGGTTTTTGCCTTTTATGCTGTGTTTTGGCTCTTGACTGTATAGCATAATTGCTTGGAAGACAGTCTTTGCAGTCTTATGATCTTAGATTTGATGCTTATCTCCACCACTTATTCATTGTGTGATACTGGGCAAGTTACTTAACATCTGCGTCTTCACATGTAAATTGGGGAGATATAATAGTATATACTTCACGTGTTTTTAGGAATACACACATTTGTATACACACACACACATATACTGCTAGCAAAGTGAAAGTATTCAATAAACAATATATCATATAATGTGAAATATGATATTTGTCATATACATTGTTTCACATACTCTACTCAATTTTTCTGCTGGCTTCAAATTTTCAGAGATTTAGTTAATTGTCTTTTTTGTTCTGGAGCCTCTTTGCCCCCTCCCCACATTTTCCCCTCTCTCCCTGTCCCAATTCCTTACTCTACTTTCTCAGTTCCCAACTTTTTGTCCCTGATTATTACCAAAATCGGACTTAATAAACTCAAGAACTGTAAACTATACAATTAATGCAGTTGCTGCTTGCTCTCTTTCTCCTTTTGCTTCTCTCCACCAATCTCCAGATCTTGGCTACAATTTCAATTTCTGTTCTGCAAAAAGTGCACTTTTTCGGGTTTTCCAGTTCTTTGCGATATGCTTGCAAATAATTGGGACTTATGCACCTAATTCAGAAATACACTTGCGATGAAAGAATAATAATAGTTTGCAGAAGAAATGCCATATATTTATTATAAGTTTTCTCAGCCGAAATTGTCATTAGAGTTTAAAAAGGCCCTGTTAGAGGGGGTACTTGGAAACTCAGTTCAGCTTCTCTTATTTCCACGCAGAGAAGCACTTGAATCAGGTGGTATTTAGTGTCCCACACCTCTCAGCACGATGTGAAAGAAAGGTCAAGGGTTTTGCAGCAGGATAACTAAGAGGTTATTTTGGGGGTCATGTCTTATATGTAATTATTTATTAACTTCAGGCTCCACAAGCGTTCACTGGACCTCTGTAGTCCCAAGACCCAGCCCTCACTTGTGCACGCAAGTCCAGCGGCGCCTGGCGCGCAACAGGCGCTCAGCGAACAAACGCGCGCGGAAGGCGCAGCCCGGGGGGCAGAGCGCGCGGCCGCGGCTCACAGGCGCCGCCCAACCAGGCGCTTCCCGCGCGACCCGGCTCACCGACCTCGCCCAGGGGCGGGCCCGCCCCCTGCCGCCCGCGGGGCGGGACTTCCGGCCGCTGAAGTTTAACCGTCTAGGCGGGAGCCGGAAGCCCAGCGCAGGAGCGGGCCGGGCGCGGTGCCGGCTCTGCCGTCGTGTTGAGGTGAGGCGCTGGCGGGCCCGGGGTCCGCAGGCCGCTGCCCCCCGCGTGCGCGCCGCCCTCCGGCCATCTCACTCGGCGGGTCGAAGGCCCCTGGACGCCGCGCGCCCAGCCGGGCGAGGGTTGCGGGCCGTGGCCGGGCGGGCAGGGGCGCGGCGGACGCGATAGTGCGCCCGACGGGGTGCGGGGCCGCGACCCGGGTCCCTCGCCTCCGCCTGCGTGACCTCCGCTCCGGTCCGGGAGGTCGCTGGGGTCCCCTGTGGGGCGGAGGAGGGCAGCCCCGGGGAGCGCGCTGTCTCCGCAAAGTTTGGCCCTGTCCTCAAGTGTGCCCGGCCCCCGCGAGCCTCCCGGTTACGACCCACCTGGGTGCATGTTCCGGGGAGCGGCAGCTGAGTAGTTCTGCGCGTCAGCTGCGGTTTTGGCGAGTCAGAGTTGGAGAACTTTGGTTCGGCTTGAGGATTGCGGGGTGATTTCATTTAGCTGCCACCCCCAGCCCGGGGCCATGTGTCGTCGCCTGTCCCCTGTGGGACCCTCGTGGACAGGTGGCTGTAAAGCCCGGCCGCCTGCGCCCTACTTCCACAGAAAGAAACGGGCCTTAAGTGACCGCCCAGGTCACTGCCCCCTCGCTCCAGGCCGGTCCCTTGGAACCCGGGTTTTCTGAGTCCTGACTCAGTTCCACTACGCCACGGTCAACAGGGATGGTGTAGAGTTGCTGAAGAGAGATCTTTCAGTTGTGTTTACTTTGCCTAGAGATCCCCGTGCCAGCACTTGACTGTTCCTTGAGTAGAGGACCCAGAGGGCACCTGTTTAGGCACGAAGTCCAGACCCTGTGTGTCTGCAGGTCAGCAGGCCACTGCCTTAGTAGCACTCGCTAGCTGATGGGTGCAGCGTGGTGGTCACCTGAGCCAGTTTCTAGTTTAACAAAAGTTAGCCTTTTTTATAAGCACCTAAGGTTTTTTAATTTCTCTTGAGAATGAAAGCAGTCTTTAATGTATGATGTTTGTTCTCTGAAATGGGGCATAGTGAACATAAGAGTGATATTTTATTGATGACTTGGGGATCTGTCTGACATCAGTAAGGCTATGCTGTGCTCTCATGCTTCCTTACCCGGAATGTCGGGTGTGCTGTGTATTTCTGTACCTCCACCCTTCCCCTTTCTCCCTCGCACTTTTGAGTGGTTTTTCCTGACCTGTCTTCTGTTAAACTTGTTGCACTTTAAAGTGTCTGCCTAGAGCAGCTCCCCTGCCTTCTGTCTGCGGTTTGGGAAATCACTGTTATGATTATGTGTTTGTGAGGGTATTGTAGACCAAGTAAATGCACCTCTTTTAACTGTATTTGTGAATTTGCAAGTTGTTTGGAAAACGGGAGTGACTGGACTCTGGCCCCCAGGAGTGTTACAGTTTGTTCTACCCCTTTTTTTTTCTTTCTTAATAAGAGAAGTTACCTAAGTAATAATTATTTGTTGAGTGCCTACTGTGTGTCAGGAACATTTCAAGACTCAAGTAGTAAGCAGGTCCTTCCCCTTGGGGATCTTTGTTTCAATCAAGTCTGGGAAGGAAGACATTATTAGGAGAACAAGTAAGAATCTCAGATAACGATAAATGCCATGAAAAAAATGACGTGGAGTAGTGGGATAGAGGATTACTGATCAGGTGCTGCTGTAGCCCTGGTCAGGGAAGGCCTTTTTGAAGAGGAGACAGTTGAGCTCAGCAGATGAGTTGAGGTGTGAATAAGGAGATGGCTATGAGAAATCTTTGGGAAGATCATTCCTGGTAGAGAGGGTAGCAAATGCAAAGACACTGAGGTGAGAACGACCTCAGCTTCAGCTTGTTACATGAAACAGAAACAAGGTGTGTCTGGAGCCTGGTGAACCTGGGGGAGAGTGATAGAACAGGTACCCTGGGGCCCGTGAAAAAGGTTGGCTGTCATTATAACTGCTATGGGGAGTCACTGGGCAGGTCAGTTAGGAGACTGTGATCTGGTTCGTGTTTTAGAAAGATGATTCCAGCTGCTTTTGGTGAGTTCACCATAGGGGACAATAGAGCCACTCCCCACCCTGCCCCTCACCTCTCAGTTGTTTTTAATATATGTTGTTTTAAACTATTTGTAGGTGCAGTCATGCAGGAAAACCTCAGATTTGCTTCATCCGGAGATGATATTAAAATATGGGATGCTTCATCTCTGACTTTGGTGGATAAGTTCAACCCGCACACATCACCAAATGGAGTAAGCTCAATATGTTGGAGCAGCAATAGTATCCTTTTACCAAAGATAAACAGTTTACTATACAGTACATCAATCAGGTGCATTCTTGAATCTATTCTGTTAGATTTCGTTGTAAAACATTTACATTTCAGCCCACTTACATTGAAAAAAAAAAGCCACCTTAGGTACCAGAATCTAGACTGTAGAGTTAATTATGTTATCAACTGTTAATGAATCAAATGGAATAATGTAATGGTGGGGGAAACTTCCAAAAGGTTTTGGGCTGAACTTTTGCATCTACATATGGGTATTTATGTATCTAGTCTGGAAATTAAAGACAGAAATAAAGCAGAAGCAAAGGTTGTCCAGCATTCCATCTTGCTGATGTACTCATTTATTTCTCTCCAATCTGTGATGAAAATAACCTCATTTCTTAAATAGAGTGAAATTCATGTTCACATTGAATTTTCCTAAGCTTTTTTATGTTTCTTTTCATGCCCTCCCTGTTTTAGTGAACTCCTAAGTGTGGATAAAATAAATAAGGGGAGTGAAACCAGGGTTTCTTAATCTTGACACTGTTGACATTTTGGGCTGATTAATTCCTTGTTTTAGGGGCTCTCCTGTGCACTGTAGGATATTTAGAAGCTTCCCTGACCTCTACCCAGTAGTCTGCAGTTATGGCAACCCAAGTGTTTCCAGGCATTGCCGTAGTTCACCTGAAAGGCAAAATCACCCCTGTGAGGACCACGGCTGTAAACCAAGGACTCATTAGTTTTTTTTTTTTTTTTTTACATGGACAGGCACCGGGAATCAAACCCAGGTCTTCTGGCATGGCAGGCGAGCATTCTTGCCTGCTGAGCTACCGTGGCCCGCCCAACTCATTACTTTTTATATAAAAATGTTGTATATACTTGGTATGCTAGAAATTATCATTATTCTGTGAAACTTGCAATATACTCATGTACTGTTTTTTAAATTACGTTTTAATAGATCATTGCAGTATATTTTATCTGCTTTCTGATAAAAGTGAAAATATCAAAGCTTTAAAATATGACTGATTTATGAACAAAAAATTTTAGATGTTTTCTTGCCCACCCTAATTTATTCTTATAAGTATACAACAGAAATCACACTTTTTATTGAAATTACCAGGAAATGGTGAGATGCCAGGGAGATGAATTATCTTTTGGTTCTGTGAGTATATGTTCCTTACTTTCTCTTGACTTTTAAAACTGTAAGAAATAAAAGCAGTAACTATATTACTCTCTTGCATTCTTTCTTCATTCCTTTTTAATAAATAAGTAATAGAAAACAGAGACAAAGCAGGGAAAGGGAAGTGGTTTCTTTTTCTCAGTGCTATAATATTTAGGTGGAAATGATTTTGTTTGACTCGTGTTATAAAATTACAATCCATGGCCTGTTCACATAATTTCTGAATATTATGTAAACCATTCAAAAGTAGTATAGTTAAGATTAGAGTGTCTAGTTAGGTTTTTCTCATTGCTTCTGCTCTCATCAGACTTTCCTTGATAAAAAGCATTTATTTTCGCTTCTACCAGTTTAGTTTATTACTGACTCTCAAAATCAGACTCTTATTCTTTCTTATTGTGTTTAATCATTTTTGCTTTAAAATACTTATTTTGTGTTTATTGATTGTTCTATTTATAATTTAGGTAAAATAATTTTAAGTTAAAATTTAAAATAAATTTTTCCCATAATGTAAAATGTTGCTATTTCACTACATTTTTATTTGCTGTATTGACTATATTATTTGATCTTAATATATTTAACATTGAAACAGTTTATCAGAAAAATTCCAGTCCTGAGAAAATATCAGACTGTGTTATTTTAGTGGGAAAGTAGAAAACTAATGAGGGTTATTGTTTCCTAGCTTAAACTGACACCAAATACTGAGTTATTAACTATCTTGAGCAGTTTTTATAGACGGAAAGGCTGATTGATATTTGCTGATGCTGCTCTTACCACACTTTCATTTAGGAAGGATAAAATTAGACCTTCTGGCCTCTATGAAAATGGAGTAATATTTCACATGGATTAAATAGCTTTCAAGTGATAGTGAAGCCAGGAAGGACAGTTCTTCCCTTTACTACTGGTAATTAGTAACCTGAGCCATTCTTGAAAGCTAATGTAGAAGCTATATTCATTTGTGTGTTTTCTCAGTGTGTGTGCTTTTATCATCTCAACTCTTTTACTAATTGTCTACTGCTAGAGATGCTCATGAATTGTTTACTCCATAACTCTTCATTTAGATAACTTTCTAGTAACGGCATCTTCCAGTGGTGACAAGATAGTTGTTTCAAGTTGCAAGTGTAAACCTGTTCCACTTTTAGAGCTCGCTGAAGGGGTAAGTTTAACTGATTTTTTTTTTTTTAAACTTTTAAAATCCTGGTTCTGTTTGGGTGGTTATTGCTTATTTATCATGGTTCTTGTTACTAAATGTGCAGATGTTTAAAAGCATCGTTCGTAACGTATGCTGAAAATAAATATTGTAACGCTTAAAGCTGTTCTTTGTTTGAAACAGCTTTAGATAAATAATAATGAATCCTAAGGTTGCCTTCAGGGACACCTCTTTAACTAGCTTCCAGCTTTCCCGATTTCCCCTCCATGGGAGGGTCCTTGGTGTTGCTTTTTAAGAACTGAGCCCCATTCAGGTCCCTTGCTTATGGCTGGGGACCTCTCTTGTCGTTCTAGGTTGACCTGACCACATGTACCCTAATGATGTAGCCCTCTTCCTATTGACCTTAGGCTTTGAACCATCTGCAGAAGACCCGTATCTGATGGTAGCCCTCTTGTGCTGCTTCTGCCCACCCAGTGCTCAGGGGCCTCAGCCTTTCCCTGGGTCTCCTTTGAATAGATGGCTTCGTCAAAATGAACTTTGGTTGCAGCACCTTTAAATGAAGTTCTCACTGCATGTGGTTTCCTTATCCTTTTGTTTTATGTTAATCCCTCTGATTCAGGATAATGCTGGTTCTCTTATTTCCAATGACATATTCTTCTTGAAAGCTATTTTTTTAGTTAGATAAGGTGGTCTAAATAAAAAGCTACAAGTAGTTGATAGCTTGTTCTTTTTTAGTTTCAAAGTTTTTATAGCAGATTCTAAGAATTATGAATTGTCATGATTTTACACATGGGGATAGGTAGGGTAGTCCAGTTAGGAAGAAAACAGAGGGCAGTAAAGTATGAATTCATCTGATTTAAAGAGAAGTTACGATTCCTTTCAACCCTGTCCTAAAGGTCACTGATATGATTAGCCTGTGAGCCAATCACAACATCCACGGATGTTGGTGCTTAAGGCAGAGAGAATGTCTGCCAGGCACTCACCCTATTAAAACTGAGTTAAGTAAAAGGGTTTGATAAAAAACAGATTGCCCTCTTCAAAAGCAGGAACAACATCTTTAGATCTTCAGATCCTGTAAGATGGACATTAAACATTTGTTCAATTAGATGTCATCACCAAAACAATTTTGATTTCCACCTCACTACTCTTGAGTGACGATAAATAGATAGATAGATACAGATATCTATAGATATATACATGCTACTTTTATACATTCTATCCTAGAATCAGTTTGGGAGCTTAAATATATATGTGTGTGCGCGTCTGTGCATGTCTGTGTGTATATGTCTGTGCGTAACAAATGATATTCATGGGCATTACATAATTAGAAGAATTTGGGAAATTTTCCACATTACTTGCTATAATTCTTAGTCTTTTTTTCCTCCATAGTTAAGAAATCACATTGGAGTGCAGATTAATGGAAGTGAGGTCATTATAATTATCATTTTGAAACTGTCTTAATTTACTTATAGAAAGTAAATATATCACAAACTTTGGTTCTTCAACCTTTATTAATGATTTCTTAAACATAAATTGTAATATATTAGTGTGTTGATAACCTCTGTTTCATAAGCCCCAAGTCTTTTTACTCATGTGCCATTTGAGGCATTAAACTTCTCCTATTTGGGGAAATATGATTTGATCCCACTTATCCTAAAATTATTTATTTAATAAAATAATATATTTCATATTTGTTTTCTTTGATTTTACCTATTTAAAGGATGGGTATTAACTGTATTATAGTGACGATGACAGGCTATTAAAAAACCTAGAGATTTGGAACATGTTGTTTTTAGATTTAAACAAATTATACCCATTGCCTTGTATCTTGGGGCACAGGATTTTGGTAATAACCACACAGTTTTCATGAATTATTTAAGTTCATTAGGTACATTAATAATATATTACCATAAGAAAGCATCTATCATCAAAGATTTTGTTTTGAGTATAGGTTTTGCTCTGAAACTTAAAGATAATAATTTCTGAGTTGTTTTTTACTTTAGAATCCCAATATATCAATCTTTGATGAAAGTCATCCTTGTCTAGTTTCTTTAAAGGATTTTTTTTGAGAGTTCTTAGCAAACTCTTCTGGCTTGTAGTGATAACCAGGTTCTAAATCTTATTATTATCCGTTTAGACCAAAGTCAATTCCTAATGTATTGTGCCTACAAGAGAATTATAGTAACTATACTGAAACATTGATAAAATGTGCGTAGTTACTTTTATATGTGTTAGTTGATAGTCTTGATTCAGAATTTCAGAGCTGTAAGCAACCTGGTAATCCAGTGGGGAGGGGAGAGGGCCGTCTATACCCTTTTCAGAGTCTCGTGCTAGCCTGTGCAGAGGATGTTTTTGAGGTACATGGACTCGCAAGGAAAGAACAGTAGATCTAGTCCTTACCTGTGACTTCCCAGTTGAAGAAACTGAGCTCATCTTTTAACTTTTAACTACATCATAAAATGTCTCCTTTGTAATTCATTTCTCTAATCTTTTTTAAGGCATTCAACTGGCCATCAGAACAATTACTGTGACTATATGGTACATCGTTAGGTTAAATAGGAAACAACATGCAACATTGTATTCTGTGTAGCCTAGTTACTGGTGGCATCACCAGATAGATGATGCTCATTGTGAGAAGAACTTGATGATGACCTCTATATTTTTAGCCATTTATTCTAGAAATATTTATTGAGCATTAATATGGTCTTTGCTCTGATGAAGCTGACATTGTGTTAGATAGACAATAAGCTACTAAATAAAAATACTATGATAGTGAGCCATATATGCAGGGAACTCACATAAGATTTATAAATAAGTTATATCAGGTGGCCAATGGAAGTATCCAGAAGAGGAGGCATTTAAATTGAAATCTATTGACCAGAAGAAGCCATCCAGTCAAGGTTGGGGGAAATTAGCTTTGTAGACAAGGAGAAATGGCTGTGTAGAAGCCTTGCAGCAAATACATATGCAGGGTTATTATGTGTAAAGAATGGAAAAACGTTCAGCTTGGCTGGAGAATTAGTGGGTGAGGAAGAAGGCAGGAGATGAGGTAGGCAGGGGCCAGATGAATAGGGAGGGCTTCGAAAGCTTTTCCAAAGCCAGGTTAATGTTTGGAGTTTATTCCACATGTTATTGGAAGTCTTTGAAGGTTTTTAAACAGGGAGAGAAATGATCTGATTTATATTCTTTAAAGCTCATTCTATTTATAGAGAATGGAATGTAAGGAAGTAGATGTGAAAGCAGGAAAACCGATTTAGAAAGCGGCTTTTGTGGCCCCAGGAGAATTTAGATTAGGCTTCAAGTTGTAATGATAGAGAAAGATGGGCCCATATGGGATTTATTTCAGGTTTGATGTTAAGGGGACTTTCTGATAGATTGGGGGGAAGGAAAAGAGGAATCAAGGATAATTCTGGATTTTTATCTTGAGAAACTGGGTGAATGGTATCGTTACAGAGATGGGGAAGAGTATGAGGTCACAGTATGATTACATGTTTGAGACTTGGGTTTCTTAGGGGCAGATTTTTTACAAGACTCTAGGCAGATCTCTTGGGCTTTTTGTGAAACTTTCCCCATCTATAAAGTGAGGGTTTAATGTAGAAATTCTTTAAAGTCTCTTCTAGCTTTAGCATGTTCTGAGCTGGGAAGAGATTTTAATTTAAGACAGTCTCTGGAGGCACAAGAGCAGACTTTAAAGGGGACTTTAAGGGCAGGTAAGTAAGCCCTGATGGACCGAGGCTTGCTCCCCATCCCCCTCCTCCCTTTTCTATGGGTTTCCGAAGAGTCCTCCGTCACTTCCGTTCTGTTCCTTGGAGAGAGAACAGGAATCTTTTTGGTTTTCTTGAAGCCTTTTGGAACCCCTTATAAGCTGTATTATTTACATGTGAAAAGATGATTTGAGGTGAATCTTCAGCGTAAATATTAACATGTTAATGGTATTTAATTCAGCAAATATATATGAGGGCTTACTAAGTGTTGGATGAAAACTGAAAGTCAGCGCTGGGCTCTGTTAAATTAACTTTTTTTTCCTTTAATAGCAAAAGCAGACATGTGTCAATTTAAATTCCACATCTATGTATTTGGTGAGCGGAGGCCTAAATAAAACTGTTAATATTTGGGATTTAAAATCAAAAAGAGTTCATCGCACTCTTAAGGTAAGCAACTTTTTTTTTTTATCCTGGTAGAAATGGATATCTCATGTATTTAGAGTAGTTACCAAACTTTTATTTCAATTTCGAACTTTTATCATAAAAACTAGATGCTTCAGATTTGAAGTGAGAATTGCTAGGAAAAATAAAGATGCTATTAGACAAAAATTTTGTTTTTTTAATCTTATTTTTTTCTCCAGTATGTCACTAATACATATTATTGATGCTTAAAACATTTTCCTTACTTTTCCATTTAGTCCTGCTCTTGTTTAAGTGAGCCACTTCATTTTTTCTGAAATATGGTTGGTTGTCATAAGGGATTTTTTTAAATGCACTTTGAAAAAATGAGAGACGTTTTGAGATGACAATCATTATTCAATTCAATAATCAGAATTGGGAATTTGGTTTCTCAATTCTCTAGGATATTTAGCCACTATTATTTATATTGTGTGTAAGTGTATGTATTTCTACCTTGGTAATGAAATATTTTCTAAAATAATTTACTATTTACAGTTAGTTTTTCTTTTGACAGCTAACTTTGCAGTTTAGGAAAGTAAAAATATTCATCACATGTAAGCCTCTGGACATGATGCTATTTTTGAAACTCTATTTTTCATTATTGTGTACTTTTAATGTTTAGAAGTTACTTTGACAGTTATTTTTTTATTTTTATGTTTTTTTAAAAAGGTAATATGGAAAATTTAAAGCACACACATATACACACACAACATACACAGGTACATACACATTTACACGTAAATAGAACTTCCATTAACTTATCACCTAGGATTTTGTCATCTGACTTCAATAAGATCAATCCATGGCCAGTATTGTTTTTATATACCCTTATCTATTCTTTAACTGACCCTCCCACCCCCAGATTATTTTGAAACAAAAAGCAGGCAACATAATTATGTTATATGGCTTAATAATATCATTGAGTTCTTATTATAGAAATGATGTATAGAGGAATACCTTTCTTTTAGCCCAAGGTGAAATATAATTTTATAATTGGTGTTTAAAATAGTACCTTTGGAAGTTCATTAATTTCGGTATTAGCTGAGCTTTGAAGAATCTTTACTTTAAAACTGGAAAAATGGGTAATTGAAAAGTTGACAATAATGAGAAAGTTAACATTTATTGAGTTCTTTGATATTTTAGCCACTGTGCTTAAAATGTTTATTCTCTTATCTCAACAATGCTACAAAGCAGGTAGTGTTATTCTTGTGTACAAATGGAGAAACTGAGGCTCAGAGCTGTTAAAACACTTGTTTCATGTCAAACAGCTATTAAGTGGCAAAGATGAGATGCAAACCCAGATATTAATTGTTGTTTAATCTTTTAAATTATGAAGTACCTGAAATAAATCTATTTAGAGGAATAACCTGTCATGGAGAGGGAGTATCTAGCATGGATGGTGGAGTATCCTGGCTCCATACTTAGCAGTTAATATATGCTTGGGAAGGTTTCTTAACTGTCTTGTGCCTCATGCCCCTCATCTATGAAATGGGGCAATGACCTTGCTTCTCTGTTCTAAGTATTAAATGTTAATGTATAAAGCTCCCACACTAGTAGGTACTCAACAAATGGAAGCAGCTGATACCACTCAAACATGCCTTGTTCATTCTAGCTTTTGGGCTTTTGTTTATTCCATTTTGGAATACCTGTGTTTTTTCCCCCCCTTCCCCTAATCTAGCTCTTATCCTTTCTTTATGTTGAACTCAAGCTTTTTGTCTTCCATGGGCTTCTTCTGTGAAACCAGTTTACAGTGATCAGTCTTTTCTTTCCTCTGAGGTTTTGCCTGTACCACTCGTTTTGCATTTGCTCTGCCATTTTCATGTTAAACATCCTCTGTTCTCAAATGAACTGAAGTACTCTAGGCAGGGACTTTCATAACAATCAGCTTTCAATAAATGTTACTTGCCAGTGGAAGCGATTTCTTTAAGATAGATAATAATGCCATTTAGAAAATTACTTTTCTATGCTGTCTCCTGGAAAAGTTTCAGAGTGCCTAACCATTATTATGGTTAGCAAAAAGAAATCTCTGTTCCGTAAGAAGACTTGGTGTTAATAAGATGACCTCCTACTTATTTGAGTTCTTTTCTTTTTTTTCAAGGTTATTTGAGGAAGATGTTGAAGCAAATATTAGAATGACAAAAGCATAATATTTGGTCTTTACAAAAATGAAAATGGGCTGTTTGTAGGTTATGTGATGCTGTACTCACTTTAATTTCTCTCTTTTAGGATCATAAAGATGAAGTAACATGTGTAACATATAATTGGAATGATTGCTATGTTGCTTCTGGGTCTCTGAGTGGTGAAATTATTTTGCACAGTGTAACCACTAATTTATCTAGTACTCCTTTTGGCCATGGTAATAACCAGGTATGGTATGGTTTATTCAAAATAAAGTTGATAAGATAGATGTTGAGCTGCCTTACATAAAACAATGAATTTAAGTTTAAGTTATAAAATGTTTTAAATTTGTAGTTAACTTACTTGAAACCTTACACCTTGCTATTTTTTAGGAAAAGCGTGTTACAGTGTTCAAATAACAAACTCATTCATAGTAGATTATGGTGCTTACATGAGTTCAGTTATGCCATTGAATAATTGTATTCTCCTAGAACATAACTATATGTTACGAGACACAAATATAGGTAAAGTCTAAACCATGGATATTAATCTTTCTATGTCATTATTGTTACAGCATTTGTTGCATAGTTCAAACTGTCAGCTACAAGAGAGGGATTTATGTTCAAAAATATTCTGTAGTAGACATGGGATAATTGAGTATGTGGGGACACAAGGTAATTGAGGTGTTTTTTTTTTTTTCCCCCTAAGTGTATGATTGGTAAAGTATCAAAAGTATTCATACATTTCAAGTTAATGACAGGGCTATTTAGGAAAATTTTTATAAAGGATAATTGGTTGGTGAAATGTTTTACTTTTATTGAAAATTAGTCTATTAAAAGTTCTTAAGAGAATAAAATCAGTTTTTTAGGAAATCCAATTCTTGAATCACTTTCCATAAAATTCTCCACGAAAATTTCCATTGAGGTGGAACGTCTTTTATTCCTTACTTTTTATTGTAATGTATTATTGGAGAAATTATGAAAGATCTTCATTTTTGGAAAGCAGTTTTTTAAATCACTTTGATAGTATTTATGTATAGTTTAAGAAAAATATAATAGATATTAAAATATATAGAAAATTTTCTATTTTTTTCAAGTTTTGTATGAATCAGGAGGGGAATAAAAGAGATATGTTCATATAAATGGTATTATGGGAGATTGTTATAAAACAGTCTTATGGTGACTTAAAACAGTTTGGAGAAAGGATATATGATTAGGAATAGGGAAATTGAAGGAGGGAGAATTTCCACTGGGCTTAAGAGTTAACTGATTTTTGTCATTTTTTTACTATCAGAATATAAACTGGCCTCTATTAACCAATTATTTGATCCTGACTTATATAAGGATGAGCTCTTCATCTACTGACGTTATAGTTGGAACCATGTCTTGTTTCTTTGTCCTCAAATTATTGTTCAGTTTAGTGCCTTACATGGAATAGATGCTGAGTAAATATATGAATGGATGAATGTGTTAGAGAAGACAGAGATTTTAGTAGGCTAATATAGAACTTTAGAAGAGTGGTATTTTATATGGAGGAAATCACATGAACAAAAATATGGTGAGAGGAGAGTGCAATTTAGATAGGGACCAGAATAAGAAAAGATTGGAAAGGTAAATAAGGTGGTTTCTGTGTGGGACTTTTAATGCAAGACTAAAGATTTGATTTTTATTTTGGAATGCATTTAGGCAATTAATCAAAGTTTTTGCTTAGTTGAATATCAGATTCGTAGAATCTTTGAACTATCGAAAATCCTTTAAAGGTAGTTTTACTTTCTGCACTTTGTGGATGAGGATAAGTGATTTTCCACAGAGTTGGGCTTTAGAATGTATTAAAATTGTCATAAAAACAGGAAATTGTATTTCATTTTTGCAATTCCCTTTGTGTTTATTTGTATTTTGATAATGCAGGAATAGGCTTAGGAGCTATTGTGAAAAAATTGTATCTAGTGTTAAGAGGAAATAGAGTAATTTTCTCTTTTTTTTTTCATATTAGAAGCATACGCATTTAGGTTTATAAATTCTGGGCTGACTTTTCAGTAGCATACAATTTAGATCAAGGATAAGAATATTACTTCAGAACATTTTCATTAAAACCGGAATGGACTATGCCTGAAAACATTAGATTTGGTTATAGGCTTTGGCCTAATTGTGTGAAAAGATTGAAATTAAAAAAAAAAAATTGATGTATTACTCTGTCTTAGCTTGCCTCAGCTACTATCACAAATATCATGTAATGGGTTATCTTAAACAATGGAAATTTATTATCTCACAGTTTTGGAGACTAGAGGACTTGGTTTCTCCATGAACACTGGTGTTCTGGGGTTGGCTGCTGCGATCTTTGAGGTTTCTTGGCTCTCCCATCACACGATGATGTCCTTTCCTTTCTCTTCTATGACTTCCTGGTTCTCTTTATAAAGCCTCCATTATTCTGGATTAAGACCTGCCCTTATTCATTTGGGCCACATCTTAACTAAAAATAACATCTTCAATAGATTCTGTTTATTTATAGTGGGTTCACACCCATAGGAATGCGGATTAAGTTTAAGAACATGTCACTACAGATTTACATATAATAAAGTGCACATGTCTTAATTGTACAGTTTGATGATTTTTTTAATATATGCATGTACTTGTGTAACTAACCAGGATCAAGTTACAGAACATTTCCAGCATACTAAAAGGACTCCCTCCTGCCCTTTTCAGTCAGCACCCCTACTTCATAAAAGGAGTCATATGTTTCTGGGTTTTTTATTGTTATTGTGTCTATAAGTTTGTTCACTTTGTTGCATGAAATAGTAGTTCAGACTGTCTTAATACTCTGTAATGTTCCATTATATGATTGCCCCAGAGTTTATGCATTCTGTTGTTGATATTTGGGTTGTTTCTAGTTTTTAGCTGTTATGAATAAAGCTACTATGAATAATTTTGTACAAATGTTTTTGTGAATATGTGTTTTCATTTCTCTTGAGTAAATACCAAGAGGTGAATTACTGGGCCTTATGGTAGCCTAAAGTTTTATTTTATTAAAAATTGCCAAATAGTTTTCTAAAGTGCTTGTGCCATTTTACACTTCTATCAGCAATGCATGTAAGATTCAGTTGCTGCATATGTTTTGCTAATACTTGGTATTGTCTCTCTTAGCTATTTTGATAGGTGTGTAATGATTTTTCATTAAGGTTTTAATTTTCATTTCGCTGTGATGAATGATGTTGAGCACATTTTCATATGCTTTTTGTATGCCCTCTTGTGAAGTTCAAGTATTGGGTTATTTGTGTTTCTGTCATTTATTTATTTATTATATGTTCTAGATATGACTCTTTTTTTGGTTATACATATTACACATATCTCCTTTCAGCCTCTAGTTTGTCTTTTTATTCTCTTAAAGTTGTTGTCTTTAATGAATAGAAGTCCTTGAAGTTAATGAAGACCAATATATAGATTTTCTTTTATAGTTGCTCCTTTCTATGTCCTCTTGAAGAACCTTGCTTGCCCTAGCATCTTGAAGTTATTTTCCTGTGTTTTTGTCTAGAAGCTTTATTGTTTTACTTTTCTCATTTAGGTCTATTATCCATTCCAAAATAATTTTTGTTCATGAAGAGATATAGGGGTCAACTTCCCATGTGGATATCCAAAAATGCTCCAGCATTATTGTTCCATCCTCTCTCCGCTGAATTACAATAATGCATTCATTGTAAAACTGGTAATTAAATGTCAGTTACTAGTCATTCTAATTTGTTCCGTTGGTCTCATTGACTGTTCTTGATTTAATATCACACTGTCTTCATTATTGTAGCTTTATGTTAAGTTTTGATACTTGGTCATATGAGTCTTCCAACTTTGCTTTGACTATTATAAGTCCTTTGCATTTCCATATGAATTTTAGAATCAGCTTGCCAGTTTATACCAAAAATTCTGTTTGGATTTTATTGAATCTATGGACCAATTTAAGGACTACTATCTAAAAATATTGATTTTTTTCCATCCATGAATATGATATAATCTCCATTTATTAAAGCCTTCTTTAATTTCTCTCAGTAATTTTTTTTGTTTTTACTGCAGAGGTCTTGCATATTTTTTGTTAGATTTATTATTGTATATTTGATGTTTTTGATATTATAAATTGCATTTTTTATTAGTAATTTTTATTTTCAGTTTTGTATCACTAGTACAAAGGAATGTAACTGATATTTGTATATTTTCCTTTTATCCAGCAATCCTGTTAAATTCACTTATTAATTCTTAGAGTTTGTAGATTCTTTTGCATTTTGTATTTTATATGCACTCAGTCATGTTATCTGTGAATAATGGCAGTTTGATTTCTTTATTCACAATCTTTATATACTTTTCTTTTTCTTTCTTTATTCTGTTGATTAGGAACTACAGTACAATGTTGAACTGGTAGTAGTGGTAATAATGCGCATCTTTGTTATGTTCCCAAATTCAGAAAGAGGCATTCACATTTCACCACTGAGCATGATAGTAACTGTAAGCTTTTTTGTAGATATCTTTTATCATTTGAGGGTGGGTTTTATTTTTCTCTGCTTATGTTCATGATATTTACCATTTATGTTGGAAATTTTAAACCTTTAACTCCTATAATTAGTAATAGTTTTGTTTTGGTAGTCTGGGGATATAGTAAGTAGAACTCATTCCTTTTTTCTTCCTTTCAGGTTTTATTCTTCTTACTATTATCTTTTAGAATGTATTGAGAAAAACATTTTAAATCTTATCTCATTAGTTATTACCTTTTCAGCATCATTTAAATGAAATGATTGAGATTTTTAAATTTATAAATACATCATGTAGTTTTTTCATTGATTCATATAATTTAACAATTTTTATTGAGTGCTTATTATATTGCAAGTATTGGTTAGGTGCTGATTGTATGGTTTTGAATGAGATACACTTGTCATTTTAGTAGTAGCACTAAGTGGATGGTTGACCACATAATGTGGTAGGTGCTGTCATCTCGATAAACTGCCAAGGCAGCATAAAGGAGGGGCACTGAACCCATTTTGGGATGATGTCAGGAAAAGCATTTTAAAGGAAATGATGTCTCAGTTGCAACCTGAGGGAAAAGTCCAAGTTATACAGACGTACAGGGTGGTGAGGGAGGGTTTGGAGAGCATTCCAGGCAGAGGTTATGACTGGTAGAATCCTTACTATCATTTATGTTTCAGACACCATGATTATTGCTTTATGTTATTTATATTCTCTCATTTGCTCTTTGCCGTTAGCTTGTGAGGTATATGTTATTCTCATTTTATAAATGAGGAAATAGATTCTAGGGCTTTCAAATCACAGAGCTCTTAATTGACTGTGGAAGATCAACTTTTCAGGTGTGGCAGCATTGCTTCCTTTTGACTATCTATAGCTCAGAAGGAGGTCTGCTGAATGCAAAGATTTGAGGATACAAAGCCTCTGTAAACCTTGTACTATTCTCTTGTCACCTTGTGCAAGCATCCAGAATTTACTCTTCACATTAAAATAAATAACTTTTAGAATTTTAGGTAACAGATTGGTTACCGTACTGTTTCAAAGGACTTTCATTGAATACTTTGCATAACAAAACTGAATTCAGTTTTATCTAGTTTTTTAGTTTAGGAAAAGAATAATGCTTAAAGTTTGCTTCTTGTCCAAGGTCAGATAAATATGAACCTGAGATCTTCATGGGTCTGTTATCTTCTGATTTGGCAGTCTCTATCTCTAAAGGGTCTTTTTTGGTACAACTTTACATGATAAGTCCTGTATTTATTTGGAGAATACTAGGGGTAAAGCACTTAGCTAGCTGTGTAAATGTGGACAAATTACACAACCCTCAAGCCTCCTTTACCTTCTCTGTCAAATGAAAGTGATAATATATTTTCAGTAGGATTCTCTTTTGAAATTCAGATGAGATGTTAGGCTTGTTTAGCACAGTGCCTATCACTTGGTTAGAGATCAGTATTAGCTGCTGGTGGGAGCGTTTAATATAAAATCTGATCAGCCCTTTAAAATAGCTCTTGTTTATTTCCCCAAACTGGTTTGAAGATCTTTAGGTTTAATACAATCCCTCCGAAACCCCCTCTAATTTCACCATTTGTAACTTCAGTAATAATTCTGTGTTTTAGACTGACTTAAGGGAAGAACATTAAAGAAGATGAAGAAATTGAACTTGTGTGTTAATTGCTTTTTCCTTTCTGTGGAGCAAATGGTTACGTATATTTAGATACTATATTATATCATTTTCCTCTGTTAAGCTATATCATTAAAGCAGAATACATAGGCTAGGAAATAGCAGTTGGACCATGCGTACATAAGGGGTACATAGGTACATAAGTGAGAAAAGTTATAGTTTTCATGATTCTGCATACTTATGTTTCTCCGTTACAGGGAGCATAATTGTTTTTTTAGTTAGCTTCCCTCCAAATGATTTAGTTACGTGTTCTTTTATCTATTGTTGACCAAAAGCACACGATTGCTATTTGAGCACTCATGTATTTTTAAAGATGTCTCAAAATTCCTTTAAGGTATCAAACATGGTAAAGATTTATTTTTTAATTAAAAAAATTCATAAAAATTTCAAGTCTATCAAAACATGGGACTGACATAATTGAATTCAAACACACTGTTACCCAGCTCAATTTCTGTGTTGATCAGTTTTACTATAAATAGGGTATAGGTTATTGAGAAAAACTGTAGGTAAGGCACATTTAATGATTAAATTTTTTTCTTACTGTTTCTATGAACAATCAAGAATTTGAAATTTTAAGAAATGATCAGATGGTTTCTTAGCAAAAGTGACAACACTATGGGGTCTCAGTAAATCTACATCATATTGAATTTCATATCAGAAATAAGATTGCTTGAATATATTTAGAATCTTACTTTGAAGTGTCTGAACTGAATTGAAGCTTTTGGTTATATGTGGATCACAGTTTCTTTCTACAGGGGAAAAGAGCCCTGCTGCTTCTGTGGAACCACCAGGGTTGACAGACTTTTTAGATATATTGCCAGTATCACTACTTGGCAAGTTCAGCAGGTCAGGCTCACGAATAGGTTAACCTATGTTGCCTTTCTCAGCAGTGTGGGTCTGTTACGTTGGTTCCTTAGATTAAAATGTAGGTTTTCTGTGAGATTTTAAATATAACATGTCAGTATGTATTAAATTAGTTTACTTTTCTTAAATTTCTTAAGTGAAATTTTTAATGTTTTATGTATAGATTTTGCAAGTATTAAAAGCCTGCTTTGGTACAGAACTCTGGTAAATATAAATAATTGTTAATTACATTTTTAAAAATACCTCGGTTATTTTTTCAAGAATGAGTTTAAGTTTTCATTTGGTCTACTTAGTTGACTGGTTTTGTTTATACCTGAAATTTGTTGCTTAGAAAATTTGTCCACAAAAACGTGTATTTGTATGATAATGTTCTTTATTCTCTTTTATATTTTATTTCCTTTGTATTTGTGTATACATGCCTAAGTGTATATTGTGTTCTTGAGCAATATTATAACTGATATGTAAGTATAAATAAACTAATATCTTTTATATATTACCTCTTAAAGGCTAAGTTTTTCCTCTTTCAAATTCTATTTGGGAAGTTATTTGGAGGATGTTTTCTTACAGTGTTTGTATGACTAGCTCTGTCTTCCTTCCATACAGTTTGTCCAATCTTATTTTCTGCCTTTTTCTCATTAATGTTGTATTCCAGGTAATTTCATATTATTCCCTTAACTATGATTTTTAATGACTGCATGTATTTTATTGTTCTTCTAAACATTCCTCTTGTTTTAGGCTCTTCCTAACTTTTTATAATTACAATAAGCTCCATGTATTAGTATTGTTTCCATAAGTATTTATCTTCTACTTTTGACTTTTTCCTTGAGGTTATGTATTTTCTTTCAGTAAATTCTTCTTTCATTAGAAGATTCACATTTTTCCTTGAGAAATTTAAGTATGTTACTCTATTTTCTTTGGTCTCAAATGTCTGATGATCTTTTTTCTTCCCTATATATCATTTGTTCTTTTTCCTTAGATGTCTTTAAAGCCAAGTAATTTTACTAGAACGTATCTTGGTGTTGATTATGCAGATACATGATGTTCTTGTTCAGAATATGTGTTTTCAAACCTTTTTTACTCAGGAAAGTTTTCTTGCATTGAAGTGTTTAGTATTCATTCTTAGGAATGTCTTTCTGGGTATACTTCATTGTGATAGGAATGTTAGGTTCTGCTTCTTGTTCTTTTTGTCCGCATAATTCCTTTCTTTGGAATTTATCTGTAACGTTACAGAGCTTCCTCTTCTGTTGTTTTCAAGTAGAGGTAATGTTGAAAAAAAAAGTTGACTTGCTTTCTGAGGCTGCTTCACCCTGCTCTGCTCCCTCGTTGGTATACCCTTCCCGTGCTAGTTAACCCAGTCATCCTCATAATCATCACCTGACTTCAGTGTGGACCTTGTCTTTCCTTTGACTGTATTGCCTCTCTCCTGCTCAGGTTTGCTTCTACTCCCATCAGTGTCTCTTCACTCTGCGACCCTGACCTGGGAGGGATGTGCCCTGGCTGGTTAGTTTGGGTGTCCATTGGGGCTAAACTGCTCTAGCCCTTCGCACCTTTCTGCAGGCCTTTTGCATTGATCGCCTGTTCATTCCCCTGGATGTTCCTGGATTTGGTGGGCATTCTAAATTACCCATAATCCTTTCCTGTGATTATCTTTTCTCCATTTTGACTTTCTCAGTGTCCCTTTCCCTCTGCTTCTTCCTGCACAGATACCATGAAGGACTTGTGGCTCTTACTGCTTGTCCTATGTACATATAATTTGGGGTTCGTGGGATATAGTCATCATCTAGTTTTGTTGCAAATATTATCCATGGGATTTTGGTTCTTCTATCTAGTCTATTATCCATCTGGGAATGGGAGGCTTTTCTAAACGTGAGAACAAAGTCATAAGTTACTGAGAACAAATTTGAGAAATTTAAATACAGAATAATTAAACACCTCTGTCAAAAAGCAAGACTTAAAAATCAACAAAATTGAAAGGAAAATTGAGACAATATTTACAACCCTTGAGAGTATTAATATCCTTATTGTATTAGGGGTATGTCCTTATTGTATTAGGGTATGTCCTTATTGTATTAGGGTATGTCCTTAGGGTAATGTCCTTATTGTATTGCAGATCATTAAAAGACCTTAATAGCCTAATAGAAAATAGGCAAGGTAGATTAATGGGCAATTCAAAAAAGAGGGAAGACAAATAATAGCTTAGTATCTTTTCAACCATGAACCTTTACAGCATGAATAACAATGAAATAAAAATGCTTTCATAAATTATGAAAATGTTTTTTTTAAATGATAGTAGTCGGGATACTTGGAAATTGGAAATAACCTAAATGCTTGACACTAGGAGATTATTTAGATAAATTCATATACTCATGCATTCATATATTATTCAGCTATTAAAATCATGTAGAAAATATTAATGATATGGCCAGCTGTTTATAATAATAAAGTATGATCCCAGGTTTTCTATTGATATACCCTAAAATAGACATACCTATACATAAAAAAATACTTAAAGGCTGCCCCCAAAATATTAACGGATTTTTCTCTGGGTGGTGGGATTATGAATTATTTTTTTGTGCTTATGATTTTAAAAACAGTTTTTTCCAAATATTTATAACAGAAGTTGACAAACTGACCCCTGGGCTGGCCGCTTGTTTTTGTAAGTTGTTTTATTGGAACTTAGCCACACTTATTGCTTATGAATGCTTTTTGAAATCACAACAGCCTAAAATATTCACCAGCCCCTAATCTATTTCATTCTTAGAAATAATCCCCTCCCTCACAAACACATGTATTCTTACACAGTAGTAATGTGTTGCAAGGAAAAATAGCACTGCTGATAGTGCTGAGATAGGAACATGAATGGTTATCTTGAGCACTTTTTTTCTCTTAATGGGTTCCCATGTAAGTACAAATAACTTGAAGCAATATATGCAAGTTAGGTTTTGACTTAATTAAGAATGCATTTTTTTATCTCTTTGTAAAGTAGCAAGATCCTTGTTCCCTGTCATATTCAGACAGATTCTGAATGTCTGTATTTTAAAGAATGTTTTATGTTCTAGAGTTTAAAGTAACCTCTCAGGCACTCAGAGTCCAGTTTCTAGAGCAACATGATGCATTGCTTAATGTGTTAATGAGTAAATCTCCGTTCCTTCTGAGCCAGGGTGGCATGACAGCGGCCCCACCAGGCTCCAGGAGAGGGCACTGCCTCTCAGGTTGGGGTTTTTTGAAGATAATAATACTGACTTTGAGGGACTTGGAGAAGGAGTTGATGAGATCATGTGGGAACAGCTCCTGAGGCAGGACCTGTTCTCAGAGAATATTTAGAATTGGGAGTAAGGGGAGGGTGGGGAGAGAATGTTTTAGACAAATTCCAGCTATGACTAAGAAGTTGAATTTTATCAACTTCGAGAAGAATCTTCTAGGTCTATGATTTTCTGATGTTAATTTTTTTCTTTTTTTAAAGTTCTGTTTGTACAGTTAATACAAATTTTGATTATATGAAAGGACCATAATTGTCCCAACTCTTAAAGTGCTGCAGAAATCTCTTAGAAATTAATGCTTTGTCTTATGTTTTGATTGGTTGGTATATGATGCTATAATTTAAACTAATTATAAATCACTAAGAAGATGTATCTTTTATATAATCAAGATCTATGCAGTTTATTTTTTCTTGAGTGTAGACCATGGGAAATATTTGTCTGCTCAAATGAATATACTTCTTCTCAAGCAAAAAGAAAACTAACTAAACCAGTACTTTCTCTTTCTACTTTAGTTGAATGAAAATGAAAAGTCAAATTTAATGGACAGCTATAATAATTACCATACTGGTAACAAATACATCTTTTGTTTCCTTAGAATTTGTTTTGTGTTATTCCTAAACTTTTTGTTGTAGTTGGGGCTAATCTATATTATTTTGAAATATCTTAAAAGTAATTAGAATATTTTTTAGTATCTAAGAACTAGTGGTCTCATATCCTTTTGGGGCATGATAGATTAAACAAAAACCTCACAGATGACCTTGTTATGTGCTGCTTTTATCTGGGACATGTAAAACTGCTATCTGTCTACTTGACTGATTCATTGCTTGAAAGCAACTTTTTTTGTAAAAGTAGGTAAAGTTCAAACAATTTTAATCCATGACCAAATTCCACTCAAACTGGAATTTGTTTAATCTGGTCCAGCAGAAACTAGAAAGAGTTCTTTTTTTTTACTAAAACAGTGAGTGTCTCAGACCCCTGTCCATTGCGATGAATGTTTAGAGAAAGGCCGGTATTGCCCTTAGGCCGATGGTTTTGAAAGAATGGTTATAGTCCATCCCCAGCCTAGAGTGGTACCAATTTCTCCTTTGTGTTTTAATTAATTTTTCATTATGCATCAGGTGCTAACATATCGGATTTTCACTTTCAGACAAATTCATACAAATATTCCATCCATGTATCCATCTATCTAGAAAACAATTGCAAATTTTTATTGCTTATTTTCTCCCGGGGTTGCATTATACTTATTTGTAATAATTGACTACTATTGTGCCTTTTATTTATGGTGGATATTTTTAACTGATGAATTAATGTAGATATCTTGATATATTTATATTTTGCTTCTGAAAAGGGAGAGCTTGAGATGCCTGTACTCCATGATGGTAAAATCAGGACAAATACTCAATTAATGGAACATTGGTATGTCTTAGGGTCATCTTATAACCTCTTGTAAATGTGACATTATGGTAATTGTGATTGAAACTTGTTGCTGTATACACCAGTGGGTGTTGTGAATCCCATGTGATTGGTACGTTTATTGGTTGGCCATTATTTATATAGTCTAAATACAATGTTTTCATGATGCTTACAATTAAATAAAATTTATTCTTTTCTTTTTATAGTCTGTTCGGCACTTGAAGTACTCCTTGTTTAAGAAATCGTTACTGGGAAGTGTTTCAGATAATGGAATAGTAACTCTCTGGGATGTAAATAGTCAGAGCCCGTATCATAACTTTGAAACTACACATAAAGCTCCAGCTTCAAGCCTTTGCTTTTCTCCTGTAAACGAATTGCTATTTGTAACCGTAGGCCTGGATAAAAGAATCATTCTCTATGATACGTCAAGTAAGAAGTAAGTGTGTATGCATATTTCTTATTTTAGTAACAAGTTACTACTGTCTCATTAGCATACGTATTTGGGGTTTGTATAAATCTGATAAGAATTTAAGAGATCTAAAGTTTGGTTGCCTGATGGTAAGATAGACTTTCTCTTTTACTTCCCATGTAGAAAACAATAGGTATGTGGGGAGAGGAGAGGATGGTAGATATTTTTTAGGGTACTTGTGGATCATGAATGATGAGTAGAGCATGTTAATGATTCCACATCTTTGTTTTAGCATATATAGTTAATTAGCTTAGTATTATTCTTTTGGAAAATACAGTTAAATATGTGCAGTTTTAAAGCAATGTAATTAATTTGCTTTAAAATTAATTCATTATCTAGACCAGGGTTTCTAAATTATTAACATTTTGGGCTGGATAATTCATTGTTGTTGAGGACTCCTGAGCACTGTGGAATGTTCAGCAGATCCCTGGCCTCTACCTAGTAGATGCCGTTAGCACCCCTCTCCCCTAGTTGTGATAGTCTAAACTGTCTCCAGACATTACTGTATGTCCCCTGGAGGATAAAATCACCTCCAATTGAAAGCCATTGATCTAGATTCAGGGACACATAATCTTCAAAGCATCTGGTCCTATTGTACCGTCTTATTTTTCTACAGTTCTAGTTATATATAGTTCACTAAAGGGAAAAAAATAGGCTGCAAACGTGCTGAATTTGTATATAAGGTGCTTAAACTTTATATGAATGAAAATGGTTAAGTTACTACTAGGAAAGGTTGTACTGTCCGCCCTTGTTATGGTGCCAGAGTTTTTACTTTTACTTATTTTACTCTTTTTTTTTTCATTCTTTTATTTTGAAATAATTTACTGAGAATGCTAAGAATCAGTAATAAACCATTTTTCTCTTATACCAGATACCAGCAAAGATCTTGACTTCAGCAGATCTGTTTCTATATTTCTATATTTTCTTCCTCAGAATCAAGCTACGTGGAGTCTGTTCATATATTAGCTTTTTGGTTGAGAGAGGCAGAGCTAAGAGCAGAATATAGCAGCTGCTCCCCTGTGAAAGGTCACAGTCCTCTTGAGGCCTAAACAGGCCAGTAAATGGAAAGGGGATGCTGAGCGTCTCCTCTAACCTGAGGCTAGAGCACTTGACAGTAGAGGAACACACAGAAACTGTCACACTCACTGCCAAAGTAACGATTACTCCAAGAAACAAGTTGTAGAAATGTACCTATTGGAAGCAAATAGAAAAACAGAGTAGGTGTTAAGCAAGTTCCTCTCTATATGCCATTCTTTTAGAAATTCTCTAAGTCAAATTCTAAAAAACTACATTAAATAAATATTTTGGGTTTGTATGTTATTTGCCCAATTCTAAGTACCTTTGCTTTTGTTAAAAAGTTATCTGTAGTCATATAAGCTTATACACATTCATGTCATATACGTTTGCATATCTACATATATTTTTGTAGACTAGTGAAAACTTTAGTGGCCGACGCCCCACTAACTGCAGTAGATTTCATGCCTGATGGAGCCAGTTTGGCTATTGGATCTTCCCGTGGGAAAATCTATCAATACGATTTAAGGATGTTGAAATCGCCAGTAAAAACCATCAGTGCTCACAAGACATCTGTGCAATGTATAGCATTTCAGTACTCCACTGTTCTTTCTAAGGTGAGATATTTGCTTTTTGGCTTTTTTATTTTACTAAATAAATGTAGCCTTTGAATATGGAAATTATATATTGTTAATTAAACACATTATAGCTTTGTTTCATAATTTTTATGTGATAGCATTTTAAATAATTTAGCGCAAAGGCATATGGATATTTAGTTTTAAATTTTTTTTTTTTTTTTTACGTAAGTCTCGTACTTAACTGCTTTTCAAAAATATTTTTAAAGGCTTTTTGGACTGGAAGGAAACTCTCAGATCCACATCAAGCTTAAGATTTGTAAGGGGGAAAAATGTGTACTTTTAATCTAACAGGGAATTTATAAAGTATTAATGTACAGTATGGAACATTAGTAACCTGAGCTTTTACATATTCTGTTACATTTCAGACAAGTTTAAATAAAGGGTGTCCAAATAAGCTGATGGCAATGAACAAACGGACTGTTAACATGAACAGTGCCAGTGGAGGAGTTCAGAATTCTGGAATTGTCAGAGAGATTACTGCCACTTCCATTGCCACAGTTCTGCCACAACCCATGACAACAGTCTTGGGGAAAGGAGTAGTTGCTGCTCAAGACAAAGCAGGTAAATGTTCCATATATATAATATTTGGGATTTTTTCCCCACAAAAAAATGTGTGCATGACTAGCACTTTTCTTCAAGAGTGTTGAGTATTAGAATTCACTTCTTATATATTTCTTAAAATTATTAGTTGTCATTCAAGAAGTTAAAATTTTAACTTTATAATTTATTTTTTAATTATTAACTTTTTTAATTAAAGAAAGGCGCTTAGTCTGTTTAGCTATAAGATATTGATTATCTTAAAATGAAATAATACCAACTCAAATTAATCATTTTTAGTACTACTGTAGGCTGGTATGTCTTTCTATTGATTCTTCAGATTAATCAATAGAGAATATGAAACATAAGTGCTGAATAGTGCCTGGCACATAGTAAGCCCACATTAATAGTTTGTTAAATAAATATAAATAAAAATGTTTCAGTTTTTCAAAGATTTCTTCTACCTTGGCAACCATATTGATGAAAGAGTTCTGAAAGAATTCATTTAGACTTTATGAAGATATAATTGTGACAGCTTCCCATACTTATTGTAGAAAATATTCTCTGCCCACAATAAAGGTAATATTCTTGTAAATTTTGAAAACCTTTTTGTTTTTATTTTAAAGTGTTATGCTATAGTGTCAATCTGAAACAGATTTTTTGTAAAGCCTCCATGTGCATTAGAAATGGTTATTGTAGTCATATCCTTTAAAATTTTCTGGACAAGTCCTTGGTTTGGCCAAAAATATTTGTTTGTGCTTTCCAGTATGAGTTTACTATTGCCGAATAGAAGCAGAACTTTGTTTTGCCTTGATAATTTGTAATATTTTTTAATTAAAAAGTACATTCACTATAAATTTCCTATAATTTATGTTTCCTGTAAGTATCTGATTCATCCTTATGTAAGCGTCATTGCATGTCATATAGTAAAAATAATTAGGTTTTTATTTAGGAACTCCTGGAAATAATTACCACTGCTGTTTACTTGAAAGAAGTTCTTTTTGAAATACAACTTTGAATAATGTTTACCAAGATACTGAATTAACTGTATTATGAATATTGCAGTTACTTTCAAATTTTTAAAATAATTTTATTCATCATCTTCAAAAATTAGACAAAATATTCATCTAATGTAAGCTTTTTAAAGTCTTACTATAATTCATTTATTTTTTTGGTAGGAAGGCTCAAGTTTAATGATGATAGCATTAGAAAATAAAAGACTAAGGTCTGCACCGTCACTGATTAATGTCTCGGTTGAATAGCTAACATTTTGGCAAAATTTTGGTGTATTAATTTTATTTTGAAATAATTCCAAACTTACAGAAATTTGCAAGTATGGTACAAAGAACTCCTGAACTCCAGTATACCCTTTAGCAGATTCACTGCTTCATAAATTTTGTCACATTAGTTTCATCATTCTCTCCAATACATACACACAAGCATAATTGCATGTATATCTGTTTCCTCTGAAACTATGAGAATATGTTAAGTCTAAGTCTCAGGTCTGTTTTTTCCTTCCTGGATTCTTTTAGGCAGTTTTCTTACCTTCTCTGAGTCTCATTTTTTTCTCCTCCATGTACTGGGGTAATATTTGATAAATTTAATAAATTATGAACATTTATCAAATATGATAAATTCTGAAAATCAGAGAAAAAATATCATAATAGATGATGGTGTTGCTGATATATTGTCATTATCCTCATCATCCTCACTATTACTATTATTTTAAACTTTTTTTAACTTAGTTTGAAAAAAAAATTATGTTGATGCTACTGAAGTTGTCCTAATCCTAGTGAGTTAGTGAAATAAACCTTGGCAGACTTCTATTGTTGGTATTCCTTTTTAGTAGGAAACAACCAATTAAAAAGTAAAACAGGGCTTTAGTGCTATTCTCAAATACTGCTGAACTTCTGTTTCCTCAAGTCTCAGAGATTAGCTATGCATTCAAAGACATTAAAAGGATGTAGAGAAAGAAAGAGGAAATTTCTTTATAACAGCTCAACTCTTGGTGTAAGTACTCTTCAGTGGTGGCGATATATAAATGATTTGATTTTATTTTAATTTTCTATTAGATGATATTAGAAAAGTTTATTTCATTTTAAGTTGGGACATTTTTTGATATACAGTCTATTTTTTGTCTTCATCCCAGGTCTTTTAGTTTCCAATTGGGACTGAGAGGCCAAATAAAATATTTTAAAATGTAATACAGTATCCAGACTTTCATCTGAGCTCTTGAATCTCTAAAATCCTGTACTTAACCCAGAATTATGCATGAAACCATGGAGTCTGCATCTTCCTCTTACCAAGCTCCTGCCCTAAAACCATGCATTATGTACTGCCAGAGAAATTGTTGCATGCCTCTTTATTGTTGTGTACTGTATAGGAGTTTGGTTTTTTTGAATTTGATGATGCTGAGGACAATGTTTAGCTCCCACTGTTTGTAAAGAAAAAGACAGAAAAGGGAAAAAACAAATTCATACAAGCCAGGGAAGGGAACTGACATGTATTGAATCTTGCTATAAGTGAGCCATTGTACTATATGCCTCATAGACATTTTTATAATTTGTACATAGTCATCAGAGTGAGCTAGTCAGTTACAATAGTAGGTTTTGTTCAGTATACCTTCGGGCAATGAAGTATATAATTATTTTAGAAATGGCTGAAATAAGGTAATGCTATATGGACAAATTAATTTGCTTTTGAAGAAACTTCATTCCATGAAAATGCTGATTAACTGAGGTATTATTATATTCTGTTTTCTTTTCCTGATGTTCATAGTTGTAACATAACTGATGATATGGGTAATTTAAATTAATTTTTAGAGCCTTGCTTTTAATGATAAAATTTTAGGTGTAATCAACTTATTTTGTATTTAATTCTTTAAGGTTTGTCTCGAAGCATAAACTCAGATATTTTATCTAAGGAAACAGACAGTGGAAAAAATCAGGATTTCTCCAGCTTTGATGACACGAGGAAAAGTAGTTTAGGTGATATGTTCTCACCTGTCAGAGATGGTAAGTCTGTTCAGATCAGAGGATCGTGTTCTGGGGCTGGTAGTCATTGTATTTTTATTCAGTCTAAAAGAGGTGGGTAATAGTGTTACTTTAACTCTATTCATGAGAATTTGCTGATTTTCTCAATCCCTGGGGTGGTGTCTTTTCCTTTGCCTTGAGTAGAACTATGTACTTAAGATGTTTCAAATGTTATTCCAAATTATATGCTAGTCATTTTAACATAGGAACTATGTGGATTGCTCTCAAGGTAGTATTTTAATTTCCACAAAAGCTTCTTTAAAGGGACTTTGACCTCCATAGGCAATCTTTTATTTATAGGTGCTTCTAAATAAATCTTTTCAAAACCTTGAATGTTTCAATAAACAGATATCTTTCTAATTTAAAATTTTTATTTCTTTGATTGTAGTATTTTATTAGTATTTATTAGATATTCTTTTGGCTAAATACTGCTAAATGCCTCATCTTTTACACTCTGAATGAAGGTACCCTGTTTCTTATTTGTTTTTGCCATTGCTGATAGCTGTAGCCATTAAAAAAACTCTTTGCCAATTTGATAACTGGAAACATCATATATTATTGTCATTCACACTGTATGAATGAGGTCATTATTTGGCTCTGCTTTTTTGGTGCTAAGGTTCGTACCATTTTGTCTCAATCCCATTACAATATGGGTAAATTTCTGCAAGGTAATTGGCAAAATTAAAATATTACTTTTTGGCTTGATAATTCCATTTCTCCAGTTTACCCTAAGAATATGATCTGAGAGGCCCACAGAGATTTTTGTGTTAATTGCTATTTGACTTATAATAGTGAAAAACTAAAGAGCATTTAAATGCTAACAATAACAGGATGTTTAAATTGTTGCATCCCATCCATTCATGATCTTGTACAATTTTATTTTAAAATGATCTGTTTTCTAAATTTTCTGTAAAATTAGAAACAATAGATACATACACTGTACAGAATTATTACTGAAGGAGTGTCTTCTTCCTTACTTTGGCCTGAATGTGACTATCTAATAATAAAAATGGAAGAATTCTTGTCTTTCATGAAAAAGAGGATGCCAGGTGTAAGAATAAAGTAAAAGAATAAAGAGAGTAAGGATGTGGGCAAAGGACAGAAGGTGGCTTGGGTTGGTGTTGAGAAGCTTGTGGAGTTAATTCTGAGCTTGAGAGCTTTGGCCTGTGAGACCTCCTGGAGGAAATGGTGAATTGAAGAATGTAGAAAAGTGCATTTTAGAAGTAAGTTAGATCCTCTTTGATGGTTTTTAAGAGAAATAAAGGAGAGAAATGACACTAGGAAAAGTAGATAGAGATGTCCTTTTTTTCCCCCCTATTTTTACAAATGTGGCTAGAATTTGAGCCATAGGCCTCTCCATTCATTAAGGGTGCCACATTATTAATAAGAACAACCATAGATACTAATATATAGCACTAGTTTTCATTGTCTTTTAATCTCAAGGATGAAACTACTCAAGTAGAAGACAGTCTATTTGTGCCTTGTTTTTGTTAGGAAGATAAACTAATAAATTTTAAAAGTGTGTGTATCTAAACATGCACAGTGTTATAGATTATAGATGGTATTCTTATTAATATGATAATCTTGTGTGTTTGTTGACTTTTTGAATTTTTGATGAGTTTTTATTTATAACCTTTCCCCATGTATCTATTAATCTGATAAAATTGAATTACACATTTTTTGGTTGTTAATTTGGTAAATTAATAATATTATAGTATTGAAATATTCTTATACATCTATTTAAATAAATATTAATAAAACCTTGTATGTTTTGTTTATAACATTGTACTGCTTGCAAAGTATTTGTACGTTATTTCAATTGATCCTCAAAACAGTCTTTTGAGGTTGTTAGAGCATTAGCCCCATCTCATAGATGCAGAAACTGAAGCTTAATTATATTAAAGGCTTGTCTAAGATTACAAAGCTGAGTGGTATAGGCAGATCTAGGTTACAGGTCTCCAGAGTTTAAACCAGGACTTTTTTTTACTGTACCTTGCTACCTCATTAGATAAATCTGTACCCTAGATTTATTTTTTCATACTCACTGCTATGCATGAAGCTAAAGGGAAGTTTAAATGAGTCCTAGCTTTGACTTCACTCATATTTTTATTTTCCTTCTTAAAATCATTAGTCTCTGAACCTTTTGTGGAAGAAATAGGAAGCCTAAGTTACCATGGCATCTTTTACGCTGTTTTTTAAATTTGATTTTCTTATTTTATTATAGATGCTGTAGTTAACAAAGGTGGTGATGAGTCCGTATGCAAAGGAGATGGTAAGGAGTACTGAGAAGTATTTTCATGGAAATTAAAAGTGATATTTTGTTTTCTATTATGTAACAGCTTTGAGGTTTACAACAATAAGCATTTATCACCTCTTAATTTCTGTGGGTTAGGAACCTAGTCTAGGCATGGCTTAACTGGGTACCTCTGGCTTCAGATCTCTGTTGATGTTTTAATCATGGTGTCATCAGTAGTTGTAGTCATGTTTAGACTTGGCTGGGTAAGGATCTGCTTCCATTCTCATTTGAGTGGCTCTTGGCCAGAGATGCCAGTTCCTGTGAGTCGTAGGCTTTTCCCTAGGGTGGCTGACTGCCTGGTGGCTGGCTTCCCTCAGAGTAGTTGAGCAACAGTAAGAAAGGCTCCCAAAATGGAAGCCTCCATTTAATCTTGAAAGTGACCTTTCATCACTTTTGCTGTATTCTCTTTGTTAGAAGCAAGATGCTCCCACGTTCAAGGGGAGAGGATTGCACAAGGGCATGAATACCAGGAGGCAGAGGTCTTTAGGGGCCATCGTAGAGCCTGCCAAGATATGTGTGCCACAGGCACTAACCAAGTTCACAGCTTTCAGTTATCAAAAACTAGTAATACCAAGGAAAACATTTGTCGTGTTTTACAGTTTTCAGAGTTTTTCACATACAGAGCTCTCTTAAGCCTTACCACTCTGGGAGATGGATGTCATTCAGATTTATAAACAGGAAATAGAGAGCTTTGTGACTTTTGTCCTAGAGTAAGGGTAGAATTGGGAGATGAATGAGTTTTCTAAATCCAGATCCATGTCTTTCTACCATACGTTCTGCCTATTATATTAAATGCTTTTCTTAAATATCCAGGATTAACAGATGTCATATGCAAATTCAGTTTTTTTCTCCTCTTTTTTTTAGGCCTTGACTTTCTCCCACAACTGTTGCCTCCAAGAAAAATTCCAGGAGCTTCAGGCACTGCAGTATCACATTCTAGCCCTCTTAATGTCTTCATGAGCTCTCCAGTGAAAGAGGAAAATGAAAATCATGATATGACTGCTGAATCTAAGAAAATTCATCTGGGAAAACAGGAGCCTAAAGACTCCTTCAAACAGGTATCTGCCTGACAATGCTACTGAACTCATTATGTTTATTACTAGCAAGCATAATGAGCTCATCACTAGAAAGCAGGTGTTCTGAAATCCTAATGTCACTTGTTAACACCTAAAAGTTTTTTTTGAAATCTGTCTTTGGATCTATTGAAGGTAATAGCATATACAAACTTTTGTTATTTTTTCTAAAGCAAGATATTTGCTCATGCCTGAATTCTCTTAGAATGTGTTTCCATTGTACCAGAAAGCACCAAAGTGGTGATCAAGGCATTTGCCCTAGGTCTTACAGGAAGTTGAGGGTGTTAAGAATGGAATTCATCTTCATTGCCTTTTGTTATAATACAATAGCCAATATATAATTTGATTTCTTCTGTAAGGGCCCGAGTATTACCATCATTTAGTAGCAGCCAAATCCACAATTATTCTTTAGAATGATATTTAAAAGATGTCATTCAAGAATTACAAAAAGTCTTCTAGTTTATTTTTTTTAACTTTTTTATTTTGAAATACTTTCAAACTTTTAGAACAGTTACAAAAATAATAAAAGCCTTTAGAACAGTTACAAAAATAATAAAAGCCCATGCATAGCTCCAGTTTACTAATTTCATGCAGATACCCAGGTCCATCAATTTTAACATTTTGCCGCTTGTGCCATATCATTCTGTCCATCAATCTGTCAGTCCATCTATCTATCCATCCCTCCATCTCTGTCAATCCATTTTCTGAACTCTTGAATGTAGGATGTATCCATCATGCTCCTTGAACATTTAATACTGCCATGTACATTTCCCAAGAACCCGGATATTCATTCATGTGTCCATGTTAAGTGCAATTATCACGTTCAGTAAATTTAGCATTGATATTGAGCTTCAAGTCTGTTTTCCAGTTTTTTCCTGTATCTCAATAATGGCCTTTAGAGCCTTCTCTCCTCCTTTATTAGATCCCATCCAGAATCATGTATTACCTTTATCATTGTCTCTTTAGTTGCTCTTTCTTTTTTTAAAATGTGGAAACATATATACAACATACACTTTCCAATTTCAATTACTCCCAAATATACCATACTAAAAGTTTTCATCTCCCTAAACAGAAACCTGATAACCATTTTGCTTTAATTCTGCATATCCCTCATGCCCCCCCAACATTGGAAACCATGCTCTAATTTCTGTCTCTGTAAGCTTGCATATTCTCTGATGTTTTCTTTGTAGTTACCATGGAGCCTACATTTAACATTCTAAATCTGTGTTTGCTTTGATGCCAATATTACTTCAGTAATATATACAAACTATGTTGCCATACCTCTGTGTCCTACCTTTATGTAGTTCTTCTCACAAGTTCCATTTTTATATATTGAGACTGAACATTTATCATTTCCTTTTATGCATTAGCATTCTAGATCCTATAGGAAATAAAAAGTGGAGTTTCAAACTAAAAATACAGTAGTATTGGCTTTTGTATGTACTCATGTTTTTACTCTTACTGGAGATCTTTATTTCTTCAAGGAGAGGAAATTTGTTGTCATATTATTCATTCTTTTCACCCTGCATAATTCTCTTTAACATCTTTTGTAGGGCTGATCCTAGTGGTGATAAACTCCCTCAGTGTTTTGATTATCTTGTATGTCTTTCCTTCTTTTTTCTTTTTTAATTTTCTCCTTCATTTTTGAAAGACAATTCTTGGGTGGCAGGTTTATTTTGCTTTCAGCACGTTAATTGCTTAACCATTGCCTTTTTGCCTCCATGGTTTCTAATGAGAAATCAGCACTTAATTTTATTGAGGCTCCTTCACGTATAACACATTGCTTGTCTCGCAGCTTTCAGAATTCTCTTTATCTTTGGCATTCAGAAGCATGATTGTAGTATGCTGTGCTGTGAGGATAATTAGGTTTATCCTGTATGGAGTTTGTTGATTGTCTTGTACACGTATATTCCATCTTTTGTCAAGTTTGGGGAGTTTTCCAGCCATTATTTCTTTGAATATTCTCTGTGCCCCATTCTCTCTTCTTCTAGGACTCCCACAATTCATATATTGGTACAGTTGATGTCCCACAGGTTCCTCAGACTGTGATCACTTCTCTTAATTCTTTCTTCGCTCTGCTTCTCAGACTCAATGATTTTAGTTGTCTTACTTTCAAGTCAAGTTCTCTGTTTCTGTCTTCTGCCGGCTTCAGTCTGTTGAACTCTGCTAGGTAAATTTTAATTTCTGTACTGTGGTTTTTAATTCTGTTTGGTTCTTTTCATAATTTCCCTCTCTCTATTGATATTCTCTTTGTGTTCATCTATTGTTTTCCCAATTTCCTTGTAATTCTGTGTTTTCCTTTAGATCTTTGAACATATTTAGGGCTATTTTTTTTTCAAGACTGTCTAGTATGTCCCATATCTGGTCCTCTTCATTGATGTTTTCTGATGCTTTAATCTTCACCTTTGCCTGGGCTATCACTTCCTCTTTCTTTTGTATGTTTTGTAATTTTTTGTTGAAGTATGGACATTTTGATATTTTAATATGTTACTAGAATTTAGACTCTGTAGCATCCATTCGTCAAGCTTGTATCCAGCTAATACCATGACATATATTTCCTTTAATGCCAGAAGCTAACTATTAAAAAAGAGAAGGAAAAAAAGAAAACACCTTTCCCAGCTTTGCAGATTGAGTTGTGCGAGTTCTCTCCCTCAGGGCTTATCCGTACAATGAATTTGGCTCTGGGCCAAAGTATAGGAACCTTCCGATCCTTTCTGCATGGGGTCGTGTCTTGGGCATGAGTATGTGACCCAAGGACTTACCCTGTTTACATAGTTTTGAATGTCTCCTCTTCTTTAGTAACAGGTTCCTCACCCTCTTGGGCACTGTATTGTTTGTCCTTTAGCTTGCATTCCCTTGCCTGGGCAGTATGATTTTTACTCTCCCACCATGTTCTGTGAGGGCAAGTTCTGGACTGACATGTGCCTCACACCACCACCATATCAACTGGGCTAGACGTACATGTTCCCAGTGTGTGCATGAGGCTTGGTCTGCTCCCTTTGAACCAGGACCGAGGCTCTGCACTGGCAATTTATGAGCCAGTGGGGAAGAAGCTATCCAGGGTGCCAAGAGATTTTTTTTCTTGATTTGACGTTTGCTGTTACTACTGTTCTTTAACTGTTTTCTAGAGCTATGGGAAAGATGTTTCTGCCAGTTCTTGATGGTTGTTTAACACTTCTGTGAGGGGAAGGAGCCCTAAAGCATCTCATGCTGTCTTCTTGATCTAGGCAGAACCTGTTTGTTTAATTTTCAAATATTTCTGACTAGTTTATATGAGTGTTTTTGTTTTGATTTTTTTTTTTTGCCAGCAATTTCCATTTTAAATGATACATAGCAGAAAATGATATTATCATTAACATTTTAAATTAGTAATAAATTTGATTTCTTTTACCTTTAGTTGTAGCACTTTTTCTTCTTTATCCCTTCCTATTCTTTCCTCTTTCCCCTGAATCTACCTACTTGTAAAAAGATAATTAGGTACAAATTATTATGGGGAAAACCAGAAATTATATATTGAAGATAATTATTTATTTTAAATGTGAAGTTTGCAAAGTTGATATCCTCTGGTGCTGAGACTGGAAATCTAAATACCTCTCCATCAACTAACCAAACAAGAAGTCCTGAGAAATTTGAAAAGACAGAAAAAGAAATTGAATCCCAGTTGATATATGAACCCACTATCAATGGCGCTTCTACCCCAAGTAAGTACTTTTAAAATTTTTTGATGCTTGAAAGTGTTAAATTGAAAAGTTGAACAATTATTTAGCTTGAAAAGTATAAATAAATGGAATGATCATGGATAAAGTTCACAGAGTTTAAAGATTCTGAACACTTCTTTAGTGGGACTCCTTTCCTTGAAGAAAATGAGATGTTTATGAATGGTTATATTCAGCCACATTGTTTCAGTGCTCTTTTTGTGTGAATTTCATTTTCAACCTAATAAATGTCTTGATCTAATATGGCCTGAATGGAATTATAATGGAGGTCCCTTTAAAGAGAGTAACTCCAGAAATATCTCATGATTTTTTTCCCCCATGTTCAAGTCATATCCTTATAGTTCATGCTACAGATCCCTAAAAACCTGATCACTAAACTGAATTTTAGTTTTAGCCGTGAGAATTGTCTATTCAAAGAGACTCTAAAGCAACTCTTTTATAAAGATATCTGTATTTTACTGTAAGGTTTCTTTGGGTGTATTGTATTAGCATAAACTCTAGGGCTTTGCCTATAGCACTATTTTACTTCTCTATTCCTTCCATTTTGTTTTTAATGGTTTTGGTTTATCTAGTTGGTGGTACAGCTTGTCACATTTATCTTTTAAAAGGGGAAATCATTCAGAGATTCTTAAAGATTAATCCCTGTCATATATTATTACATTAGACTGTTGGCAGTTTATATATGGACAGAAATGACTATTGGTTATAATGTCATAGAAAATTTTGAAGATGTGTATTCTAGACATTGGATTTTCTATATGTCACAGGAACAGTGTTGTTTGTCAGCTTTTCAAGTGTCCTCTTGCCTAGAAATGTTGATGTTTGTTAGTCCAAGTTAACTATCAACATATTCTCCATTCTTTTATTTTAGATCCAAAGATAGCATCTTCTGTCACTGCTGGAGTTGCCAGTTCACTGTCAGAGAAAATAGCTGATACCATTGGAAATAATCGGCCTAGTGTGCCATTGACCTCTGTTCAAATTCATTTTATCCAGAACATGATACAGGAAACACTGGATGATTTTAGGTAGTAATTGAAAAATTACTCTTTCTATTTAGACTTTAACTGTTCTTATTTTTTTAAAATAGGCATTAAACCAAAATTATAACTAATGTTTGGTGGTTACTGCTTTTGCCTAGATCTTAAGGCCCAAACAACCCTAGAAAACATTGAGTTTTGTTGATTTTGATGCATTTATTATCAGGTGTGAAGAAACACATTCACCCAGGGCAGTTATTAAATAACTTGGTGGGAGCAGTCTAGCAGGCAGGCTACCATTGTGGATTTTTTAAATTAGTAAAATGTGGAAAGATTCTGGTAAGTTCAAGTGGAGTTTTTAAATCCAATGCTTAGCTGTCCTCCCTCAGCCGTAGATGGTGGGTGCCTCCTTCCCCATAAGGGCCTCACTTGGATACTCTTGGTTCTCCCCTTCACCAGCATCTATGCATCTGTGCCTTATGGAGTCTTTCAGCCCTCTTTTTTGGCTCCTGATTTTCCACATAAATACTCAGTGAACACCTGGGGGAAAAGTTGATAGTTAAGTGAAGACTTTCTTAGTGGCTGCAGCTCCTTGAAAACAATGCCTGTTTTCACTTGGTCTTTAAACATTTATAAAAATTTCAGCTAGCTTCTCCTTATTCCATCAGGGGCATTTTTTTCCTCCCCCTGCTCTGTTAAGGATGAAAGCCACCATGTGTCTCTGTTCTCTTAGGAGGGGTTCATCATTTTCTAGACTTCAGTAGAATTTAGTAGAAATTATGGTAGAATTTAAAAACTTATGACTTCATAGGTTATCTGGGCTTGTTCTTATTATTAAGGTTGGGAAATTACATTCTAAGTGGAAGTCTGTTTCTAAAATTGTCTTTCAGAAAAATTTTTTCTGACAAGCAGATGTCCTTGATCTTTATAGCTGCTGGGTTTCAGGCTTTTTAGTGTTGGTTTATTTCTGCTATTCGTTTATTCCTAGAACTTAGTCCTGTCCCTTCTGGGATATTAGCCAAATGTTGGAAATACTCACCCATCCCTATATACCTTGGCAGGTCCAGAACTTTAACCTGTGTTTCCCCAGCACCACAAGGCTCCACAAATATCTTCTCTGTTCTTTAGCCTCTAGTTGTTGTTTGGTCTCCTGCTATCTAAACCAATGCAGATACTGCTTAGGAGTTAAAAAATGTCTCAAGGGGAAACTGCTGTTTTGGGTTCACTTTTTTTTTTTTGCAGGTTGTGCATCTTCAGTATCTTGGGGCTTCTAGCCTTAGCTACCCTGGAAATCCCGAAGTCCAGTGCTCCCCTGCCATGGACTGTCAAAACTATAAGATTGAGCTTTTAGCTTATCCTCTTTAACCAACACTGTAAAATCAGCAGATGCCCCAGGAGGGAAAGTAGATGTGAATATGGGGCTTACCCCCGCAGCTTCCTTTCTGTGCCGCACCGTGGCCGTTTGAGTCTTGGCCACCTTGGTGATTCTCTGATACCTTCACAAACCTTTTTTTTTTTTTTTTAAATATACTTGTATCATGACTGAAAGCAGAAGAGAAAAAATAATTTTAAAAACTTTATAGTTGTAACAGAGAAAGTAAGTACTAAGAAATGACTCTAACCAAAGATGGTAAAGATCTTTATGGAAAAATACTTTTTAAGTTTGTTAGAGGACATTAACATTTAAATAAATGGAAAGATATTACAAAAATGGCAGTTTTTCTAAATCGGTCTGGAGATTGAATCCCAACAATGTTTTATTGGAAGAATATAAGAGATGATGCCAAAATATATATATAAATAAAAATATCCAGAAATAACTAGTCAGAAAAGTAAGGCCAAAGGAGATTTATCTGTCAAATGAAAACAATTAATTATTAAACTATAATTAAAATAGTGTGGCATTAGCACAGAGTGGACAAGTTTTCCAGAGGAATCAATTAGCTCAGAAAAAAACAAACTCTATGCATATATGGAAACTTAACATATGATTGAAGTAACATTGTGGATCTGTGTACAAAATATGGAATAATCAATAAATTGTGCTGTGAAATTTGAGTATTCGTATTTAAAAAGAAACAGATGTGGATCCCTAGGCCATGCTGTAATAACAAAACAAATACAATTCTTTATGGAATAAAAGTTTAAATGTAAAATTTTAGACATTGTTACTGTTGAAGAATAAACAGTCAATAAAGAATAGTTAAAAGATATGAATAGGCATTTCACAGAAGAGGAATGGTATATGATACAGGGAAAGATGCCCCACCCTATGATTAATCATATCTGAAAATGCAGTGATACCATTCCATACCCGTTAGATGAGGGAAAAAAATGATAGATGCCTGACAATACCAAATCTTATTGAGGATGTAGAACAAGAAAAACTACTGTATTGAAGATGAGCATGTCCACTTCAGAAAAAATTTGGATTATTTTGTAAAGTTGAATGATTTAACACCTAGGTCATATCTATGACTCACCATATATACTCCCAGATATATCACCTTAAGAAATTGGCATGGTTACATCAGAAGATAGCCAAGACAGCTTATAACAATATGGTGGTAGTAGAAAATTTGAACTCTTGACCAGTGCAAATCATTGAATTTCTAGATATATACAAGGTGAATCTTGTAAACATAATACTGATTTTTTTTTTTTTTATAGAAAGGTACTGGAAACTGCATAGGGATAGATGACTTCTAATCCACCAAAATGGCACTATACGACACATCAGGGTTCCATTCATACATAGAATTCTTTTTTTTTTTTTTAAGCAGTTTAACCAGCATATTTATAGTTTGGTCTAATTCAATTGGCAGGTTGTGGGTTTATAGAACAGTCACACATCAAATACAGGATTTCTGTATACCACCCTACCAACAACAGCTTGCATTGGGGTGGAACATTTGTTATATTTGATAATAGCACATTTTTATGATTGTATTATTAATTAAAGTTCATGCTTTAACTAAGGGATCACTGTGTAGTGTAGTTCCATGGATTTTTTTTTAAATTTTTTATTCTGTTACCATATAAATAATCTAACTTTTCTTCCTTTTAATCATACTCAGATCTATATTTCAGTACTGTTAATTGTGTTCACAGTGTTGTGCTACCATTACAACCATCCATTACCCAAACATTTCCATCATTCCAAAAAAGAACCCTGTACATTTTAAGCCTTAACTTCCCAATTCTCTATCTCTTTACTTCACTGTCTCCTGGTAACTTATATTGTAGATTCTGACTCTGTGAGTTTGCTTAATAATTTTTTCAAACCAGTGAGCTCATACAATATTTATTCCTTTGTGTCTGGCTTATTTCACTCAGCATGATGTCTTCCAGGTTCATCCATATTCTTGCATGTAGCAGGACTTCATTCCTTTACGACAGCTGAATGATATTCCATTGTAGGTATATACTACATTTTATTTATCTGTTCATCGGTTGATGGATGGGTTGCTTCCATCTTTTGATAATTATGAATAATACTGCTATGAACATTGGTGTGCAAATATCTATTGAAGTCCCTGCTTTAATTCTTTTGGGTATATATCTAGTGGGATTGCTGGGTCATATAGTAATTCTATACTTAATTTTCTGACGAACTGATTGCCCCACTTTATGTTGTACCAGCAATGAATGGCTTTTCTTATTTATCCTCATCATCTCCAACACTTATTTGCCTTTTTTTTTTTCTTTAAATAACAGCCATTCTAATGGGTGTGAAATGGTATATCATTGTGGTTTTGAATTGTGTTTTCCTTTTGGCTAATGATGTTGTACATCTTTTTATGTGCTTTCTGGCCATTTCTGTATTTTTGGAGAGATCTTTGTTCAAGACTTTTGCCCATTTTTAAGTTAGATTATTTGTCTTTTTGTTAGGTTGAAGGATTTCTTTATATATTCTCAATATTAATTCTTTTTTGAATATGTGGATTCCAGTATTTTCTCCCATTGTGTAGGTTGTCGTTTTACATGATAAAGTGCTTTGAGGATCAAAGCTTTTAATTTTGATGAGTTATCTATTTTTTGTTTTGAGTGTAAAGTCTAAGAAACCATTGCTTAATGCAGGGTCCTGTTGATGGTTCCCTGCATTTTCTTCCAGGATTTAATTGTTCTAGCTCTTATGATCCATTTTGAGTTGATTTTTGTATATGGTATGTATGATGGTTCAAAGGTGTATGTACCACAGAAAAGATCATGTTCTTAAAGCTAATCCATTTCTGTGGGTGTAGACCTTTTGTGGGTGGGATCTTTTGATGAAGTTAATTCAGTTGAGGTGTTCCCCAGGTGAGTCTTAATTCTCTTACTGGATTCCTTTCTAAGAAGATAAACGACAGAAGACAGAAAAGAGCCCCAGAGAAGCTAAAAGAGAGAAAAGCCAGAGAAGCTGAGAGACAGGGACACATAGAGAAGCTCAGAGAGGAAGCAACTGAAGCCAGAAGCTGGAAGCAGCAAAATCGGGGATAGAAGGAAGAGACCAGCAGATATTGCCATATGCCTGGCCATGTGACAGAGAAGTTGAGGATTGTGGATGGCCAGTCTTTGGGGAGAACGTATCATCCTTTTGATGCCTTGATTTGTTTATTTTCATGGCCTCAGAACTGTAAACTTGTAAGCTAATAAATTCCCAGTGTAAAAGCCAAGCTATTTCTGGTATGTCATGTTTCGTCAGCTTTAGCAAACTAAAATAGTGTGAGGTAGGAGTCCTCCTCTTTTACTTTTATTATTATTATTTTTTTGGTAAATGGAGATCCAGTTTTCCTGATACCATTTTTTGAATAGACTATTCTTTCTTTTTCAACTGAGTGGTCTTTGCTGTGTAGTCAAAATCAGTTGGCCATAAATGTGACGGTTCATTTCTGAGCTCTCAATTTGATTCTCTTGGTTTATAGTCTGTCCTTGTGCCAGTACCATGCTGTTTGATTACTGTGGCTTTATAATAAGTTTTAAGATTGGGAAGTATGAGTTCTCCAACTTCATTTTATTTTTCAAGATGGCTTTAACTATTTGGGGCCCTCACCCTTTCATGTCAGTTTGATGATTGGCTTTTCCTTTTCTGCCAAGAAGGTTGTTGGAATTTTGTTTGGGATTACATTGAATCTGTAAATTGCTTAGGGTAATATTGACATGTTAACAATATTTAGTCTTCCAGTCGATGAAGATGGAACATCCTTCCATTTATTTAGGTCTTATTTAATTTCATTTAGCAATGTTTTATAGTTTTCTTTGTGTAAGTCCTTTACATCCTTAATTAGACTTATTCCTAGATAATTTGATTCTTTTAGTTGCTATTACAAATGAAATTTATTTCATTTCTTCTTCAGATTGTTCATTGCTTGTATATAAAAACACTACTGATTTTTGTGTGGTCAATCTTGTACCCTACCACTTTCCTGAATTCATTTATTAGCTCTAGAAGTTTTTTGTGGATTTTTCCAGGATTTTAATGTATATAGGGTCATATCATCTGCAAGTAGGGAACGTTTTATTTCTTCCTTTCCAATTTGGATGCTTTTTATTTCTCTTTATTTGCCCAACTGCTCTGTCAAGAACTTGCAGTACGGTGTTGAATAAAAGTGGTAACAGTGGGTATTCTTAACTTGTAGACTTTTTCATATTTGCCCTTATCATGTTGAGGAAGTATCTTTCTATTCCTAGTGTTCTAAGTGTTTTTATCAAGATGTGGTGCTGGATTTTGTCAAATGCCTTTTCTGCATCTATTGAGATGATCACGTGTGTTTTTTTTTTCCTCTTCATTCTGCTAATGTGGCATATTGTATTAATTGATTTTCTTATGTTGCATCCCAGGGGTAAATCCCACTTTGTCATGGTTCATACTTCTTTTAATTTGCTGTTGGATTAGGTTTGCAGGTATTTGAAATGGTCTGTAATTTTCTTTTCTTGTGGTGTCTTATCAGGCTTTGATATGAGGGTGATGTAGGCCTCCTAGGATGAGTTAGGGAGTGTTTCTTCCTCAATTTGGGGGAAGATTTGAAGCAGAATTGGAGTTAAGTCTTGGTTGGTAGAGTTCCCTGTGAGGCTGTTTGGTCCTGGGCATTTCTTTGTTGGGAGGTTTTTGATTACTGATTCAATCTCTTTGCTAGTAATTGTTTTATTGAGATCTTCTGTTTCTTCTTGAGTCATTGTAGGTAGTTTGTGTATTTCTAAGAAGTTATGCATCTCATCTGAGTTATCTAATTTGTTGGCATACATTTATTCATAGTATCCTGTTACAGTACTTTTTCTTTCAGTGGGGTCCCATTTTTCATTTCTGATTTTCATTATTTTTTATCCCGTCTTTTCTTTGTCAGTTCAGCTAAAGCTTTCTTGATTTTATTGACCTTTTTAAATGACCAATTTTGGTTTTGTTGCTTTTTTTTTTCTATTTCATTTACTTCCTCTCTAATCTTTGTTTTTTCCTTCTTTCTGTTTGCTTTGGGTTTACTTTGCTTGTCTTTTTCTGATTCTTCCAGTTTTGAGATTTGTTCTCTGATTTGAAGTATTCCTTTAAATGCAGAGAATTAGAGCTACAGATTTCCCTCTCAGAACTGCCTTCAGTACATCCTATAAGTTTTGGCACGTTGTATTTTCATTTTCATTTGCTTCAAGGTATTTCCTAATTTCACTTCTGATTTCCTCTTAAACCCATTGGTTGCTGGGTTTTTATTTTTATGTTTAATTTATTTTAATAAAACAGACAAAATATGCATTAAAATTTTTGTTTTAATTTTCAAAAATCTGGATTAAGCAGTTAAGCTATATGTACATAAACCAAACTAAACAACAATTACAAAAAAGAAAATGAACATTCAGAACACTGTGCAAATTGACAGACTCCGATAGACACTCTGTCAGCTGGAGGATTGAACTAGGTGAAAAAGAAGAGTCCTTCCAACCATGACATCCCAAGACAGGGAGCAGATTTTTCACTTGCTTCCCCTCATGTGCATCCTCATGCACACATTCCCAGAGGTGTGCACACATGTGCAGACTACACCATGGACAGAAAGAAGTAGCTGGCTATATGGTCCAATAAAATCATTTAAATTATGATGCTTTCTTACATCATTGAGAATGTTTCCAGTGTTAAGAAATTAAGGTTATCCTTCCCTTACATTTATATATATATAATATATATATATATATATATATTATATATATACACACACACACACACAGAACATTGAAAACATTAGGACACAATTTTGTTGCTGTTGTTTGAGAAATACAGCCACACAGAAAGTATTTAATTTTTAAATAAAGGTATTATATTTCTTATCTAAATAGTGAAATTGAACAGACTTTTGTCAGTCGTAGCTAAGCAAGTGGAGACCCTGGGAAAGATTTTAACTTGGAACCAGCCCAGGAGAGTCTCTCCTAGAAGAGATTTGCTGTACTTCAGAATTAAAACAAAACATGTATGAAGTTCCAGAGTCACTGTTCTGGTTTGCTAGCTGCCGGAATACAATATACCAGAAACTGAATGACTTTTAACAAGGGGGGATTTAATAAGTTGCAAGTTTACAGTTCTAAGCCAATGAAAATGTCCCAATTTAAAGCAAGACTATAAAAATAACCAGTCTAAGGCATCAGGGAAAGATACCTTGGTTCAAGAAGGCTGATGAAGTTCAAGATTTCTCTCTCAGCTGGAAGGGCACATGGTGAATAAGATGGTATCTGCTAGCTTTCTCTCCAGGCCTCTTGTTTCAGGAAACTGCCTTGGGAGCATTTTTGTTCTTCATCTCCAAAGGTCTCTGGCTGCTTGGGCTCTGATTTTCATGGCTGTAAAAGGGACTCTCTCTAAAATGTTTCCTATTTTAAAGACCCACATGGAATAATCAAGACCCACATGGAATGGATGGACTCGCATCTCCCTCTCATTGAAGTTTAATGCCCACAATCGGATGTGTCACATCTCCATGGAGATAAACTAATCAAGTTTCAATTTACGTTATTGAATAGGGATTAAAAGAAAGGGTTGCTCCCACAAGATGGATTAGGATTAAGATATGGATTTTCTAGGGTGCATAAATCCTCTCAAACCAACACAGTCACAGCTTTTCCCCTAAAAACTCCCTATTGTACCTTGGCAGTTCATCCTGTGAAGAAGTTGGAAGCCAAGATGCTTTCTTTGTTTGCTCATTAGGCAACTTGTTTCTTTCTGACTGGTTGCTTGCAGGATTTTTCAGTTTCTGTTCTTGGAGATATTTTGCCCAGAGGTGCTTAGGTATGGGTCTCTTTCACTTTTTTTTTTTTTTTTTTTTTTTTTTTGGTATGAACAGGCTCCGGGAATCAAACCCAGGTCTCTGGCATGACAGGTGAGAACTGCCACTGAGCCACTATTGCCTGCCCTCTTTCACTATTTTTGTTTGGAATGTAGTAAGTTGTTTAAGTCTACACATAGAAATGTTCATTCTGTTCAGGAAGTTACACTTTTATCATCTGAAGATTATTTATTTTCTCATTTAGACTGTTTCCTTCAGAAAGGCAAATGTCAGTAATGTTAGCTACTGTTCTCTGTCTTCCAAATCCATTATTTTCATTTCTTGTTCCTTTTGAAAGCACGGGGAAAGAGATCTCAGGTTTGTCCTTCACATGATTGATTTGATTATTTTAAGCATCCATAATGTTCTTTTCTGCTTCCAAGGTATGTTTTAAATCTGCTGTTGTGTTTTTAGCTTCCTTGAAGTCCTTTCTAATTAACCTTCTTTTCTAGTTAATTCTCGTGCCTTTTTTTCTTAGCCTGGTCCCACTTTGAGGTAGTTTACTACTTAGTGGTGCATAAAAGCAGTATCTTCTTGCATTCTTTCAGTTATGCCAAAGAGAAACCTAAAATATTCTTGTTTTCTGCAGGAGATCACTTTTATTTTCAGAGGTTTTCTAGGAGCTGTTCTTTTTACTTGGTTCAATCCTTTTTTTAATACACTCTATTTTGCTTTTTCCTCTAAACTCATCCTTAAATGTGACCTTTATTCCCACACTCAGTATTTGTTTTGGATTATGCTTTCTGTAAACTTGAGAGTTTATCAAATCCCATTCTTAGATACACAGATCAGTGGTTAGGTGAGGTGCATATTTCCAAATCCAACTTCCAGTTTATCATTTTTCTATTGAAGTGACATCTTTTTTCCTTCCTATTGTCTGATTGCAGGAATCTCTGAATGAACCCCATACAAGAAAAATTATACATTTGCATGTTCTGTCACCAGGTTATGTATTGTTTCTGCCCTTGCCTAAAAGGCATTTTTCTCAGAAGACGACCATGCTTCTAAGTCTTTCTCTGCCCGTGGTCCACATTTAATCCTAGGATTTGGAGTCTTGCACCGAATGTAGAAGAAGGAGGAATAGGGAGGAGAAGAGGATGAAATTGAGGACATTTTCATTTCCTGGTGTAGCATCTGGTTGGGAAAGCACAGCCAATGAGTTCTTTGGTTTAGGGATTCTAACTAAGGAGACAGACATGGTTGAGGAGAAGGCCATTGGTTGTTTTTAAGAGTATGTTGTTTAATATCTACATATTAGTGAATTTTCCATTTCTCTCTCTGTTTTTGATTTCTAACTTTGTTACATTGTGCTTGGAAAATATACATTGTATGATTTCTTTATTTATGAGTTTATTGACACTTGTTTGTGACTCATATAAGGCCTACCTGGATATTAATCCATGTGCACTGGAGAAGAATGTGTATTCTGTTTTCATTGGGTGCAGTATTCTATATATGTCTGTTAGGTCTGGCTGGTTTAGTGCAAATTGAAGTCCGATATTTCCTTTCCAATCTTCTGACTAGTGATTCTACCCATTATTTATAGTGGTTTGTCAAACTTGCCTACTGTTACTGTAGAGCAGTCAGTTTCTCCCTTCAAATCTGTCAGCATTTGGTTCATAGATTTTGGTGCTCTGCTGTTAGATGCATATATATTTATAAATGTTACAGCTTCTAGTTGAATTGTCCCATTTATCAGTATATAAAGACCACCTTTTCCCCTGGTAACTGTTTTTGACTTAAAGTCTGTTTTATCCAATATTAATATGGCTACCTCAGCTCTCTTTTTCTTACCTTTTGCATGGTATATATTTTTTCCATCTTTCACCTTCATCCTTTTACTTTAAGGTATCTTTTGCAGGCTACATATGGTTGTAACATGCTTTTTTATTCATTCTGCCAATCTATGCCTTTTGACTGGAGAGTTTAATCTTTTTGTGTTTGTGGTCACTACTGATAATACCAGACTTTCTTCTGCCATTTTGCTATTTGACCTTTGTGCATCTCTGGCTCACTATCCCAGCACTGTCCTGTAGATAGAAGAAGCTTTCAGACAGCTAAAGCACTACAAGAAATAATCAAAGCGGCGTAGGGTAAGAGATTACCAGCTTCAGGCATACAGTTCAGCACCAGAGATTGGGGAACACCATTGCAAAGGAACTGTCAGATCAGGGACTAAATTCTAGAGATAACAGATTAAAATATTAAAATGTACACTATGCAATAAAAGACTTTATTCACTGGAAAAAGATAGAATTAGTAATTAGAAACCTCCCAAATAAGGGAACCTAGGATCTGATGGCCTTACTGGTGATCTTTACCACTTTGGGTAAATTAACAGTAACAGAATTAACACAGTCCTATTCAAACTATTCCATTAAATGAAAGAGGGGAAAATACTCCCAAACTCATTCTCTGAGTCAGTTTATCACCCAAACACAACAGCCAGATAAAGATACAAAAAGAATAGAAAAATTACAGACCAATACCCTCATGAATATAGAAGCAAAATTCCTCAATAAATTATGCCAGCAAACTGAATCCAGCAGTCCATTAAAATAATTATTCACTATGCTCAAGTGAGATTTATCCTAGAAATGCTAGAGTATTTCAACATTAGAAATTCAATTAATATAATATATACTATAGTAGTAGAACGAAGGGGAAAACATGCTCATCTCAATTGATTAGGCATTTGACAAAATCCAGCATGCTTTTGTGAGGAAAGCATTCAGAAAACTTGGCATAGAAGGGAAAATCCTTCACTTGATACAGGGCCTATATGAAGAACCCACAGCTAACCTGCTCAATGTTGAAAAATTGAAAGCTTTTTCCCCTAAGGTGCAGAGCAAGATAAGGATGCCCGCTGTCAGCATGGTTATTCAACATTGTACTGGAAGTTCTAACCAGGGCAGTTGGGCAAGAGAAAGAAATAAAAGGGATCCAAACTGAAAAGGTAGAAGTGAAACCTACCCTGTTAACAGATGACATGGTTCTGTATATTGAAAATCCTGAAAAGTCCACAATGAATTCAGCATAGTGGTGGGATGCAGTGTTAGTATGTAAAGTTAGTAATAACGTTCTTACTCACTAGTAATGAACACATCTGAAGAGGAAATCAAGAAAAATCCCATTTCCAGTAACAACTGGAAGCAAATAATGGGAATAAATTTAATGAAGGATGTAAAGGACTAAAGGACTTGGATGTGGAAAATTATAAAGCATTCCTGAAAGAAATTAAAGAAGACTTAAATAAATGGAGGGACATTTTGTGTTCATGGATTGATTGGAAGACTAAGAATTGTTAAAAGCAATTTACATATTCAGTACAATCCCATTAAAAGTTCCAATAGTCATCTTCTCAAAAATGGAAAAGGCAATCATCAAATTCATATGGAAATGTAAGGGACCCTAAAAGTCAAAACCTTGAAAAGGAAGAACAGAGTTAGAGGACTCACACTTCCTGATTTTAAACCTTATTACAAAGGGTACAAGAATCAAAATAGCATCGTACTGTCACAACAACAGAAAGACCAATGGAATTGAATTGAGAGTTCAGAAGTAAGCCTTCACATCTATGGCCAACTGATTTTTGACAAGGGTGCCAAGTCCACTCGATGGGGAAATAGTCTCTTCAAAAAATGGTGCAGAGAAAACTGGATGTCCATTAGCAAGAATTAACGCAAAGTGCATCAAAGACCTAAATATAAGAATCAGAATTATAAAGCAAATGTGATATTTCCATGCCATAGAATGTTATTCAGCTGTAAAAAGGAATAAAGTTCTGATGCATTGCTAAAACATTGATGAACCTTTAAGACATCTTGTTGAGTGAAATAAATCAGACACAAAAGGACAAATATTGTATGATCTCACTTGTGGTTGAAACAATTAGAATATGCAAATTATTAAAGTCGTTAACTAGAGTACAGGTTACCAGGGGCCAAGTGTGTGTGGGGTATGGGAACTCAAGTTTTTTCATGACTTTTTTTGTAAACCTACAACTGCTATAATAAACCAAAATATGTTTTTTAAAGACTCCATATGGTATGATATCCTTTTTGTAATGCTCAAAAGAAAACACAGTTACAATATATTGACTACAGAGTATATGTTTTATACTTATATTTGGAGGAAAAAAAAAAAAGCATCTCTTTGTTAAACAGAACAAGAGAGTGGTGACTTTTTGGTCTTTCCCCTAAGAGTGAAGTATTAGAATCAGACAAGTACACTGGAAGCTTAAATGACTTTTGGTAATGTTCTAGCCTATAAGTTGTTTGGTGGGTGTCTGAGTGTTCCTTTTATTATTATACTTCTGGGTGTCAGGTATTCCTTTGTAGGCCTGAATTAATTGCATTTTATAAAGGCATGTTATAACCACCCAAACAATCCATTTCCATTCTATGGGAGGGAATGTTTTAGGAGCTGAAGCATTTTCAATTAGATAGTCTTTGTAACCTAGTGAATTATCTGTATATCATTATAATATGAGCCTACATCTTTTCTTGATAACTTCTATATAAAGGATAGTAATAAATAGAGGTTCTAGAGGTAAATAGTCTGGTTTTATCTCCTATTGCCACCATATACTGGCTGTGTATCTTTGGGCAAGTTAAAACTGCTTTTGGGCTCAGGTTCTTCATTGGTAAAATGGAAGTAAAAATTGCATCTAATAGTAAAGACTAAATGTGTTAAATTTGAAGAGTAAGAATCAGTGCCCAACACATAGTAAATAATTACTGGATTGTATTTTTTATTGTAATAATGATTATTGACATTCAGTAATTTCAAACAATAAAAGTTTGGCCAGTTTCTTGAACAATCTAGAATTGGTTAAAGATGTCATTCTTACAAGTGTTTTGCATTTTCTCTAGAGAAGCATGCCATAGGGACATTGTAAATTTGCAAGTGGAAATGATTAAACAGTTTCATATGCAATTGGTATGTATGACAAAATTGTATTTTAATTAGATGTGGAGTTGTGTGGATCTAATTAGTTCATTAAAGGACAGTATATTTTTATTTAGTTATTTTATCTATTTGCTAGGCTAAATAAATAAGGATTTTTAGAAATTTAATAAATTAAGTAGATTTTAACTTGTCCTCTTTTTTAATTTTTTTTGCTTTAGAGAGTTAAGGCTACTTTTCACAACTTTTCTTTTTCCAGTAAAAAGTCTCCCAAAAATGCAAATATAAGTCTTACAAATATATCAATTTCACCAATGATCTTTCATTTATATTAAAGTAGTAAAATATGTTCAAGTATAAGAAATATCATCAAGCTAGTTAGTTAAACATGAGAGAAGTAGTAGCTAAAAGCATGTAAAATATAGTTTGTCAAATATAGAATACCAATAATTTAAATATTTTCCCTTTCTCTAGAATGAAATGCATTCTTTGCTGGAAAGATATTCAGTGAATGAAGGTTTAGTGGCTGAAATTGAAAGACTACGAGAAGAAAACAAAAGATTAAGGGCACACTTTTAATATTCAGTGCAAGTTTTATAATTTGATATTTTTCTGACAACACAGCTACCAAGAATCAGTATTGTTTTCATGGCATCTGGAAGACTTTGATTTCAAGTAAAAGGGTGATGGGATTTTATAACAAACCACGATTTCATGTTCTGATTATTAAAATATTTATATTTTTATATTAAAAACTGTACAATATATCATCTGCATAAGAAGAAAGTCAAAAGGATCTTTATTTTCTGAGAACTTTGGCTATACACTAAGTGCCCTTTTTCATAAGAGAAGAAAATTGTGCATAAAGGTATAGGTTATGTATGTTTTTTAATCATTTTTTTTTTTTTTACCAGATCTATTTTGATTGACAAATTGTCTTCCAAATTTTGGGGATGTTTGAAGATTAAAGATTTTGATATACCTTCTATTTTTATGGAAAGTAATTTTAAATGGCAATTGGTGTTTCTAAGCAATTAACTAATAAAATCTAGGGTTGGTTAGTAATTATTTTGTTAACCTGACAAAATCAAATATGATTTATTTATTATTTGTACATTTGCCAGGACAGTATTAGGATTTTGAGTTGCATAGATTACATTGTATCTGTTACTTTTATGTTAATGTATTGTACTTCCCACAGATCTACTTATGACTGCCATTTTTTGCTCTGTTCACTTTACCTTTAAAATACTTGTAAGGGTTTATAAGACTCAGTCACAGCTGTGTGTATGTGATTATCTCATCCATTAATAACATGTAAATTTTACTATTAAGTTTCAATCAGCATGATTTCATATTGATTACTAAATATTACAGTATTATTGCTGTCTTTTTCTTCAGTATGTGAGGTGTGGATTTTTTGTTCTGTGGTTTGTATCTTTAGCTTTCTCTAATTCTCTGTGTTATGTGTAATATTTTTGGTTTTTTGACCTTAGCATACAATAATTTAGAAAGCCTAAATGTCAAAGAATTTGCGCCTCTTTTGCAGTGCTTGGATGTGTACATCTGCCTGCTGTGAACTTAGCTTGAGTGGTGTAAGATTAGGAAGGTTATTGTCTTGCTAACATACTTGCATTTTCTTGTCCCAAAGATTTAAACTATGTATGTACCTTATATGCAACTCTCCTGTCCAATATTAACTTTTGAACTGAAGTCAGATTTTCTTAACTAAAATTGAGAAAAGCAACCTATCTAGCTTACTAACTTTATGGTTTTCCAAACTGATGGAAATTTTTAAGGATAAATTTAATGTATAAAATACTAGTAATTACTTCAGGACACAAACAAACAGGATATTACTTTTCCCAGTGTGGCTAAGAGAATACATTCTTATTAAAATATAAAGGGGTGCAAATATGACCTTTTTCCTGACAGATTATGAAAACATTATGACTTGTAACAAGTTCCCTTATATATTATTACTGAACAGGCTTAGAAGACATAGATTTAGTGTGTTTTGCCTACATGCTTTATTTAAATATTAATATTTTCCTATTGCCTTTTCTATAAATGCACATAATGTGTATTAATAAAAGAGGTGGGATAAATAAAACAATTTTAGTAACTTTATGTGTATAGGTGAAGCATTTTTTTTTTCATGGAATTTATAAGCTAAAGTAAACAAAAACAAAATTTTATGTGATAAAAATGGGATCCTTGATATTGGACTTTTGCCTCTGGCCATTATGGAATCCCTTCCCACCTGAGATAAAAAGATTGGCAAAATATATGAAATAGTTTTCAGATGTTGGATATATCATACAGCACAAAACTGTGATCCCTGAGAGCAGGAAACAAATGGGATCCAAGAGAGTCAACGAACCCCAAGCATAAGAAACAAGAAATCTGAAACAAGTCATGTCATAATTAAATTGCTTAAAATCTGTGATGCAGGAAAATTCTTAAAAGCAGCCAGCAAGAACAGGCACAGAGGAACAAAGATAAGAGTGTCAGAGACGTTCTTTAAAGTAAAAAACAAATCTCATCTTAGAATTTTATAGCCAGTGAAAACATGTTTCAAAAATAAAAGCAAAATCAAAATATTTTCATATCTAGAAAATCTGCAAGGATCCATGACAAACCTGTGCTATAGAAATGCTAAAATTGGCTTAATCAGAAGGAAAATTATACCAGATAAATCTGCATCTATGTAAAGGAATGAAGAGCATCAGAAATGGTAAATATGTGAGCAAATGCAGAAGTCATATTTCTTATTTTAAATTTTCTTTTAAAGAGTTGGTCACTTATAACAAAGATAGTATATGTGATTAATAACATATAAAATGAAATATATGAGAACAGTATCATGAAGGATGGGAGGAAGGAAATAAAGATATGCTGCTCCAATCTTTAACTGTTAAGCAGTATAATATTACATGAAGATAAGGCTGATAAATTAAGAATGCATGCTATAGGAGAGTTTGAGTATATGGAAGCTCTTTAAACTTACAAGTTCTTTAATAAAAAATTATAAATTAAAAAAAATATGTAATATAAACCACAAAAAGAATTTTAATAAACCAACAAAGATCATAATATAACCATAAAAATAAAATCAATGCAAAAGAGGGAAGACAGAAAAAAGGAACAAGGTAAAAACGGGACAGTAAGAAAGCAAACTGTAAGATGAGATTTAACACAGCTATATCAACAATTACATGAAGTGTTCATGGTCAAAGTATACCCCTATTATCAGATTGAGTCTTTTTTTTCCCAACCAAATACCAACTACAAGAAACACCCTTTGAACATAGACATGTCATTTAAATATGAAAAGAAATCTAAAAATGAGAAAATACATTGAATTGATTATAAAAGAAAAAAGTTACCAAAATTTGTGGGAATCAGTTAAAGCAGTACTTAAGAGGGAAATTTAAAGCATTAAATGCCTGTAGTAGAAAATGAAGGTCTCAAATCAATGATATCAGCTTTCACTTTAATCTAGAAAAAAAGTGAAGAAACCCAAATAGGCAAAACAAGGGGAAAAAGCAGAAATCAAGGCGAACAATCATTTCAGAAAATCAGTGAAATTAAAATGTAGTTCAAGATCATTAAAACTGATCAACTTCCAGGTAGACAGATAAAAAATTACCAATATCTGAAATGAGATAAGTGACATCCCTACGATTCTATAGCTATTTGTGACAAAACACCAAACCCAATTGTCTACATAAGTGAATTATTTCAAGTTTTTAAAGAAGAAAACAACCAAATTCTCCATAAATGCTTCCAGGAAATAGAAGAGGACATAATTTCTAATATCTAATTCCTGATAATCCAGGACAGGTATCATCATGACAAGAGAACTACAGACTAATTCATCATAAACACAGATGCAGAAATTTTTAGCAGATTGAATCCACTGATGTATAAAAAATATGTTTTGACCTAATGGTTTACCTAAAGAATGTAAATTTGATTTAATATTAGAAACTTAGCATAGTTCACTATATTAACAGACTAATAGGAAAACTATATTATGCAGAAAACATTTTAAATCCAATATTCATTCCTGATAAAAACTCAGCAAACTAGCAATAGAAGAAAACTTCCTGAACCTGCTAAAAAGGACCTGAGAAAAACCTGCAGTCAACATCATACCTAATGGTAAAACATCAAGTGCTTTTTCCTAACATTAAAGAAAGCAAGGATGTCCACTCAAACATTTTCCTGGAATTTCTAGCCAAAGCAATTAGCCAAAAAAAGAAATTAAAGGCACCCAGATTACAAAGAAGGATATAAAAAGCCTTTATTTGCCCATAACATGTTCAGTTATAGGAAATTGTGGAGTCTGTATAAAAGCTACTACAACTGAGCTTAATGTGGTTGCAGTATACAAGGTCAATGCACAAGAATCAGTTGCATTTTAATATACTAGCAATGACAGAAATTAAAATTTAAAATCAATACAATTTATTATAGCTTAAAATGATCAAATATTTAGGTGTAAATTTGGTGAGAGCTATGTAACATCTGTAAACTGAATTCTACAAAACATTGCTGAGAGAAACTAAACCTAAATTAAAGGAGAGACATTGTATGTTCATGGATTGGGTGGCTCAATATTGTTAAATGCCAGTTCTGTTGATTTACAGATTGAGCACAATCCCTGTAAAAACTTGTAGAACTTGTTAAGCTGATTCCAAAATTTGGAAATGCATAAGTATTTAGAGTAGCCAGAATTTTTTCAAAAGAATAAAATACATTATTGGTGGGCTTGCATTTTGTAATTTCCAGCCTTGTTATAAAGCTACAGTAATCAAGATAATATATAGAGTTAATAGAGACAGATCAGTGGTGTTGATCTTTATTTCTAGAATAAAGTCTAGAACTAGGCCCACAAATACATGATCAATTGATTTTAGACAAAGGTGTAAAGACAATTCAATGGAAAAAAAAAGATAAGCTTTTCAAATATTGTGTGAGAACAAATGAATATTCATATGCAAAAGAATAACTCTTATGTATACTTTGCACCAGGTATAAAATTTAACCGAATATGGATCACAGACCTAAATTTAAACCTAAAACTAAAAAACTTCTAGAAGAAAACATGAGAAAAATCATTCTGACCTTCGAGTTGATTTGTACAACATCAAAAGATTTGTACAAATGTTCAAAAGTAAGAATATGTTGGACTTAATGCCATATTGTGTTCTGATCTTCAAAAAATACTGTTAAGAGAATTATAACACAAGGTGCTGACTGGTAGAAAAATATTTGCCAATCATATGTCTAATAAACTAATCAGAAACTTTGTAAAGAAATCTGAAAACATCCCGATTTTTTAAATGGACATGATGAATGGATAAACAAAATGTGGCATAAATATATAATACTGTATTATTTAACTGTAAAAAGGGGTGAAGTCTGAAACATGCAGCAAGATAGATGAACCTTGAAATATCATGTTGCGTGAAATAAACCAGACACAAAAGGATGAATATTGTATGATTTCACTCTAATGAAAAATTAGAATAAGCACATACATAGAATAAAAAACTAGAGTACAGGTTCCCAAAGGCTAGAGTGTGGGGTATGAGGAGATAATGTCTAAAATATAGAGTTTATACTTGGGTTGATATAAATGTTCTAATGGATGATGGTTATGGTAGCACAACATTGTGAATATAATTAACAGCACTGAATTATAAATTTGAGTGTGTTAAAAGGTAAATTTTTAAGTTCTATTTATGTTATTACGATAAACATTAAAGAAACAAACATAGGACTGTAAAATGCAATGGTGAATCCTCGTGTAAACCATGAACTGCAGTTAACACGCAAATATTAAAATATTCTTTTACCAATTATAACATATTGTGCCAGTTTGAAAGTGTTAAATGAACCCCAGAAAAACTGTGTTTTTAATACTGATTCAATCTGTATGGAGGCAGCCATTTCTTTTAATCCTGATTCAATAGTGTATGTTGGAAACGATTAGATGATCTCTACAGAGAGGTGACACACCCAAAAGTGGGTGTGATCTTTTGATTACATGGAGATGTGACTCCACCCATCCCAAATTGGTCTTGATTAGATTACTAGAATCCTTTAAAAGAGGAAACATTTTGAAGAGAGCTCAAAACAGACAGAAACAGCAGAAGCCTCAGAGCCGACAGAAACACAGCAGAACTGACACAGATGCAGACACATGGAGAAAAGAGAAACTGATGTTTGGAGATGCTTGGAGCCCAGCAGATGTTGCCATGAAATGGTAAGCAAGCCAGAACCTGAAGAGAGCCAAGGGAAGCCAAGAGATGAAAGCCAGCTCTGAAGAAATTAAGTGAGGAACCCCACAGGAATAGATGCTGAAAGCAATGGAGCCCAGGAGCAAGGGACCAACAGATGCCTGCCATGTGGCTTCCCGCTGATAGAGGTGTTCCTGAGCCATCAGCCTTTCTGGAGGGAAGCTAATCTCCTGTTGGTACCTTAATTGGACACTTTTCACTTACTTAGGATTGTAAACTTGTAACTTATTATACGTTTCTATGAGCGTCCTGAAGGAAAATCTTATTTTTTGTGGCTACAGACTTGAGATCTCCGAAAATCAGACTCGAAATCTCATTGTTAGAGGAGCAACTTTACAACATAAACTGAAATCTCAATCTTGCGTGGTGTCTGACATAAAGTGAGGGCACTGATTGGAAAGGAGTGGGACCCTGAAAAATGGGATGGTGACATGGGTTGATAATGATTCAGTGGAGAGGTTGAAACCCTAAGTCATGCTGAGTCTTTTATAGATAACCCTATAATAGTCTGCCCTGAAGACATAGCTGCCCCACCTTCAACCTGCCCTGAGGAGTTGTTCACCAGCCTCCACCTGAAGGGATTAGCCCTAGAGTGATTAATCCTGTTTCAACAGATGAAACTGCAAATGAATGCCCTGAAGCAAATGGCTTAGAAGATGCTTCTAATTCTTTTCATGACCCATCCGCACCACCCTTCATTTCTTCCAGACATAACTAGACTAATATCCCAACAGGCCCTAAAAGGTGAGGTACAGAGTGTCACCCATGAGGATATGCATTATACTCCAAAAGAACTGCATGAGTTTTCCAATTTATATAGACAGGAATCAGGGGAATATGTGTGGC